>NC_057715.1:108908344-108948315 GCF_004010195.1 Chiloscyllium plagiosum | reverse complement strand
CTTAACCTCCTTCCACCTATCGCATTTCCAACGCCCCTCCCCCAAGTCCCTCCTCCCTACCTTTTATCTTAGCCTGAATGGCACACTCTCCTCATTCCTGAAGAAGGGCTCATGCCCGAAACGTCGATTCTCCTGCTCCTTGGATGCTGCCTGACCTGCTGCACTTTTCCAGCAACACATTTTCAGCTCTGATCTCCAGCATCTGCAGTCCTCACTTTCTCCACTGATATTGCTATCAGTCTTTGAGGGCAGAAGCTCCCACACCAGAACATTCTGTATGAAATCTCAGCTGACTCTCCAGAGCTGATCTGAGAACAGCTGCCTTCCAGCTGAAACCCTCTCTGTCCCTTTAGATGGATGTGAAGGATAGCAGGGGACCAGCTGGAAGTAGAGTACAGTGTTCTCCTTGTGTCCTTTCAAATGTCTACCTTTTAGTTAAAAGTCACCAAAATACAAACATTTTGCCAAATTGATACACGTGGGATCTTAGTGTGCACAGGTTGGCTGCTGCAGCTTTCACATCACAGCAGAAACTTCATTTCAAAAGTATTGAATTGTCTATAGTGCTTTTCAGAACATGCGTAGAAAGTCCGCCAAAATTGAATGAAAACCAGGCACGTAACCCAGTTTACCATCTGAATATCCCAAGGGCAATGACCCCTGGGGTGGAAGGCCTATATACCCAGAACTGATGTTCAATCAGAAGCTGCATAGCTTTGGCAGAGCCAGCTGGCCATAACATGTCCACCTAAGATGCAAGACCTTGGCACAGAGGGGCGATGGTGGGAGAAGACTGGTGAGGGTGGAGATTACATATGGGGTGGGGGGGCATCAGTGGGGGGAGGTGTCAGCAGCAAGCACACCAAGTAGGCTCCTATTGTACTTCTCGTATCCTCCCCAACTCTTCCTGATACCAGGTCCATCAACTGGGCACTGAGTACATAGTGGTTAGCACTGCTGCCTCACAGCGCCAGAGACCCGGGTTCAATTCCCATCTCAGGCAACTCTCTGTGTGGAGTTTGCACATTTCTCCCCGTGTCTGTGTGTGTTTCCTCCGGGTGCTCCGCTTTCCTCCCACAATCCAAAAATGTGCAGGTTAGGTGACTTGGCCATGCTAAACTGCCCGTAGTGTTAGGTGAAGGGGTAAATGTAGGGGAATGGGTCTGGGTGGGTTGCGCTTCGGCGGGTCGGTGTGGACTTGTTGGGCTGAAGGGCCTGTAAGTAATCTAATCTAATCACCCACTGACTGTTCTGTGTGGCTCTGAAACTTGGCCTAATACAGACACTACATAATTCTCTGCTAGGAGGACAGGTGTATGAGCATCGACATCCTTGAAGCAATTAAGAGAAGCAGCATTGAGGCCATGATTACCCAAAACCAACTCCACTGTGCCAGCCATATCCTTAGGATTCCTGAGATCCAACTGCCAAAGCATGTCTTCTTCACTTAGCTCAACGAAGGCACTCAAACAAGAGGAGGACAAAAGAAGCATTTTAAAGACTCCATGAAAGCTTCCCTCAAGAAATGAAGGAGCAGTGCTCAGAAAGCTAGTGCTTCCAAATAAACCTGTTAGACTATAACCTGGTGTTGTGTGATTTTTAACTTTGTCCACCCCAGCCTAACACCGGCATCTCCAAATCACGACTCAAGAAATGCGACGTCGATGTCAGCACATGTGAGACCAGAGTTCAGAAGCAATCAAGTTGGAGGAACCTCTTACATGAAGGGACACAATTCTTCCATCGCACCTTTCAGCAAGAAGAAAGGAACGGGAGAAATTAACGCCAGAGACGTCAAGGCCAAGGACAAATCCCACCTCCCAGAAAAACCTACCAAACGTGTGGTCAGAGATGTGGCTGGAAGAACTGAGCTCATCAGCCACGCAAGGACCCAAGAACCCACAACCAGAGACATGGAGCTTCCTAGGTGGATTCATCAGTAAGTGATTGCAGATGAATACAAACAGGGATGGATTAGGCTCTTAAAAGGCAGGAAAACCTCCTTGTTCTCATTACAGATTTAATTGGGGAGGCGAACAGAAAAGTTTGAGCTTCTCAATACAAGCCTTCCACTTAATTAAATACCTGCTCACCACTAAAGCCAACATGAGGGACAACATTAAATTCTGTTTTGCATCTCTCATTCGTCTCTCTTAAATTAATCACTGGTTCCCTCGCTTTATTACTTCTGCATTTGATTAGACTTTGCTTTATCCCATTCACTTTTCCATCTACTCTTTGAGTTTTATTCTTCATGCCCAAATCTCCTTGGTTCAGAAATTGAAATATTGTTCTCGCAATGTTACAGTTACTCTCCAGCACATCACAGTGCAAAATGTTTCACACTAAAATGTGACGGAGAAAGTTTTACTCATGGGGCATGTTCAGTCAACTTCTGAGTCAAAAATGTAATCTACCAGGTTAAAAGAAAATACAGATGAGACTGAATTTGAAAATCAAATTTATAATTCATTGCAGGCAATAGGAACATATGAAACAAAACATGCTTATCTAAAATATAAAGTTGCTCATCTATGAACCATGTCAAGCAATGTCAATCGTAGCAGATTTTTTGAGAAAGTCTGGCTAAGAAACATCAACCACCACAGTTTGAACAAGGATTAACCCCCAAATTTACCATGGATGGGTAGATTCGTCAAATCCAGGATATCTGTTGTATACAGTGGAATGCAGTTGAACCTTTTATACAGGGAATAATTGAAAGAGTGAAGGCCACTGTAGCCTACATAATTCTTCCAAATCCTTTTGAGATTAGTTCATAATATTAGCTAGCATCTTTTTTGTTTGGGTGTGTTTAAGTCTGTATCTTCTTTTAAACTAAATTATTCAATTCTATTTTGATAGGGTTGCTTTCAACCCCCCCCCCCCCCCCCCCCATTCCTTTGAGAACATTATCCTCACCTGAAGTCAACTTCCAAACCATTGAGGAGTTGACCATCTGTGGTCATTGACTTTCAGTCAATGGAGAAAGTGAGGACTGCAGATGCTGGAGATCAGAGTCGAGGGTGTGGTGCTGGGAAAGCACAGCCGGTCAGGCAGTATTTAAGGAGCAGGAGTATTAACTTTTTTGGCAAAAACCCTTCCTGATGAAGGGCGATTCTCCTGCTCCACAGATGCTGCCTGACCTCCTGTGTTTTTCCAGCACCACACTCTCTTTCAGTCAATGGACTAATGCTTTCAGGAGGCTGCAATAATCTTTACACTTCAGATCATATTTTAAATTTAAACCAAGCCAGTTGATGACATCATATTACAGCAAATATACAGCATAGGCACTGGACGTTGAATCCACAGAAGGCATTCCTCCAGCATCTTCTCCGAACTATCAGCACAACCTTCTATCCATCTCTCCTTCCTCCGTTTATCCAGTTTCCCTTAATTGTGTTAATATCATTTGCTTCAACCACTCCTTAGTTACAGTGAGTGCCATATTTCTCCAAGTAAATGCATTTTTCCTGAATTCTCCATTGGATTTATTATTGACTGTCTTGAATTTATGAAGAGAAAGTGAGGAGTGCAGATGCTGGAGATCAGAGCTGAAAATGTGTTGCTGGAAAAGCGCAGCAGGTCAGGCAGCATCCAAGGAGCAGGAGAATCGACGTTTCGGGCATAAGCCTTTCTTCAGGAATTATGAACCCGAGTTTTGGTTTCCTCCGTAAATAGAGTCATTTCTCTACCTCTACCCTTTCATCATCGTAAAGCCTGACAATTTATTAGTTCAGCCCCTCAGTGCTGCCTTACAGGAAATGAATAAACGTCTGAAACATTTCCATACGATAGTTAAATTTTCACAATTTGTTATTTCTTGATTATAGCCAGTGGGCAAATGAAGCAATGAATCACAATGATACGAACTGACCTCATTTTTATCTTAACAAAACGTATGAACTTTGCACAGATATGTCCTTCAGACAATTGGATTTTACTGGTTGATCTTTTGAGATCAAATTATTCCTGCTTTCACTGACTCTTCCAGTGGGATTAAACAAGATGCCTTTTACTTCTTCAGGAGAACAAGAGCTTGCTTTAGATTGGAATATGTGTTCTTATTGTACAATCCCTATGGTAGAAGCAAGCCATTCAGCCCATTGAGTCCGCACCAATCCTCTGAAGAGCATCCCATCCATACCCACCCCTTCCCTGTATTTTCCATGGCTAATCCACCTAGCCTACACATCACTGGACACCATGGGCAATTGAACATGGCCAATCCACCTAACCTGCACATCCTTAGACTGTGGGAGGAAACCAGAGCGCCCGGAGGAAACCCCATGCATAAAAGGGGAGAATGTGCAAACTCCACACAGATAGTCACCCAAGACTGGAATTGAACCCAGGTCCTTAGCACTGTGAGGCAGCAGTGCTAACCACTGAGCCACTGTGCCGCCTGAATGAAGGCAAGTAATCAGGACTCATTTCAGGATTTAAACCTGGGACCTCTCTCATGTCTATCAATGTACAAGCCCCAAAAACAAAAAAAAACCCTTAGACTAATGTGCCACTGCACCGACCCCTCAAAATCTAAGCCAAACTATCAGGGGAAAACAAATTGAGGCCATTGCATGAAGAATTTTAAATATTGCCATTTTCTTTGTTTTAAGTCAGTTCTGACAAAACCTGAAATATTGTTTTGAGATGCTTGTGTTTCTTTCTGGCTTCATTGAACTCCCACGTTCCGAATGCATTGAAAACGAGTTTAATGGAACAACCAAGGGATCAAAATTTTATTTCATTACCATCCCAGATCTCCTTGATGTGAAATGTTACTTATCATTAGGGCAGCTTGAACATCAGGAATCTCAAGAGTGAGCAAAACCATTTGGTGTAGAGATACGGCTCATTATTCCTGCATCTCTTTGTCAATGTTTTCGCACCCTAATGATTTCATTTCTCCTACTTTATTCAAAGTATTGATAAGCATTTGTACAAAGGAGATATTGATAATATGTAATCTAAACCAATGCTAAAACAGACATGCACACATAGATTACAGGTGCGATGATGGAACGATGGAAATCTTAGTAATCCAGAGAACCAGGCTGATGACCTGCAGTGAATGGTTCAAATCCTGACAACAGCATATGGTGGCATTTAAATTCATTCAACGGAGCATGCAATTCAAAAGCTAGGTTAGGTGAAATTGTTGTGAAAAACCCATTGGATTAACTGATTCCCTTTAGGAAAAGAAATCTGCCATCCTTAGTCAGTCTGGCCAACACATCACTCCAGGTCTACAGGACGTGATTGCATTAGAGGGGGTGCAAAAGAGATTCACCAGCATGTTGCTTTTTACTATGATGGAGCTTTTTAGCTATGAAGAGAGGCTGAATGGGCTAATATTTCATTGGAGCAGCAACGGGTGAGGGGGAGGGCTGACTGAGGTGCATACAATTCTAAGGGGCATGGACAGGGTGAAAGGTCAATACCACAGGGCAGGCAGAAGTTTCAGAGAGGGGTTTAAGGAAAAAAACATTCTTACCCAGAAGATGATAAGAATCTGAAATGCACTGCCTGGGAGGGTAGTTGAAGCAGAAAACCTCACAACCTTTGAAAAGTACTCGGATAAGCACTTGAATTGTTATAACTGTAGCGGTTATAATGAGGTCAGCCAGATGGACCTCATAGAAAATGAATTGCTTGATTGGGGCTGTTGACCTGATCCAATCAAGGAGCCCTGGGTGACAGGTAGAAACAGGAGTCTCAGACATTCTGTTCACTCTGAGATCTGGCTAGGGGAGCTGGATTAGTGTCAAGGACTTTCCACATGGAAATAATGAGTGACTTGGTGGCCTCTGTGGAGTCATTTGGATAACATTCAAGGCTATGGCACTAGTGTTGGAAAATAGAACTAACGTAGACTTAGAGTACGTTTCTTTGGTGGAGACAAGATCGGCCGAAGGGCCTCTTCTGTACTGTATGATTCTGTGATGTATTGTGGTAAACTGAATATCCTTCACAAGTCATTTAGTTCAACAATTGGAGATAGGCATCAAATCTGGTGAAGGTGATGGATTGGAAAGGTTTAGAAGGATATGGTAAAAACAATGACTGCAGATGCTGGAAGCCAGGGTTTAGATTAGAGTGGTGCTGGAAAAGCACAGCAGTTCAGGCAGCATCCGAGGAGCAGTACAATCGTCGTTTCGGGCAAAAGCCCTTCATCAGGAATACAGGCAGAGTACCTGAAGGGTGGAGAGATAAATGAGAGGAGGGTGGGGGTGGGGAGAAAGTAGCATAGAGTACAATAGGTGAGTGGGGGAGGGGATGAAGGTGATAGATCAGGGAGGAGGGTGGAGTGGATAGGTGGAAAGGAAGATAGGCAGGTAGGCTAAGTCATGGGGACAGTGCTGAGCTGGAAGTTTGGAGCTGGGGTGAGGTCGGGGAAGGGGAAATGAGGAATCTCCCCTCATGATGATGCCCTGGGGTTGAAGTGTTCCGAGGCGGAAGATGAGGCGTTCTTCCTCCAGGCAACGGGTGGTGATGGAGCGGCGGTGAAGGAGGCCCGGGACCTCCATGTCCTGGGCCAAGCGCAGGGAAGTGCAGTTAGTGTTGATGGACATTTTGGTCAGCTTGGACCAGTTTGGGCCAAAGGTCATGTCTTCGTGTTGTAGGGCTCTATGACTCTAAATGCTGGCAAGTGACCCTCACATCCCATGAAAGAAAAAACAAGAAACCATGTATTTTGTTAAAAATAAGACACTTTATATTCTATCTATGCAAAATACTACACTTGAAAGACCAAAGTGCATGTCTTATTTGCAGCACACCTCTGTTAAGTTGCCGGTAAAACAGCACGCTCCCATCACTTCAGTTAGAAACTGGTGAGGGTGACAGGATCTCAGCTGGAGAGATCCTTATGTTGCTATTTGTCAAGAGGGACCAACACATTTTGTGCCACTCAGAACGTGGGGCAATTGAGGGGTCTCCCCTGAGGACCAAGGGCCTCATCACAGGCAGGCAGCTATTCAGTACTTGGCAAGAGGCACCAGGGTGGCAGTGGCTGATATATCACCCACACATGAGACCTTTGCTTTGGCTGGACCCCTGGCACAGGAGAGTGTTGGTGGAAAGAGGAGTCAAAGGATGGGTGGAGGGCACCAACCAAGGGTGGGGTGTTGCTGACAGGAGGTTTCTTCATTCCTGAACACCCAAAGAGCCCACAAGCAAACACATCAGGCATTTGGCTAACCTCCATCCACTGGTGACAAGCATCCCATTGGGGGTGTTTGGTGGGAAGACCTCCCTGCTCAGGCCTTAATCAGAATGGAGCCAGGAAGGTGGTGGGGTCTCCATTCTCCCCTTCTTGCCTATTAAATGCAACCAAACTCATTATGGGGGATGGTTGCAAGTGCAAGATTCCACCCAAAATACTCCGTCCCTACTCTGACCCTCTCTATCCTGAGCCTCTAATTGATTATTTTTATTCATTCATGGTATGAGGGTGTCGCTGGCTAAGCCAGCATTTATTGCCCATCCCTAAATGCCCAGAGGGCAGTTCAGAGTCAACCACATGACTGTGGTCTGGAGTCACAGGTAGGCCAGAGCAGGTAAGGATGGCAGTTTCTTCCCAAAAGAACATTAGTGAATCAGATAGGCTTTTCCTGACAATTGACTATGAATCTATGGTCATCACTAAACTCTCAATTTCAGATATTTATTGTATTTAAATTCCACATCTGTCACGGTGGGATTCAAACCCAGGTCCCCAGAACATGTCTTGAGTCTTTGGATTAACAGTCCAGCAACAATATCACTAGGCCATTGCCTTCCCATGTAGTTCAAGAAATGGTCATGTCTTATAAACAGGAATACAATGCTTTCTTGGCTTAACAGTGAGTAAAACAATTGTAGGCCATACCCACTGCCACACTCTCAACCTGTTTTTTTCTGTTCAGGGAGAGAGAAACTGCTGCTTATGTTGACAATTCTGGCTTTTCCCCCTCAAATCATCTTTCACATCTTCTCTCAGACCATTGCATTCTCCTTGCACCATCATTGCTTGTTCAGTGTTGGGGCCGCAGCTGTTCATTTTATATATAAATGATCTGGATGAAGAGACTGGGGCATTCTGGTGAAGTTCACTGATGATACGAAGTTAGGGGGACAGGCATGTAGGTCTGAGGAGGTGGGGAGGCTGCAGAAAGATTTAGACAGTAAGGAGAATAATCCAAGAAATGGCTGATGAAATTCAATCTGAGCAAATGCGAGGTCTTGCACTTTGGAAAAAAGAACACAGACATGAACTATTTTATAAACGGTGAGAAAATTCATAAAGCCAAAGTACAAAGGGATCTGGGAGTGCTAGTCCAGGATTCTCTAAAAGTTGATTTGCAGGTTGAGTCCATGGTTAAGAAAGCAAATGTAATGTTGTCTTTCATTTAGAACAGAAATGAAGAGACATTTCTTCAGCCAGAGAGTGGTGGGCCTGTGGAATTCACTGCCACGGAGCACAGTGGAGGCTGGGACATTAAACATCTTCAAGGCAGAGATTGATAAAATTCTTAATCTCGCAAGGAATTAAGGGCTATGGGAAGAGTGCAGGTAAGTGGCGTGGAAATGCCCATCCACCGTGACTGAATGGTAGAGTGGACTTGGTGGGCTTTACTTCCACTTCTATTTCTTATGGTCTTATGCAACACAAATGCCAAGCAATAACCACCTCCAGTAATAGACAGTCCAACCATCACCTTTTGACATTCAATTGTGTTACCATCACTGAATTGGCCCACCGTCAACATCCTAGGTATTTCTTAATTATACCACCTAAAATGCATCACCTCACACTTATCAGGATTAAATTCCATCTGTCATTGCTCTTCCAACTTCCCAGCTGATCAATATTAGACTGTAACCTGAGACCATCCGCTTCATTATCAACAATGCCACCAATTTCTATGTCATCTGCAAACTTCTACATTCACATTCAAATTATTAATATGTAACAGCAAGGGTCCCTGTGTTGCTTCACTGGTCACAGGCTTCCAATTACAAGAATAGCTCTCCACCATCAACCTTTGCCTATTTAGCAAAATTAGCAATCGTTGCAAAATCTTATTTTTAAGCCAATTTTGGACCCAGCTTGCCAACTTGCTTTACGTCCCTAGGCTCTTCCTTTTTGGACAAGACTTCCATGTGGGCCTTGTCAAAGGCCTTACAGAAGTTCACGTAAATCACATCAACTGCATTACCCTCTTATACCCTCAACAATATATTTAGTCATTCTTTAAACAAACTCAATTAAAGTAGTCAGACAGGATCTCCTTCTAACCAATCCATGCTGATTATCCCTCATCTAGGAGAAAATGAGAACTGCAGAGGCTGGAGATCAGAGTCAAAAAATGTGGTTCTGGAAAAGCACAGCAGGTCAAGAAGCATCCAAAGGACAGGACAGTTGACATTTTGAGTATAAGTCTTTCATCAGGAATCCGTCATCTATCCCTGCCTTTCCAAGTGTTGATTGTTCCTATCCCTCACCACTTTTTCCTATAATTGCCCCATCACTGATTTCAGACTGGCTGGTCTGTAATTCCCTGCTGTTCTTCTTGAACAAAGGAACCACATTAGCTATCAGCCAGTCATCTGGCACTTAACCTATGACCAACAAACTATTAAATATCTCCTCTTTTACCTCCCATCGCAACTTGTGATATATCTAATCAGGCCCGAGGGATTTGTGCACCTTAATTCCCACAAAAACATCTAATACCTTCTGCTTATTAATCTTAACAAGCTCTAGACCTCACCATCACAACCAAAATCTCCACCAATTATACATATTCTCCTTTGTGAATACAAATGAGAAATATTCATTTCAGACCGTACCCACATCATTTGACTCCAAATTACCCCTTTGGAGTCTATCAAGCCCCACCCTCCATTAAGAAAAATGTGTTTCATGCAGTGAGTAGCTCTGGAATGTATTGCCTGCAACTGATATGGAGGCAGGTTCTATTGAGACATTCAAAGGGAATTGGGACTTTTATTTGAAAAAGAACAAGGGGTGATGTTATGGAGAGTAGGCGGGAGCATGGTTATAAATGAAATGTTCATTCGGAGAGCCAGTGCAGATATAATGGGCTGAATAGCTTCCTTGTGTTCTGCAATAATTCTGTGATACTGAAATGAATGCTATGTTCTCCTACATATTCATTCCCCACCCAGGCTGATTAATTGTCTCAAGTAACAGTGAGATGCTGCAATAAAATACTATATAAATGGGAGGTTTTGGTCCATTCCATTTACGTTGCATTTTGTTTATTGCAAGGTAATTTGTAGCAATATAATGTTAATTTGATGTGTGTCCGCTCAATTGCATAATTGCAGGGAAACATTTGAAACATAATGGGGAGACGCAGGTGCATTTTATGCTGGTGAGCCTGTGTGAGCACTGTGACAGCTAAGGTGCTTTCGAACGGACAGTTTCCTTTTCTGATGATTTTGTGAATGAACAAAGTATTTAATACAAAATGAAACTTGCACCTGTGGTACACATGGGAGTCAAGCCTCTCAAACAGCTACCCTTTTTCAGGGTCTTCATTCCACCCTGCCGCCCCAGACGATTAAGCAGCATTTATTCAAACCACAACTCAACAAATGCCAGGCGATGACTGGAAACTTGAAAATCCATCATCAGTGAGTTTTCACCCTGCTTAATCTTCATCACTTGCACAGAGAACAGATGGTGAGATGTGACATATCACGAGATAATAAAGGTGACACCGCCCATTAAATGAGCACTTGAATAGAGCGACTGTGATATGAGTATAATTGCATGCTTTGCGCTAGAACCAAGGGCATTAGAATCTGATTAAAGCTGCAATCTATTTTAGTCTTCTAATTGTAGCATGGAATGATCTGAGATGTTTGGTGCGATTCAAAGCTAGATTGAATGTATTGATTTATACATGTTATAATTTATTCGTTCATTATTAACTTTCTGACCCCCTGCACTTTCTCTTATTACATGGAAATTCATTCTGGTGTGACTGTTCTGTCTTATATTCTACCACATTCTTTTTCCAGATTGCAAAATTCCTCCGCTTCTCAGGATTCCCCTCTTCCTATAACCTGCCATGGACTGTGAGGTATCAATGCCAGTGAGTAGAATAGAATAGTAAGTTATTGTCATGTGTATTTTTACAAAGAAAAAGTAGGTGAAAAGTTTATAAGGCGTCATAGCAGTGCCTACATTAATGACGGAAGTTATATATAAGAAGAAAAATAAAGTAAAAGTTTATCGCAGTTCAATTAATGATGAGAATTGAAATGAGAGACCAGAGGTTTAAGGTAAGAGGGGAAAGATTTAAGAAGGACATGTGGGACGACATCTTCACACACAGAGTGGTGTGTACATGGAATGGGTTGCTAGAGGAAGTAGTTGAGGCAGCTATAATAGCAACATTAAAAAATACTTGGATAAGTACATGGAGAGGAAGGGTTTAGAGGGATATGGACCTTTTGCAGGCAATTGAAACTAGCTGAGCGCTCACCATGGACCAGTTTGGGCCGAAGGGTCTGTTTCCATGCTATATTGCTCTATGACTCTAGGGTTTGGGCTACACTGGAAAGCCAGGCCAAAACCACCACACAGGGCCGGGCAAAGGTAGCCCCACCACGCTGAGATGAGATCTCCACATTGGGCCGTCGGAAGACTCTGAAGTGGGATTAAAACAGGCAATGTTATGGTTGCCGCCTTCTCAATCTGACCCTACCTAAGCCCCTCATGATTTTATAAACTTCTATAAGGACACCCTTCAGCCTCCGTCACTCCAGGGAAAATAACCCCAACCTATTCAGCCCCTCTATATAGCTCAAACCCTCCAACCTTGGTAACATCCTTGTAAATCTTTTCTGAACCCTTTCAAGTTTCGCAACATCTTTCCAATAGGATGGAAACCTGCATTGGAGCATTCAAAAAATGGCCTAACCAATGTTCTGTATAGCTGCAATATGATCTCCCAACTCCTATACTCAATGGACTGACCAATAAAGACAAGCATGCTAAGCACCTTCCTCACTAACCTGTTTACCTGTGACTCCACTTAAAGGAACTATGAACCTGCACTCCAAGGTCTCTTTGTTCAGTTGTGCTCCCTAGGACCCTACCATTAAGTGTATAAATCCCGTACTGATTTGCCTTTCCAAAATGCAGCACCTCACATTTATCTAAAGTAAACTCCATCTGCCACTCTTCAGCCCATTAACACATCTGATCAAGGTCCTGTTGTTTTCTGAGGTAACTTTCTTTCCTGTACACAGCACCTCCAATTTTAGTGTCATCTGCAAATGTACTAACCATAATTCCTATATTCATATCCATTGGACCCAGCACCAATCCTTGTGGCACACCACTGGTCACAGGCCTCCAGTCTGAAAAGCAACCCTCCACCACCACGCTCTGTTTCCTACCTTTGAGCCAAATCCGTATCCAAATGGCTAGTTCTCCCTGTATTCCATGTGACCTAATATTGCTAACCAGTCTACCATGAGGAACCTTATCGAACACCTTACTGAAGTTCATATCAATCATGTCCACCATTCTGCCTTCATCAATCTTCTTTGTTACTTCTTCAAAAAACTCAATAAGTTTGTGAGACATGATTTCCCACGCGCAAAGCCATGTTGACTATTCCTAATCAATCCTTGCCTTTCCAAATACATGTACATCCTGTCCCTCAGGATTCTCTCCAACAACTTGCCCACCACCAACATCAGGCTCACCGAACTATAGTTCACTGTTTTTTTTTTCACCTTTCTTAAATAGTGGCATCACATTAGCCAACCTCCAGTCTTCTGGCACCTCACCTGTAGCTAATCGATGATACAAATATCTTAGCAGGGGGCCCAACAATCACTTCACTAGCTTCCCACAAAGTGCGAGGGTACACCTGATCTGGTCCTGGGGATTTATCCACCTTTATGCTTTTTCAGACGTCCCACACCTCCTCCTCGGTAATATGGACATTTTTTAAAATGTCGCTCTTTATTTCCCCAAATTCTCTAGCTTCCATACCCTTCTCCACAGTAAACACTGATGCAAAATACCCGTTAGTATTTCCCTCATCTCCAGCTGTTTCACATTTAGGCTGCCTTGCTGATATCTAAGAGGCCTTATTCTCTCCCTAGTTCCCCTTTTGTTCTTCATGTATTTGTAGAATGTCTTTGGATTATCCTTAACCTTATTTGCCAAAGCTATCTCATGTCCCATTTTTGCCCTCCTGAATTCCCTCTTAAATATACTCCAACTGTCTTTACACTGTTCTAAGGATTTGCTTGATCCCTGTTGTCTATATCTGACATTCGCTTCCTTCTGTTCCTTGACAAAGACCTCAATTTCTCTAGTCATCCAGCATTCCCAAAATGTACCAGCCTCACTCTTCACCCTAATAGGAACATACTGTCTCTGGATGCTCATTATCTCATTTTTGAAGCCTTCCCATTTCCCAGCTGTCCCTTTACCTCCAGATATCTTCTTCTAATCAACTTTTGAAAGTTCTTGCTTAATACAATCAAAATTCGCCTTCCTCCAATTTGGAACTTTAATTTTGAGATCTGGTCCATCCTTTCCATTACTACTTTGAAACTAATAGAATTATGATCACTGACCCCAAAGTGCTCTCCCACTGACACCTCTGTCACCTGCCTTATTTTCCAAGAGTAGGTCAGGTTTTGTGCCTTCTCTAGTTGGTACATCAACATATCCCAAATCAGAAGATATTCTTGTACACACTTAGCAAATTCCTCTTTATCCAAGCCTCTAAATTCATGGTAGTCCCAGTCTATGTTTAGAAGGTTAAAATTCCCTACCATTACCACCCTATTGTTCCTACAGATAATTGAGTTCTCCTTACAAATTTTCATCTGAATTTCCCGCTGATTACTGGGGTGGGCCTCTAGTACAATCCCAATAAAGTGATCACCCCTTTCTTATTTCTCAGTTCCACCCAAATAACTTCCCAGAATGTACTCACAGGAATATTCTCCCTAAGTACAGCCATGTTATCCATAATTAAAAACGTCTAACCCCCTCCGCTCCTGTCCTCCTTTCTATCTTTTCTATAGCATCAATACCATGGAACATTTAGCTGTCAGTCTTGTCTGTCCCTGAGCCACATTTCTGTAATAGCTATGACATCCCAGCCCAATTTTCCCAGCCATGCCCTGAGTTCATCCACCTTCCTTGTTAGGCCTCTTGCATTGAAATAAATTTATCAGTCCTATCTCATTCTCTGCTTTATTCTGCCTGCTTAACTGATCAACTTGCTCCTTTCCCAACTGGAACAGTCTCAGATCTCTTTTCTCACTATCTCCCTGGGTCCCAAACCTCCTGCCCCCAACCAAATCCCCCTTCATTGTAGCTCCAGCAAATCTCCCCAGTAGTATATTAGTCCCCTTCCAATTTAGATGCAATCTTAGACAGGTCACTTCTATCTATCCCCATCTTACCACATACTATTCCCAGAACAATTCCCACAAACAGGATATCCTGGAATTCACTGGTGCAGGCACCATCTCGAAGAAGGATTAATGCTGGAGTCACAATTACTTATAATCTATATTAATGATTTGGATGAGGAAAGTGCAGGTTTGTGGATGACGTGAAAATAGGTAGAAGACTAATGGCATGGATGACACAATGAGTCTGCGGTCAGACAGACACAGTTTAAGTAAACTATCAAAAATTTGTTAGCTAGAGTATTATGTGGAAAAATGCAAGGTTATGTACCTTGGCTGGAAGAATAGAGGAATTGGATATTATTTAAATAGAGAAAGACTGCTGTAAACTGTAGGAGAGAAGGATTTGGAAGTCCTTGTCCATGAATCACTAAAGGACAGCATCCAAGTTCGGAGAGAAATAGGAAAGACAAATGGAATACTGGCCTTTATTTCAAAGAGAATGAAATGTAAACGTTGGCAGATTTTGTTAAAAGTAATCGGGGGAATAGTCAGACCAAAGCTGGAATATAGCGGATAGTTTTGAGCCTCTATCTAACACCAAGACTCACCCTCAACCATTCTTGCTGTTGTCTGTTGCATCTTCCCTCCCCAATCACCTCTCACTCCAAATCCTGACACTACTAATCCTTCATGTCCTCTCTGCTGCCTATGTACTTGTTCAGGATGATTCCACCAAAAGCTTCAGTGTCCCCATTCTTTTCCTTTCCTTTTCAATCCATTTGGAAAACAATATGGTACAAAACAGTTGATGGGCTGCCCAACATTCAGCTCCTCACCCCTTAGGGGGACAGCGCCCTGTTTCTGACCACCCCAAGCAGCAGACTGACTGTGTTCAAACCTCTGCACTGGTATCAGAAGATGCCCTTTGCTTTTGAGGTTGAAGGTCACAGCACTACAGGTGACATCTCTGGCTGAGGGAGCCAAAGTGCAGGATTGCAAGGCTAGGATGATATGAGCTTCGGGTAATCTCCCAGTGAATGAGAATTATGAGAGCAAGGGATAAAGGGTTGGGTGTGTGCCCCATATCCCTAGCAGCATGACATGGGATGAGTTGCTGGTATACCCTGACGTGCAGTGCAATAAAATCATAGAATCACTACAGTGTGGAAGCAGGCCATTCAGCCCATTGAGTCCACATCAACATGCCGAACAGCATCCCAACCAGACCCAGCCCACCCCACTCCACATTTCCCATGGCTAGTCCACCTAGCCTGCACATCCCTGGATGCTATGGGCAATTTAGCATGGCCAAACCACTTCACCTGCTCATCTTTGGGCTGTAGGAGGAAACCAGAGCACTCGGAGGAAACTCATGCAGACACGGGGAAAATGTGCAAACTCCACACAGACAATCAAACCTGGGTCCCTGGTGCTAACCACTATGTCACCGTGCAGCCATGTAAAGTGCAGAGCCTACAATAAGCACTTCAGTAGACACAGGTACAGTTACAACATTTAAAAGACATTTGGATAGGTACATTGAATCGGAATAGTTTAGAGGGATAAGGACCAAATGAAGACAACTGGGACGAGGTAAGCTTGGGAACCTTGGTTGGCATGGATGGGTTGAACCAAAGGGTCTGTTTTCGTGCTGAGTGACTCAATGACTCTATGTGCTATGAAGGTGCTTTCAAGCAGACGCATGTTGGATGTCAATATCTGTGGATTTGGGGTGCTGGTATCTGGTGCCCATGGAATGTACCTCAGATGTTGGTGCCCAATATCCAACATGGAAGATTTTTGAAGCATACGGCTATGTTGTCAGGTAACCCCTTTCATTCCATGAATTCTTGAAACCTAGCAAGAAACCCACCTCATCATTCAGCGAAAACCTCAAAGATGCAATGAGTTACTCTCGGCAAGATGACACGCACTGGATTCTCTTGAAATTCTGTGGCAAGTCTCACCATAGGGCTTCAGGCCTCTATAAAATTCCACCCACAAACACATTTTAAGCAAAACAATTAGTGCCTTGAAGCTAAATCATGGATAGAATTCCATGAGCCTTCTGCCAGTCTTCAGTGAATAAGAACTCTTGTCAAGGGAGAGAAGCACATACCATCTGTATGTTATCTCTGATTTTCTGGGCAACTTTCTTATGCCTCCAGTAGTCTGTTTGGCAGGTAGCTTAATTAAGATTTTAATTAGGTATGTCAGCTACATATTAATTTCTATCCCTTTTTAAAGTAACAACATTGCCAGGATGGTAAGAATTAAACTCTGAAGTTTCAACTTGAGAAATCCCGACAGAATCATGTCATGGACTTGTCATACACAGAAGGATGCCATTTGGCCCATCAAATCTGTCCTGGATCTTTCAAGGAACAACCCTGTTAATGCCATGCCTCTGCTCTTCATTCCTATTCCTGCAACTCCTTCGCCTTCCAGCATTTATCCACCTTTTGTAGATGAATACTGAAATAATGGAATAATATGGTGGAATGGGTTTGCATCTTTCAGAACCAGAATGCTTCATAACCAACAAAAGATGCTTTAAGTGCAACAACTTTTGTCCTTGTTAGGTACACACAGGTCTTCAGTTTAATTTCTCATCTGAACTGCAACCCATCTTTAAGTATGTACTGAAAAGTCAAACTCTAATCAATGAAATTGGACTTGAACCCACAACTTTCTGAGAAACTAGAGTGTTATCTGTTCCTTGGTAAAACATGGAATGGAACCCTCAGCAGTGAAGCAAGAAAGTAAATGATCTTCTGCAGTCTTCAAGGATAAGTATGTGAAAGTGAGGACTGCAGATGCTGGAGATTAGAGTCAAGATTAGAGTGGTACTGGAAAAGCACAGCAGGTCAGGCAACATCCGAAGAGCAGGAAAATCAACGTTTCGGACAGCAGCCCTTCATCAGGAACCGATTTTCCTGCTCCACGGATGCTGCCTGACCTGCTGTGCTTTTCAAGGGTAAGTGCCGGTGATCTCTCTCTGCTTTTTCACACGAACTCTAACACTGCCACTGTGCCTTAAGATCACCAAGGCTACTGGTCTACACCTCTCACTGCTGCATGCAGCATCTCAGCAGCTCTCACCCAACTCATCCTCGCAGATCAGGCCTCCTGATGATCTCATTGGATGTTGGAGTGAGTTACAGGCATCAAATAGATGTGTTCTTAATGGAAAAATCTGAACCTACACCACTGTTATCCAGAACAAAATATTTCAATGAGCCACAACTGATCCAGGAAGAAACCCCTGTACTAACGGCTTGAGTGAAAGTTGAGCTCAGCATTTGGGACAATCTCACACTAACTTTGTCACTGAACAAACATTTTATTCATCCCCAAATTTAACTTTTACTTAGCCAAGAAGTAACTATGGCTTGGTTTAACTTGAGGAACCTGGCTGACTTAACTTCTGATACTGAACAAGACACACTCCAACATATGATGGAACATGACCTTCCTTTGAAAATTAAAACTTTGTAGTAACTATTGAGGGAGTGGGACAAGAAAAGGATTCAATTGACCCATCCTCCAACTAGACCATAACACAGTGCAGATGCTGTATTAAACAGGAATAACAAATGCAAAGCACTTCATAGACAACAGCATCTTTGTAAAGAAGTTTTAGTCTTTTGAAATGTGTTTGAAAAGTCTGCTCATTGTCAGCAACTAAACATGCTGAACCCATTTAACAGGGTAAACTTCAACATTCACAATGCAGTAAAACATGGATAACAATCAATAGCCATGTTCTCTCTCCCCAGTTTTATTCCCATTCAGTCAATTGAATGATAAAGCAGGAGAGATATAAAAGGGATTGTTGACTCATATTCACATATTTTACTGTCAAATTTGCCCCGCTAGAACAAAACTGTTTTCAAGTATGCAAGTACTCCAAGCCTGGTCGTTCAGTGGTTAGCACTGCTGCCTCACAGCGCCAGGCACCTGGGTTTGATCCCACCCTCAGGCAACTGTCTGTGTGGAGTTTGCTTATTCTCCCCATGTCTGCCTGGGTTTCCTCTGTGTGCTCTGATTTCCTCCCACAATCCAAAGGTGTGCAGGTTAGGTGAATTGGCCATGCTAAATTGCCTGTAGTGTTCAGGGATGCATAGGTCAGGTGCAGTAGTCAAGGGTAAAGGTAGAGTAATGGGGAACGGGTTTGGGTGGGACACACTTTGGAGTGTCGGTAAGGGCTTGTTTCCACACTCTAGCGATTCTATGCATTCTAAATTTCTGACAAAAATAGAAATTACTGAAAAAACTGAGCAGGTCTGGCAGCATCTGTGGAGAAAATCATAGTTAACATCTCAAGTTCAGTGACCATTCTTCAAGTGCTGCCAGACCTGCTGAGATGTTCCAGCAATTTCTGTTTTATTTTTGATTTCCAGCATCTGCAGTTATTTCCATTAAATTTCTACTTGTTTTTTTTAATTAAAACTTTGATCAGGTTTTTTTTTGTCCTTGAACAATTTGTTCTGTGAATAGTGGCATTCGAACCTGGCTTTGATGTTTCTCTCAAAGTTGGAACTAAACTCTTTATATCTAAAAATGACTGTAGTAATAATAATGTGCATTAAACAGGGTCCATTGAAAATATGGATACATGAAGAGATGAACACACAAATTAGGAGCAGGATGAAATTCATTTGACATCTTTAGCTCATGCCAACATTTAATGAGATCATATTCGTTGCTGTCTGAGGCGAAAAAAATCTCATCTCCATCTTAAATAGAAGGTCCATTATTTTTAATCTGTGTCCTCCAGTTTGAGTCTCTTCTACAAAGGACATAAGCAGTAAGAGCAGGCTATTCAGCCCCTTAAGGCTACTCCATCATTTAATGCAATCATGGCTGATCTCATCTGAGCCTCAATTCCACTTTCCTTCCTGAATTCCCCCTCCCCTGCAACCCCGCCCTCCACCAATGGCCCTTTAACCCATTACCAAATAAAAATCTGCTTTTCTCCTCTAAATTAATTCAATGTCCTGGTCTCTATGGCACACTGGGGTAATGAATTCTACAGATTCACAATCCTTCCTGAGATGTAAAGGAAAACATCTTTGTAGAATCAACCTTATCATGTCACTTCGGGATCATGTCTCAATGAAATCGTCCCGCATTCCACTACATTCCAATGCACATAACCCATTCCCCCCCAACTTTCTCTCAGAAAGAAACTGCACACTCTCTCCCTGCATGTAAACCCAAGGTATCAGGTGGGGACGGTCAGTAACATAATGGGAATTTCACTGGACTGGGCAAACCAGAGGCCCAGGAGAATGTTTTGGGGACTTGGGTTCATAATCCCACCCAAGGGTGGCACAGAAGCTCAGTGGTTAGCACTGCTGCCTCACAGCGTCAGGGACCTGTGTTTGATTCCACCTTCAGGCAACTGGCTGTGAGGAGTTTGTGCCCTCTCTCTGTATCTGCATGGGTTACTTCTGGGTGCTCTAGTTTCCTCCCATAGTCCGAAGTTGTGCAGGTTGGTTGGATTGGCCATGCTAAATTCCTCATAGTGTTCAGGAATGTAAAGCCAAGTGAGTTAGCCATGGGAAATGCAGGGTTACAGGGATGGAGTGTGCCTTGGTGGGAGGGTCATTGGAGGGTCAGTGTGGACTAGCTGGATCAAATTATCTGCTTCCAAAAATGTAGGGATTCTATGAATTTCTGTTGAAAGTGAATCATGGATTCAACTAATACATCTGATTTAACAGTTTGCCTAAGATGACCGTGGAACCATTGTCTGAGCTCACCCACATATGAATTGAGACCCGCAGCAATGTGGTTGACTCTTACATGTCCTCTGCAAACAGGATGTGGACAGTACTGGCTAGGCCAGTACCCATTGTCTATCCCCAACTGGCCTAGGGCAGTTAAGAGTTGAGTCACTTGTGAGTCAGACCAGATTAGGATAGCCATTAATTGCCCCAAGGGGCTTTAGTGAATTTGATAGTTTTTTTTAAAATAACAATTGACAGTGCTCACTATTAGGTTAGCTTAGATTTTTGAATTCATTGAATTAAATTTAACCATTTGGCATAGTTTCCCAAACATTATTTGGGAAATGGGGTGGCATGGTGGCTCAGTGGTTAGCACTGCTGCCTCACAGTACCAGGGACCCCGAGTTCAGTTCCCACCTTGGATGATTGTCTATGTGGAGTTTGCACATTCTCCCCGGGTCTGCATGGGGTTCCTCCGGGTGTTCCGGTTTCCTCCCACAGCCCATGTGCAAGTTAGGTGAATTGGCCATGGTCAATTGTCCATAGTGTAAGGTGCATTAGTCAGAGGGAAATGGGTCTGGGTGGGTTACTCTTTGATGGATCAGTGTGGACTTGTTTGGCCGAACGGTCTGTTTCCATACTGGAGGGAATCTAATCTAATTATCCTCAGATTTTGGATTACAGGTCCAGTGACATTCCCACTATACCTCCAACTCCTCAGAAGGTTCAGTTTAAAGGAATTCAGGATGGATAACAAATACCACTGACCCCCATATTCCATGAAATAACAGACAAAGTAAAACACTGAATAAACCTTCTCTGAATGGTTTCTTTCACATTTACTTCCTTTCTTAAATAGAGTGGCAAAACTCTACATTGTACTTTAGAGGTGGCCTAACCAAGACTCTGTGCAACTCTGATACAATATCATGACTTATTTATTCCATTCCCCTTGCAATACACATTTGCTATGACCATTGTTCATTGAGGATCATTTGGATACCTGAAATCAGCATTTTGTTTAAAAAGAGGTCACTAAAAGGACATGGAGTCATTTTTTAAAGACATTTCTTAGAATTCACATAGTTTAAGCTAATTGCTTGGGCTTATTCTTTTGAAATCACATGCCGGGAAATATGATTTTGGTTCAGATTCAGATGGATTTCATTTAGGGTACAGCCTGCTAAGATATAAAGGCTACCCATTCATTCTCCGTTTTGGAGGGACAAGCATGTGACCTGGAAAATTGATACGGCTGTTCTCCTGAAAAACCTCCCCGTCTGCGATATTCTCTGATTGAACTTCTATTAATGGTCCCGGTGACAATGGCTGCCCATACCGAGTGACATGCGTCTACCTGTGCAAAGCTGCAGATTGATAGCCGTTGTGAAGTTTTCATACCACAGCCTTTCTTCCCTTCAACAAGGAACAATAAATTGACCAAGGAGCGGTTGTTTTGAACACTACCCTCGGCAGAGTAAGTTTTATTTATTTTTCCTTTCTAATTAGCATATGGATGAGTTGTGCTCTTTAGAAAGGTAAACATGCATCCTTTCCTATTTCAAACCATGTGTTCATCAGCTTTACATCTTTGCCAAATAAGTTTTTTTTTGAATAAATCAATAATTTTGATTTCAATTACAGGAACCTGATTGGTGTTTTCCTTTCATTCTGATATGAATAAGGTATATAGCTGGCGTACCAGAATTGAGTAAAGCATTTAAATGTTTGTTATGACTTGTGGAATGGTAGGAGCTAGAAAGAATTGATGCATTCCTCCAACCTCAGTCCTAACACATTCCATTCATCCCAATTCTTATTCCTCCCCATGCTTTCTTATTGTCCTTACTGGGTTTGTATTCTATCTATTTGATAGCATAATCTCACTCTAGTAACCTCCTATTCAAGGGCAAAGCATAAAAGCCCAATGTTCTGATGAAGTTGTGGTTTTACAGGACTTTGATGAGGCCTCTTCTGGTCTAGTCTGGTCGCCCTGTTACAGGAAGGATATTATTAGCTGGAGAGGGTTCAGAAAAGATTTACCAGGGTGTTGCTGGGAATGGAGGGTTTGGGTTAAAAGGAGAGATTGGACAAGCTGGAATGTTTTTTTTCACTGGGGCATAGGAGATTGAGGGGTTTATAAATCATGAGCAGTACAGACAAGGTGAATGGCAAGTGTCTTTTCCCTAGGGTAGGGATTTGCATATTTTTAAGGTGAGAGGAGAAAGATTTTAAAAAGACATGACAAGCAAGTTTCTTACACAGGGGGTGGTCCGTGTGTGGAATGAATTTCCAGAGGAAGTGGTGGATGCAGGTACAGTTACAATATTTAAATTACATTTAGGTAAGTACATGAATGAGAAATGTTTGGAGGGATTTGGGCCAAGTGCAGGCAGGTGGGAATCAGTTTGATTTGGAATTAAGGTCAGCATGGGCTGGTTAGACCAAAAGGGTCTGCTTCTGTGTGGAGGACTCTGCGACTCTATGACCTGCAAGGCAAAAAAGATGTCGGATGTGAATGTGAATGTAGGAGATATGGTGACATCAAATTAGTGGTGTTGTGGGCAGGCAAGAAGGTTATTTCAGAGTACAGATCAGATGGGCTGAAAGGCCAAGGAGCGGCAGATGCGGTTTAATTTAGGTAAATGTGAGGGGCTGCATTTTGGAAAGGCAAATTAGGACAGGATTTATACAATTGATAGTAAGATCTTGGGGAGATTTGCAAAACAAAGAGACCTTGAAATGCAGGTTCATAGTTAGTTGAAAGTGGAGTTGCAAGTAGACAGGGTAGTGAAGAAAAGATTTGGTACACTTGTCTTCATTGGTCAGTGCATTGAGTATCGGTGTTGGGAAGTCAATGTTGCGGATGTACAGGACATTGATGAGACCACTTTTGGAATATTGCATTCCATTATGATCTTTCAGCAATAGGAAAGATGTTGTGAAACTTGAAAGAGTTCAGAAAAGATTTACAGGATTATTGACTGGGTTAGAGTGTTTGAGTTCTCGGGAGAGGCTGAATAGGCTGGGCTATTTTCCCTGGACCGTTGGAAACTGAGGGATGACCTTATGGAAGTTTATAAGATCATGAGGGTCATGGATAAGGTGAATAGCCGAGGCCTTTTCCCTAAGGTAGTGGAGTTCAAAACTAGAGGGCATAGGTATAAGGTGAGAAGGGAAAGATTTAAAAGGGACTTAAGGCACAACTTTTTCATGCAGAGGCCAATGCATGTATGGAATGAACTGCCAGAGGAAGTGGCGGAGGCTGGTACAATTATAACATTTAAAAAACACCTGGATGGCTACATGAATAGGAAGTGTTAAGGGGGATATGGGTCAAATACTGGCAAGTGGGACTACATTAATTTAGGATATCTGGTCAGCATGGACAAGTTAGACCATGGGTCTGATTCCATGCTGTACATCACAACAACCCTACGACTCTATGTCACAAAACAACAGCCCGAGTAATGCCCTCAGCGAGTTAACACAACATTTTCAGTCACCCAAAACAAGCAGTAATGCACTGGAAAAGCCCTTTCTGTTGAGAAAGTAGGGCAAAGCTTTATACTGCAGAATACTATCAAGGTTTTAAGGAGTTAATAACATTAGTAATGTTTCTTTTGAGACAACATGTTCACTCAACCAGAGAGCTAAAAAATAAACCAAGTGGACATAAGTTGCCTTTTGCCATTTATCTTGAAGGGAATATTGACGAAATGCTTCTTCTATAAGGCAACTGTTATCCAGGATAAAACCTCTGTAAGTTTTAAAATGAAAGGCTAAATATTTCATTTGATTTTCAAGTTTTGTAATGCCAGTGCGTCCCTGTGTGAGAGTCATGCTGTTTTATTACTTCCAGTAAAACATTGTATTGGAAATAGTTTTCTCTGCATCGAATACAGGACCAGTAAACAGATTTGAACACAAAATTGTTCTTGATTTGTGGGTATTGCTCCACTCTCCCCTCCGCCCTATCACCATCACTTTTTTGTTTTCCCACCTGCATTCCCCCCCACCACCCCCACCTTCCTATTTATCTTTCAACCCCCATCCTCCCCACCACATTTCTGATGAAGGGCTTAAACCTGAAATGTTGATTCTCCTGCTCTCGGATGCTGCCCAACCTGCTGTGCTTTTCCAGCACCACACTTTCCACTGTGTTGCTTTCTGCCATCTCCCGTCATCATTTTAAAGATAGAGGAGAATTATCTTCTTGAATTGCTGTAGGCTAGGAGGTGACAGTGTGCCCACAATGCCATTAGATAGAGTTTCAGCTGTTTGACCCAGTGATAATAAAGGTATACACTCTGTAGTTCATGTATAAACACCAATACCATTGTTTGAAAAACAGTCTTATTGAACTGTTTCCTTTGTCCTCCACTGGAACACTCCATTTTGAGAACTGAGCTGAAAAATGTGTTGCTGGAAAAGCGCAGCAGGTCAGGCAGCATCAAAGGAGCAGTAGAATTAAAGTTTCGGGCATAAGCCCTTCTTCAGGAATGATGAGGGTGTGCCAAGCAGGCTAAGATAAAAGGTAGGGAGGAGGGACTTGGGGGAAGGGCATTGGGAATGCGATAGGTGGAAGGCACACCCTCCTCATTCCTGACCTTCCACATTCCTGACATTCCCAACGCCCCTCCCCCAAGTCCCTCCTCCCTACCTTTTATCTTAGCCTGCTTGGCACACCCTCCTCATTCCTGAAGAAGGGCTTATGCGCGAAACATCGCTTCTCCTGCTCCTTTGATGCTGCCTGACCTGCTGCGCTTTTCCAGCAACACATTTTTCAGCTCAGTTCTCAAAATGGAGTGTTCCAGTGGAGGACAAAGGAAACATTTCAATAAGACTGTTTTTCAAACAATGGTATTGGTGTTTATACATGAACTACAGAGTGTATACCTGTTGCGCTTTTCCAGCAACACATTTTTCAGCACCTTCCACCTATCGCATTCCCAACGCCCCTCCCCCAAGTCCCTCCTCCCTACCTTTTATCTTAGTCTGCTTGGCACACCCTCCTCATTCCTGAAGAAGGGCTTATGCGCGAAACGTCGCTTCTCCTGCTCCTTTGATGCTGCCTGACCTGTTGCGCTTTTCCAGCAACACATTTTTCAGCACCTTCCACCTATCGCATTCCCAACGCCCCTCCCCCAAGTCCCTCCTCCCTAGCTTTTATCTTAGTCTGCTTGGCACACCCTCCTCATTCCTGAAGAAGGGCTTATGCCCGAAACGTCGATTCTCCTGCTCTTTTGATGCGGCCTGATCTGCTGTGTTTTTCCAGCAACACATTTTTCAGCTCCGATCTCCAGCATCTGCAGTCCTCACTTTCTCCATTTTGAGAACTGAGGCAACAACGAGGAGGAGGCACCTTTCAGCGATCTGAACATGGTATCCAGTCCACCGTAATTAGTCTTGTAAGAGATATGTCCTAATGCTTGTGGAGCTACCATCAAGATAATGAATTACCTCATACTTTGCTGTATTAATTTCACCTGCATATTCCACCATTCTAATCATAGAGTCATAAAGTTACACAGCCTGTAAACAGACCCTTCGGTCCAACCAGTCCATGCCGAACCATAACCCAAACTTGACTAGTCCCATCTGCCCTTCCAATCCCTTCCCATTAATGGGCTGAACTAAATATATTTTAAACATTGCGACAGTATCCACACCCACTATTTCTTCTGGAAGTTCATTCCACATATGAACGACTCTGTAAAAAAATTGCCTCACGTCTTTTTAAAAAATCTTTATCCTCTCGTCTTAAAAATATCCCAATAGTTTTGAAATCCCCCACTCTACAGAAAAGACACTGACATTTTTTCTAATCTGTACTTTCATTATTTTATAAACCTCCTTAAGGTCACCTTTCAACTTCCTATGCTCCAGTGAAAAATGTTCCAGCTTCTCTAGTCTGTCCTTATAGCTCAAACCATCCATTCTCAGCAACATCCTGGCAAATTGCTTCTGAACCCTCTACAGCTTAATAATATCCTTCCTATAATAAGGTGACCAGAACTACACATAGTGCTCCAGAAGAGGCCTCACCAATGTCCTGTACAACCTCCACATAACATCTCAACAACTCAAAGGTCTGAGCAATGAAGATAAGCATGCTGTATGCCTTCTTAACCACCTTATCTATATGTGATGCAATCTTCAAAGAATTATGCATCTGAATTATATATCTCTGCTCTACAACACTGTCCAAGGCCCTACTTTTAATTGTATAAGTCTTGTCTTCAACAAAACAGAAGTTACTGCAAAAGCTCAGCAGGCCTGGCAGCATCTGTGAAGAGAAATCAGAGTTAATGCTTCAGGTCTGGAGACCCTGCCACAGAACTGAGTTCTGAGGAAAGGTTACCGGACCCAAAATGTTAACTCTAATTTCTCTTCACAGATGCTGCCAGACCTGCTGAGCTTTTGCAGCAACTTCTGTTTATCATTGCTGATTAACAGCATCCATAGTTCTTCTGGCTTTTATTAAGTCTTATCTTTGTTTGTTTTACCAAAATGTAATACCTCACATTTATTCAAATTAACCTCCATCTGCCACTCCTCAGCCCATTGACCCAATTGATCAAGATCTCTTTGTAATCTTCGACAACCTTCTTTATTATCTACTAAATCACCAATCTTGGTGCCATTCACAAACGTACTAACTATGCTTCCTATATTCTTAGCTAAATCCATTGTATAAATGACAAATGAAAGAGGACCCAGAACCAATGCCTGTGGAACACTGCTGGTCACAGTCCTCCAAGTGTGAAAAGTAACCCTCCACCATCACTCTCTATTTCTTGTCATTAAGCTAATTTTTTAATCCAATTTGCAAGATCACCCTGAATCACATGTGATCCAACTTTACTAATTAGTCTGTTATGTAGAACTTTGTCAAAGACTTGACTGAAGTCCAAGTAAACAATGTTTACTGCTCTGCCCTCGTCAATCTTCTTGCTTCCTTCCTTAACACTCAAGTTTGTGTGACAAGTTTCCCTTGCACAAAACCATGCTGACTATTGCTAATCATTTCTTGCCTCTCCAAACGTATTTCAATCCTATCTTTCAGAATCATTTCCACCAACTTACCCACCACCGAAGTCAGACTCACAGTTCTATAGTTCCCAGGCTTCTCCCTATAACCCTTTTTAAACAAAGACACAATATTAGCCACTCACCAGTCACTTGGCACCTCATCCATAGTTATAGATGATGCAAATATTTCTGCAAAAAGTCTTGCAATTTCCCCCCCCGAACCTTCCCCAAAGCCCTGTGAAACACTAGATCAAGTCCGAGAGATTTATTGACCTTTATATTTTCTAACACCTTCAGCACTTCCTCTTCTGTAATGTGAACTGTTTTCAAAGCATCAATCTTCATTTCCTTGAGTTCTCTAACCTCTATTTCTTTTTCCACAATAAAATCTGGTGCAAAATATTCATTTAATACCTCTCGCATCAACTGCGGTTCAACACAACGTCGACTTCGTTGACCTTTAAGGGACCCTACTCACTCTCTAGTTGTCCTTTTGCTCTTAATATACTTGTAGAATCTCTTTGCACTATCCTTAACCTTATTTGCCAAGGGTATCTCATAACCCCTCTTTGCCTTCCTGATCTCCCTCTGTGGAATGCCCCTACACTCTTCATACTATTCAAAAGATTCATTTGAATCTCTTCTTAAACTCGTTAGATTCAATTGAACATAATTTTTTTTGATCTAATATATTTTTTTTTTATTCTTTACAAAAACTTCAATATCTTTCTTCATTCATTATTCACGAATCCTCCAAGCCTTACCTTTTACTCTAACAGGAATATAATGCTTCTGAACTCTCATTATCATATCAGTGTTATCAGCATTATCATACTATTAGTAGCCCCAGACAAATTGACTGCTGACGAGAGTGTGAATGGTCTTAAACAGATGATAAAGATGGGAATTGAGACATCATCTCACAGCATTATTTAGGCCTCTTCCTCTGCTCAGATCACCGATCTTTGTGTAAACTGAACTTCCAGCAGCAGGTGGCGACAGTGAGGGATAGCAGAGGAGCATGAGCGATTGAGTCAAAGAGGGTGGTGCTGGTAAAGCACAGCCAGTCAGGCAGCATCCGAGGAGCAGGAAAGATTCCTGATGAAGAGCTTATGCCCAAAACGTCGATGCCCAAAACGTCGATTCTCCTGCTCCTCGGATGCTGTCTGACTGGTTGTATTTTTCCAGCACCACACTCTTCCACTCTGATCTCCAGCATCTGCAGTCCTCACTTTTGCCTAGCTTGAGCAAATGAACCAGGATCCCGAGCAGCTGATGGTGACCATGAGAGAGGGCAGCTCGAACGTACAAATCGGCCGACTCTGGAATAAACAGTGTCTTTGGAGAAAAGAAGGTTAATGAGAAGGAAAAGCAGGCAGTCAATGGATTCCTCATCCCACTGTAAACCATAGGTTTCATTTCATGACTTTCTGTCTCTCTAGCTTGGGATTGTTCAAATACCTGAGGTATTGTCAAACATCTGTTGACCGAGAAACACAGTCAATATTTGAGTTTACTGTGACTCTCTTTCTTTCTCCAAAAATGCTGCCAGACCTGCTGAATTTCATCAGACTTTCTGTTCTTATTTTAATCTGCTTTCTTGACCTGGTATGGTCTATATATGGTTTCATACCCACAGCATTGTCCTGTATATAACAAATTAACAGGGAAGGCAGATGAACTCAGGGCATGGTTAGGATCATGGGACTGGGATATCATAGCAATTACAGAAACATGGCTCAGGGATAGACAGGACTGGCAGCTTAATGTTCAGGTTGCAAATGCTATAGGAAGGACAGAGAGGGAAGCAAGAGAGGAGGGGGAAGTGGTGTTTTTGATAAGGGATAGCATTACAGCTGTACCGAGGGAGAATGTTCCTGAAATAAAGCCAGAGAAGTTATTTGGGTAGAACTGAGAAATAAGAATGTGATGATCACCTTATTGGGATTGTATTATTAACCCCCTAATAGTCAGGGAAATTGAGAAACAAACTTGTAAGGAGATCTCAGTTATCTGTAAGAATAATAAGGTGGTTATGGTAGGGGATTTTAACTTTCCAAACATAGACTGGGACTGCCATAGTGTTAAGGGTTAGATGGAGATGAATTTGTTCAGTGTGTACAAGAAAATTTTCTGATTCAATATGTGGAAGTACCTACTAGAGAAGGTGCAAAACCTGACCTACTCTTGGGAAATAAGGCAGGGCAGGTGACAGAGGTGTCAGTGGGGGAGCACTTTGGGGCTAGTGACCATAATTCTATCAGTTTTAAAACAGTGATGGAAAAGGATAGACCAGATCTAAAAGTTGAAGTTCTAAATTGGAGGAAGGCTAATTTTGATGGTATTAGGCAAGAACTTTCAAAAGCTGATTGGGGGCAGATGTTCGCAGGTAAAGGGACGGCTGGAAAATGGGTTTTTACAAATACATTAAGGACAAAAGGGTAACTAGTGAAAGAATAGGGCCCCTCAAAGATCAGCAAGGCGGCCTTTGTGTGGAGCTGCAGGAGATGGGGGAGATACTATATGAATATTTTGCATTAGTGTTTACTGTGGAAAAGGACATGGCAGATGTAGAATGTAGGAAAATTGATGGTGCCATCTGGAAAA
The DNA here is from genome assembly GCF_004010195.1 of Chiloscyllium plagiosum. Classification (NCBI taxonomy): domain Eukaryota; kingdom Metazoa; phylum Chordata; class Chondrichthyes; order Orectolobiformes; family Hemiscylliidae; genus Chiloscyllium; species Chiloscyllium plagiosum. Next base: position 108,918,523 of record NC_057715.1, on the reverse strand, counting down.
ATGTCCATATTACAGAGGAGGAAGTGCTGGATATCTTGAAACACATAAAAGTGGATAAATCCCCAGGACCTGATCAGGTGTATCCTAGACCTCTGTGGGGAGCTAGGGAAGTGATTTTTGGGTCTCTTGCTGAGATACTTGTATCATTGATAGCCACAGGTGAGGTGCCGGAAGACTGGAATTTGGCAAACGTGGTGCCACTATTTAAAAAAGGTGACAAGCCAGGGATCTATAGACCGGTGAGCCTGACATTGATGGTGGGCAAGTTGTTGGAGGGAATCCTGAGGGACAGAATTTACATGTATTTGGAAAGGCAAGGACTGATTAGGGATAGTCAACGTGGCTTTTTGCATGGGAAATCATGTCTCATAAACTTAATTGAGTGTTTTGTAGAAGTAATAAAGAGGATTAATGAGAACAGAGCAATAGACGTGATCTATACGGACTTCAGTAAGGCATTTGACAAGGTTCCCCATGGGAGACTGGTTAGCAAGGTTAAATTTCACAGAATACAGGGAGAACTAGCCATTTAGATACAGAACTGGCTCAAAGGTAGAAGACAGAGGGTAGTGGTGGAGGGTTGTTTTTCAGACTGGAGGCCTGTGACCAGTGGAGTGCCGCATGGATCGGTGCTGGGTCCACTAATTTTCTTCATTTATATAAATTATTTGGATGTGAACGTAAGTGGCATGGTTAGTAAGTTTGCAGATGACATCAAAATTGGAGGTGTAGTTTTTCAGCAAAGAAGGTTATCTCAGATTACAACGGGATCTTGATCAGATGGTCCAATGGGTTGAGAAGTGGCAGATGGAGTTTAATTTAGATAAATGCGAGGTGCTGCATTTTGGGAAAGCAAATTAAGCAGAACTTATACACTTAATGTTAAGGTCCTAGGGATTGGTGCTGAATAAAGAGACCTTGGAGTGCAGGTCATAGTTCCTTGAAATTAGAGTTGCAGGTAGGTAGGATAGTGAAAAAGGTGTTTGGTATGCTTTCCTTTATTGGTCAGAGTATTGGGTACAGGAGTTGGGAGGTCATGTTGCGGCTGTACAGGACATTGGTTAGGCCACTTCTGGAATATTGTGTGCAGTTCTGGTCTCCTTCCTATCAGAAAGATGTTGTGAAACTTGAAAGGGTTCAGAAAAGATTTACAAGGATGTTGCCAGGGTTGGAGGATTTAAACTATTGGGAGACATTGAATAGGCTGGGGCTATTTTCCCTGGAGTGTCAGAGGCTGAAAGGTGACCTTACAGAGGTTTATAAACCCATACTTGGTTAGAACTAAGGTTACCCACTTCCCCACAGCTCTAGGTAACTAGGAGCCACAACCCTCTGACAGTACCATTGACAGACTCAGAACTGGACTCTGCCGACCTTGGGGCTCACCCCAATGACTCTGGAGCAAGGAAATGGCCCCAGGAAAAGGACATGTACCTCAGCCCTGCGAGGGTCCAACAGTTTGCCCACACCACGGGGATGCAGACAATCCTCCCAGCAACAGGACCGTTGGTGAATGGACACTCGTAACCTTATAAACTTTAAATCAGGAGTTAAAATTGCCAACATTAACGTGCATAGCATTAAATCATCTGCGTGATATGTTTCCACGTTAGCTTTCCTAGCCAACATTAAAGCATATGTACTGTTTCTGCAGGCGTGTTGGATACTGCAACTCAGCAGCTACAGGAGATGGTTGAGCTTGTGGGCCTATGGGCCGTCAGTTTGGTCGGTGGAAGTGGTAGTGGGTGAGCAATAAAAACCACTCCTCCAGCCGGGGTATCCTGCTGCGAGGAGGCAACATCACCATCTCCGAGGTTAAGGAGGTGGTAGGCGGGTCCCGCCGGTCACTGATGTCATGTACAGAAATACTCCCCTGAGACCAATTAATATGGATGCTCAACCGGGAAAAAGGGAGTGGCTGGTGGTACTGCAGCAGTTCCCACTGCTGCTGGCTCTGACTGGGCCGATCATTCTGGCTGGAGACTTCAACTGCATTATTGATGCAGATGGGCGATCTGTCGGGGGCGGGGTGGCTGGGGTGGTGGTGAACAGAAGGCTGGACGCAACGGCCAGAGTCTTGATAGAAATGGTCAAGGATGCCAAGCTGCATGACATGTTCAGCACTCCTGCAGATGGAGCACAGTGTAGATACATCTGGTAACGGGCAGACGGTTCTATCCGCTCAAGGATAGATGACCTGTTTGTGTCGCGAGCGTTCTCAATCAGAGCTATCGACTTCAAGCTGGTGTTCTTCTCTGACCACTGCCTCCTGCTGGGCAACAGTCACCTACCAGATGAACAGCAGGCTGGCAACGGAACATGGAAGGTGTACGTCAGTGTGCGGCTGGCAGGTACAAACAAGGACTGCAGATGCTGGAAACCAGATTCTAGATTAGAGTGGTGCTGGAAAAGCACAGCAGTTCAGGCAGCATCCGAGGAGCAGGAAAATCGACGTTTCGGGCAAAAGCCCTTCATCAGGAATAGAGGCAGAGTGACTGCAGGGTGGAGAGATAAATGAGTGGAGGGTGGGGGTAGGGAGAGAGTAACATAGAGTAAGAGCTTCAGGGCAGAGGAAATGACTTGGCAGTTGCAGTGGGAGAGAAGCTCTTACTCTATGCTACTTTCTCCCCACCCCCACCCTCCACTCATTTATCTCTCCACCCTTCAGGCTCTCTGCCTGTATTCCCGATGAAGGGCTTTTGCCCGAAACGTCAATTTTCCTGCTCCTCGGATGCTGCCTGAACTGCTGTGCTTTTCCAGCACCACTCTAATCTAGATACTGGCAGGTACCATGAGCGAATCATTGAGGAAAGGCATCACACTCTCGTCTACAAACAGAAGGGGGAGAGGGAGGAAACTAGAAATTGCCGACCAATCGCACTGTTAAATGTGGATTACAAAATCTTGTCAAAGGTCATTGCCAACTGGGTCAGGTCTGCTCTGGGATCAATGATTCATTCTGACCAATTCTGCGCTGTACCGGGCAGGAAGTTCGCTGAGAGTCTCGCACTACTCAGGGATACGATCGCCTATGTGCAGGACAGGGCCTCATCAGCCTGGACCAGGAGAAAGCCTTTGACAGGATATCACACACGTACATGAGAGATGTTCTTTCCAAAATAGGCTTTGAGGAGGGAATCTGCAATTGGATCCGACTGCTCTACACCAACGTTGTCAGTGCAGTCTCAATCAATGGGTTGGAATCTGAAAGCTTCCCGGTCAGATCCGGAGTCAGGCAAGGCTGCCCTCTCTCTCCTGCCTTGTTTGTGTGCTGTATAGAACTGTTTGCCGAGTCCATCAGGAAGGATGCGAGCCTGAGAGGGGTGACTATTCCTGACTGCAGGGGCCTACAGGTTATGGCCTCCCCATACATGGATGACATCGCTGTTTTCTGCTCGGATCTGCTGTCCATGCACAGACTCATGTGCATCTGTGACCAGCTCGAACGGGCCTCGGGGGCAAGAGGCAAGAGCGAGGCCATGCTTTTCGGGAACTGGGCTGACCAATCCTCTATCCCATTCACCATCAGGACTGACCACCTGAAGAGCTGGGTATTTGGTTCGGAAGGGCTGGAGAGTTCGCCAAGTCTTGGGAGGAGACTGTCACTAAAGTGTGGCAGAAACTGGGCAGATGGGAGCAAAGGTTACTCTCCATGGTGTGAAAAAAACCTGATCATCTGGTGTGAGGTACTCTCAGTGTGATATGTGGCACAGGTCTGGCCTATTTCCCGAACCTGTGCCACTGCAGTCACCCGGGCCATCTTCCACTTCATGTGGAGATCAAAGATGGACTGCATCCGAAGGGAGACAATGTATAAAGTTCTCGACAAAGGGGAAAAAAAACCACACCTATTGCTACCCTCATCCTTTTGGCCACTTTTGTTGCGGCTGCATCAAGCTGTGCATGGACCCCCGGTAGGCAAACACCAAGTGTCACTATGTACTGAGATTCTACCTGCCCCCGGTGTTGCGAAGGATGGGCCTGGCCTCTCTGCCATGGAATTCTCCAGGTAGTTGGACTTTTCCGTATCACCTGTCCCTTGTGGAGAACTTTATGAAGAAAAACACCTTTGACCACAATTCCATCAGGAAGTAGTCAGCACATGGTGTCCTTGCAACCTTCGAGAAAAGGAGAGGGCGGATCCTGTTGAGCAGTTCCCTGGGCAGACTGTCAACGTCATTTGGAAGAATGCCTCATTGCCAGAACTTTCCAACACGCACCAACATGGCTGAGCTAGTGGTGAGAAAAGCTCTGCCTGTGAGCTCCTTTATGCACGCCCAGACTCTCTGTGCCACCGCATGCTGCCCTCAAAACAGCTGTGGTGGGGACGAGACCGTCACACACCTCCCTGTGGAATGCGTCTCTGCAAAGGAAATCTGGAGAGGAATGCAGTGGGGTTTGTTCACATACACCACTGCATTCCTTTCCAGCTCTGTGACATGGGATTCTGTGTTCTACGGTCTGTTTCCCGGGATGCACACCGAGACGAACGTCAACTGTGCCTGGAGGATCATCAACTCGGTGAAAGATGCTCTTTGGACTTCCCGAAACTTGCTGGTCTTCCAGTGTTGTATGATTTTTATCTTTTTCCAGCATAAGGAGTTGATCCTGACTGAGCATTGCAGACTGGCACATTCCAAGGTCCGGGACTACTTGCTGAGGGACGCACTGAAGCTTGGGGTAGGTGCCACCAAAGCGTAGTGGGGAAAGACTACCGTATAAGGTCCTTCTGCTGAAGAATAACGGGGCTCCGTTCAATAATCGGGCCCTGCTGACACCTCAGCTAAATGCCAAGAGGTTGACGGTAAACATAGAGAATTGTGAACATCAATGACTCAATTTGTTCTCAGAAAGTAAAAACAGTATACATCTGAACAACATCATCAACTGTACATGTACCGAAGGTTTCTTTATATGAATAAAGTATATTTTTGAAAAAAAAAATCCCACCATGGCAGAAATTGAATTCAATAAAATTCTGGGATTACGAGTTTAGTGTTGACAATGAAACCATTGTCGATTGTTGGGAAAAACCCATCTGGCTCATTAATATCCTTTAGTGAAGGAAGCTGCCATGCTCACCTGGTCTAGCCTACATGTGACTTCAGACTCATAGCAATACAGTTAACTTTAACTGCCCTCTAGATAATTAGGGATGGACAATAAATACAGGGAGAAAGTGAGGACTGCAGATTCTGGAGCTCAGAGTCTAAAAGTGTGGTGCTGGAAAAGTCCAAAAAAAAACATCTTTGGACTGTGAGAAGAAACCAGAGCATGCAGAGGAAACCCAAGCAGACACAAGGAGAATGTGCAAACTCCACACAGACAGTTGCCCGAGGGTGGAATCAAACCCAGATCTCTGGCAGCAATGAGCCACTGTGTCACCCCAAATGAAATGAATGGCGCATATCCCTTAATCTCTTTGCTGAACAAAACTATATCTACCTCTGGTTTAAAACTAACATCTGATCCAGCATCCACTGTTGTTTGAAGAACAGAGTTCCAAACATCTACAACCCATTGTGTGTAGAAATTATTCTTATCTCTCTTGAACAGTCTGGCCGTAATTCTCAGTCTATGCGCTCTTGTTCTAGGATCTCCAACCAGTGGAAATAGTTTTTAGCTGCTGTCTTTTCCTGTCTAGTTACATGGCTTCATAGAGTTTGCTCAATCATCTGCAAGGTCAAGTGAGAAATGTTCCAGGTTTGTTTTTGTAAATTGGACCTGTATCTTATGTCTCTCTGAGATGATAGTCTATCCACTTGAAATGGGTGGGGAGTTGGTGGGAAGCAGTACATGCAACAGGCTCAAGGGACCATCTGGTATTCTATTCTTTTCCTTCTGCTCAGAAGTATGATTTATAGCTTTGGACATGAGGTCCTGACAGAGGCAATTAACCATCCATTGTCCACCACTTCCATTCTCTCCAGATAATCATTTTATCAGTGTTGAGGAAATACATTACAATCACTTCCTTACCCCACTGCTATAGCAACAAGAATCATTTTTAATAGGTAGTCATGATAGGTTGGAGGTTAGCATGGTTAGAGCACTGAATGGAATATTCCATCAAGTGGAAAACACTTTAATGCCCAGAGTGCAATTGAAGACTAATTCAACCACTGATCCACGTTCTCTCCCTCTTTCTCGCTCTGTCTCTCTTATAAGTCTCAATAAATGCTGTACAAAGGGAGATGTGACCTGCTGGGTTTAGTGAGGCAATCATCTAATAGCTCCCAGGCTGGGAAGCCAGAAAGCCTTGGAGATTATGGATAGCTTCACGGGCAATTTTCATTATATGGCAAAGCTCATTAAAGAATGATGATTTGCTTTCCAAAAGCCCATTACCTTGCGTACAAATGATAGGGCAAATTGAAATTAATTATTGTGTACCATTTGTGAGAACTGAGATTAAGCGTAATGAAAGCCTAGAGTGGTTTAACAAGGAGCTTTTGTAAGCTTAGTTGAATCATTTTTGGTTCCGATATATGCTGCTTAAGAGGAAAATTTAATGCTCCACAATAAAAATAAACACTTGTATTTGTTTGATGGCTCTTGAATCAGAAGCTATAGGATAATGGGTCAGACATTTAAGATTGAGATGAAGAGATACAGTCTGTATCTTTGACTGTATGTGGGACGTAGGGTTAAGAGTGTGTTGCTGGAAAAAAACAGCAGGGTCAGGCAGCAACCGAGGAACAGGAAAATCGATGTTTTGGACTGGAGCCCTTTATCAGGAATGTGGGACATAGGTGCCTTTGGCAAATTTTCTTGCCCATCCCTAATTGTGCTTGGACTAATCGGCTTGCTAGGCCATTTCAGAGGGTGGTTACAAATTAACCACATGTGGCAGAAGGTGAGGACTGCAGATGCTGGAGAGTCAAAGTCAAAAAGGGTGGCACTGGAAAAGCACAGCAGGTCAGGCAGCATCTGAGGAGCAGGAGAGTCGACATTTTGGGCATAAGGTCTTCATCAGGAATGGTCAGTATTGGAACCAAAAATGATTTAACTATATTTTTTGTACCTAGGTTCTTTGGTACCTAAGATGGCACCATGTGTGATGACATTATACACATTTCACTGTACTTCTGTACTTGAGTACATTGCACAATAAAATCTAAATCTAAATTCCAGATTTATGAATTGATTTTGAGTTCCACTAGGTACCCTGGTCGGATTTGAACCCTTGCCTGAAAACATACATATTGTGTCACTGTCTGCTTCCACTTGGAGGTTTCAGTTGCTCAAATGACCTAAAATTGATAGATCAAGGGACATGGTGTTGAGTGAAAAAGTGGAGTTGGTTGAGACACTGAGGCATGGTATTAATGAAAATGATGGAGGAAATGCAAGAGGCTCTATGGATGGCACTTGCTTCTATCTCAAATGTACTTATGGAACAACTTCAGTGCAGCAAAATCTTTCAAAAGGGTGTCGCAGGAAAATTATCCACTGAAATTCGACACCAGGTCACATAAGATATTAAAGTCATAGAGATCTATAGCACAGCACAGCAAAAGGACCTTCAGCCTCTGCCTGTCAAAGCAACAACCTAACTATTCAAATTCCATATTAGTACAGTTAGTCAAAGTGAGATCAAACAGAAAGATTTTATTGAGTTTTTGGAGAAGGAGAGGATTTGGCAGAGAATTCCAGAGCCTCTGGATGAAGAACTCAGGTCGGTGAAGTTAATCAATCCTAATGAGGGGTGATCTTATTGAAACATGTGGGATTCTTAAGAGACTTGACAGGGTCAATGCTGAGAGGATGATTCTCTTCATGGAGTTTAGGACCAGAGGGCACTATCACAGAATAAATTCGCTCCAATTAAAGACTGAGAGGAAGTGGAATTTCTTGTCTCAAAGGGTTATGAGTGTTTGGAACTTCTCGCCACAGAGAGCTATGGGGATAAGGTCATTGTATGTATTCAAAGCTAAGACAGATAGATTCTTGATCATTGAGACAATTAATGGTTATGAGGAAAATGCAGGAAAATGGCCAAGAGGAATGTCAGATCAGCCCATGATTCTATTGAATGGTGTAGTAGTGTCAAGGAGCCAACCAACCTACTCCTGTTCCTGTTTGTTATGGCTTTATGGTCTGATGAGAGTTTAATAAACTGACCTTTAACATGGCAATTTTCACATCCCCTTGTATTTCTGGATTCAAGCCAAGAAACCTCCATCTGAGAGTAATGCGTTTCTGATCAATGGCATCCTATATATCGGTGTATTGCTGTATCTCTTACTGTGCAAACTGACTTTCACAGCACCTGCAACATAACATACATTTCTGTTGTGTCTTGAACACAGAGGATCATCTTATGGCAATTCTTAAGTGTACCTGTATTCATGACAATAATTGACACAAAGCCACACAAGAGACTGCTAAGACAATTGCCTGAAAGGCTTAGTTAAATATCTAGCAGTGGATGTTATCAGGGAAGAATTAATTTTTGTTCATTTATGGGATGTGGACATCACTTGTTAGATTAGATTAGATTAGATTAGATTAGATTAGATTAGATTCCCTACAGTATGGAAACAGGCCCTTCGGCCCAACAAATCCACACCAACTTTCTGAAGAGCTACCCACCCAGACCCATTCACCTACATTTAACCCTGACTAACGTACCTAACACTATGGAGCAATTTTGCATGGCCAATTCACCTACCCCGCACATCTTTGGATTGTGAGAGGAAACTGGAGTACCCACAGGTAACCCACGCAGACACGGGGAGAATATGCAAACTCCACACAGACAGTCACCCAAGGTGGGAATTGAACCCGGGTCCCTGGCACTGTGAGGCTAACCACTGAGCCACTGTGCCGCCCTTAATTGTCCTGGAGAAGATGGTGTCAAGCTGAGGTGTTGATACAACTACAATGTCATGAGAGAGGGTATTCCAATATTTTGACACAACAGGAGTGAATGAATAATGATATAGTTCCAAGTGTGTGGCTGAGAGGGGAATTTGCAGGTGGTGGTGTTCCTTTGAGGCTGGGTCATTGAGTAATATACCTGGCTAAGACAGACATATTTTTAATCAGTAAGGAAATCAAATTTATTGGGATAAAGGCAGAAAAGAGAATAGAATAGAATCCCTACAGTGTGGAAACAGGCTATTCGGCCCAACAGCCCATACCGACCCTCCAAAGAGTATTCCACCCAGACCCATTCCCCTACCCAATGCACCTAGCATATACATGCCTGAACATGATGGGCAATTTAGCATGGCCAATTCACTTAAACAGCACATATCTGGGACAGTGGGAGGAAACCAGAGCACCCAGGAGAAATCCACACAGACACAGAGAGAACATGCAAACTCCACACAGACAGTCGCCCGAGGCTGGAATTGAACCTGGGTCCCTGGCACTGTGAGGCAGCAGTACTGGCCACTGAGCCACCATGGTTGTGGATTGTTAGATCAGCCGTGACCTTATTGAATAATGAAGTAGCCTTGATGAGCTGAATCGCATACTTCTGTCTTATTGTCTAATCTGCTGCCCTTTTTCTTTCCAGTTGGGGTATGTCCCAGTGGCTACCTGCATGTCAGACTGTGACATTATCTGCTTATAGCCAGGATTCCAACTACAGAGATTTCATTGAGAAATTCTGCATGAAGGTATAGCTCCCTTCAGAGGCTATTTCACTCCCAATTGAGCTGATCATCAGCAAGTGCAGGAGAGAGTTGATCATTGACCGAATTTGTGAATGTGAGTAGAGTCAAGAGTGGGGTGCTGGAAAAGCACAGCAGGTCAGGCAATATCCGAGGAGGAGGAAAATTGAAGTTTCAGGCAAAAGCCACTCATCAGGAATGTGTGTAGTTCAGCGTGGTCTCTGCACCAAGGGCAGTGACAAAGGTTCTGGGCAGTTATGGAGCATAGACCAAGCAGATGAGATATCTGACAGGGAGCTGCAGGGACAGAGACCCTGTGTGAGAGAGTGAGTCATGGGCCAGAGGACATATTTCCTTCATGCACAGCCACTGTCCCTTTGAGAGACTATGGAGCAAGGAACCTGGGCCAGGGGGTAAAGCTGATAAGTGATGGTTTCAATATGAGGGAGAAAGTGTTTAGGCAAGAGGGAAGAAGTACATTGAGTGAGAGTGAGGCAGTGTATATTTATGTGTGTATGTGAGAGATGGAGGGAGCATGATTTTGTGTGTGTGTTGT
>NC_057715.1:108883975-108908225 GCF_004010195.1 Chiloscyllium plagiosum | reverse complement strand
GTGTGTGTGTGTTGGGGGGGGGGGGGGGTTGTGTGTGTGTGCACCCGCACCTGTGTTTTGGGGGGGGGGTTGTGTGTATGTGGGTTTGGTGTGTGTTTGCAGGCATGTGTGTGTGTTTGGTGTATGGCAACAGGATAGTCTCAGAGGGGTATTGCAAATAACTTACTGCAATCTGAAAAATGTAAGAAGTTGCCATAGTCCGAGTGGGTGTTCTCACTTGAGAGAGAGAAAGAGCTGGTCACCATGGCTCAGGCTAGGGAGACACTGAGAAGGAGAGTCCTTCATGGTAACCTCAGCTGGTGCAGGAATTGAACCCATACTGTTGGTATCACTGCATTACAAACCAGCCAACCAATCTAACTGACTTCCCTGGCAATTGTGTATTTGGTGCTTGATGAAGAGAGGAGTTTATTTTTAATTCATTCATGGGATGTGCGTGTTACTGGTTAGGTGAGCATTTATTGCTTGTGTCTAATTACCCAGAGAGCAGTTCAGAGACACCACTTTGTCATGGATCTGGAGTCACATGTAGGACAGGCTAGTTAAGGATGGCAGTTTCCTTCCCTAAAGGACATCAACAAACCAGATGATTTTTTCCAACAATCAACAACACTTTCATGGTCATCCTTAGACCCTCAATTCCAGATTTTCTTTTTGTTGAATTCAAATTCCACCATCTGCCATTGTAGGATTCGAATGTAGGTCCCCAGAACATTATCTGGGTCTCTGAATGAATAGTTTAGTGATAATACCATTTGCTCCCCTTTCTGAATATAATACAAGCAAATATGGCTGTCTCGCTTATTGCAAATATTATTTGACATTTTTATGCAGAATGGGATCCCATGCTTTACAAAAACCTCATTTAGTCTCGGTGATTACTGAATTAGTCATTTTATCTAACTTCTCACCATTTGCCTGCACAAATGATGCAGCAGCTCTCAAACATTATCTGAAATGAGGATAAGTCATGGTTGTCAGCTCTTTTTATCATTGGTAATAAAAGCTTTCAGACTGACTCGTTGTCCTGGCCAGTACTGAGATGCACACACACCATAAAGCTTAATTATTTTTCGTTATTCAAAATGAATGTATTGCAACCCTACTTCAAATATCACTTCAGTTACCCAGAAAAAGGGCCAACTCTCAAAATGTGAGAGTGAAGCTTTGCCTTTGGTAGCCTCCTTGGCCAGTCCTCTTCAGCAAAGGTCTGACCGAATTGTTAATCTGATCAACGCTGTGGTCATTTAGGTATTTTTACGGTGTCCTTCACACATCGACGATGTGTCAGCTGTTCAAAGGGAAATTATATGCCCCTGCAAAAATCTCCAAATTGGACATGTTGCTGGAGTCTCTACAGTTCAATGCAAGCCACCAGAAAGGATAACAGGGCTGCTCACATAAACATGTTTTATTAATGTACAGCAACAGAGGTCACAGCTGACTAGCTTCATGACTGATAGATTGTTACTTGATATCCTGTCTGCAGTATGGCATTGAGTGATGTAATGTTCTGGATGCTTGTGTACACAGTGGCAGGAACTTCAAGAGCAGACCTTATGCTCTGGCCTACCATGGTGTCAATGGTGGAGGGGTTTAATCAGGCAGGAGAGTGGTACAGGAGGAGTCCACTACCCTCACACTGATTAAGTCATGGTGCAAGGTTCTGAGTCCAGCCATTCTGTCTCACCTACAAGTGAGATCCTTAAGTGGATGACTAATGCTCACTTAAGGAGCACTCCATTACAACTGGCATTCACCCAGTGGTAGCCAGTGGAGGGCAGGAAATACAAGAAGCATGATAATGAACCCTGGCACGTTTGCTTGCAGTGTCCTTTGACTGGGGTTGAGTGGAGGGTCCGTCATTCAAAAGTGACTGATAGAGGGAGTTGGCATCAGAAATGTTGGAGTTTTTGAAAGCCATCTCCTACTCTGGCTGCCAATATCTGTTAGGAGAAAGTAAGGAGATCAGAGTCGAGAGTGTGGTGCTGGAAAAGCACAGCAGGTCAGGCAGCATCCGAGGAGCAGGAAAATCGACGTTTCGGACATAACCCGTTCACCAGGAATGAGGCATGTGGGCCGGGAGTTCTGAGAGATAAATGGGGGAGGGATGAGGTTGAGGGAAAGGTAACTGAGAATATGATAGTGAGATGGAAGGGGAGAGGATAGATGGGAAAGGTGATGAACAGGTCAAGTGGGTGGTGCCAAGTTGGAGGTTTGGGACTGGGATAATGTGGGGGGAGGGGGAATGAGGAAGCTGATGAAATCCACGCTGATCCTCTGTAGTTATAGGGTCCCAAGGCAGAAAATGAGGCATTCTTCTTCCAGACATCAAGTGGTAAGGGTTAGGCGATGGAGGAGGCTCAGGACCTGCATATCCTTGGCAGCGTGGGAGGGGGAGTTGAAGTGTTCAGCCACGGGGCGGTAGGGTTGGTTGGTGCAGGTGTCCCAGAGACGTTCTCTAAAACAATCCACAAGTTGGCATCCTCTCTCCCCAATGTAGAGGAGACCATATCGGGTGCAACTGATACAGTAGATGACATTATTGGAGTTACAGGTAACCTTATAGAGGTTTATAAAATCATGAAGGACATGGATATGATAAATAGAGAATTTTTTTTCCCTGGGTTGGGGAGTCTAGAACTAGAGGTCATAGGTTTAGGATGACGGGGGATAGATATAATGAGACGTAAGAGGCAGCTTTTTCATGCAGAGGGTGGTGTGTGTACGAAATGAGGTCCCAGAGGAAGTGGTGGAGGTTGGTACAATTGCAGCATTTAAAAGGCATCTGGATGGGTCTATGAATAGGAAGGGTTTGGAGGGATATGGGCCAAGTGCTGGCAAATGGGACTTGATTAGGTTAGGATATCTGGTTGGCATGAATGAGTTGGACCAAAGTGTCTGTTTCTGTGCTGTACATCTCTATGATTCTGTGACTTTATCTGAAACAGCCTGTTTTCTAGTCAGATCCTCAAATTAGTGCTGACGAAAACCACGGCTAACACAATCACGGCTAACACACTCTAAAAACTAAGCAACAATAGCATTTGCATTCATTAGATTTAACAAACTTATATGAGATTGAAATCACCCATGATTGCCTTGCTTTTTCTTTTATCTCTCACACTCTCGCCTGCAAAATAAGTTAAAACCATAAAGTTTTATTAATTTAAATTGAAGTTAAATGCTAATTGAAGCCATTGGGAGAGTTTGGCCTCCCACTGACACTTAGTTGCTACAGTGTGTACTACCGACAAGATGCACTGTAGAAATTCATCAATGTCCTCAGACAGAACCTTTCAAAGCCACGACCACTTCTATCTAGAAGGACAAGGGCAGCAGATATATGGGAACACCACTGCCTGTAAGTTCCCCTCCAAGTCACTCACCATCCTGATTTGGAAACATATCATTCTTCCTCAATGTCGCTGAGTCAAAATCCTGGAATTCCCTCCCTCATGGCATTGCCGTCAATCAATATTATGTGAACCAGAGTGATTTAAAGTGGCAGCTTCTCATCACCTACTCGAGGGCTACTAGGGACAGACAATAAAATGCTGGCCAGCCAGTGATGTCCACATCCCTCAGGTGAGTAAAAAAACACTCCTGAAGCACTTAGATCCCACTTCAGCATCCAGCACAGTTCCATCTTGATGTACCAGGATACTGCATTGGTACGACACCTCACTCATTCCCAGGGAGTAGTCAGGCCTGATAACCTCTGAATCTCCTGTAGACCCCATGCATTTGAAGGGCCAATCAGCTGCTATCTCTCCTTGAGCTGGATGTTCCTTAGCCTCAGTGGTCAGCCAACTGTGCTCTCCTAGGCTTCTCATTGGCTACTATCCTCCTGTATCCACCTTCTCAAGAAGGCAACTATAGTGACTAACATTCCAGTAACAGACAGACACAAGATTCTAGGTGGACAAGACCTGCATTGGCAACATAAGGAACAAGAGAGGTCTTTGGTCCCTATAGAGTTGACAAAGGCCTACCCTGCAAATGAAGGCTGACCACTCCCCCATATAGTGAGACAAGGTGCACATGGAAAATGGACACTATGTCTCCATTATTCATTCAGCTTCAGTCTCAGCACGGACATCAATTTTGTGAGGACCAACATGTGACATCAAAAGGGAGTGTTTGCTGTTCTCTGAACCCTTCTCATCTCAGACCCACAACAACCATTCAACTTTTCCTTGCATTCAGTACAGATCATTGCTACACTTACACAACAGACAAAGAAGCAAAGTTGTGTGCCTTCTTGAAAGTTGCACGAGTAATACTTTGTCTTTGACCAACATTGGCTTCTGCCTAAGTGATAGTAGCTAATTCCTCTGGCATTGAGCAAGCACCAACAGCATTGCGCAAATGGCTTTTAACCACCACCTAACCCCTCAGCGCCCTTACTCTGCAAGTATAACAAATAGACATTCAAGTCAAATGTAGTTGCCACTCACAAATGGCTGCTTCATGTTTTTGTTTGTTCTCATCAGATTCTGCCACAAATCACCCTGTGGCTCAGACCCCTCTAAGATTCTACCCTCAGTACCCACACACTTTAAACAGGCCAGTTCTGACATCACGATAAATTTAATGGCAACTATAAATTAAAAGCAAGTTCCAGCCAAGGTAGAGACCACATGACTCCAGCAAGTCAGCACTAGTACAGTATGTTCCAACACTGTGCAGAGCCTATCTGGCCTGCTCCATTGATTTGGAGATTTCTGCTTTTAGCTAACTCTAAATTCAATACTGTAAAGCTGCAGCCAATCGTGCAGCATTGAGCCAAAGGCTTGGTCTCAGAGTAGCTGAGATATAAAGTAATTTTTCTCCAGTGCTATAAGCCACAATTTTGCAGACCTTTGATCCAGCCTCCTGCACTGCTATAATGTAGATGGACAGATGACTCATTACCTGATGAAAAACTTAACTTCTTGCAATAAGCAGCTGTGGAATAAAGCATTTATACTAAGTGCTTTTATCAGTATGTCATTTTAAGTTTCAGAGAAATCTAATGTAAGGGTTTAATAAACATTTATCCTCTTTAAAATCACTTAAATCATAAATTAAATTAGCAGACAAGGTTATATCAAGAGTATTTTTGCAACTTTTATTGACAGAGTCAGATATTAATTCACTGAATGGAATCTGGAGAACAATCTGAACACTACCGTTGAGAAAGCAAGAGAGAGAACATAATCATCTCTAAGTCGTCGTCAAACAATTTCATTGTAGTTGTAGTGAAAGTTGACACACAGAGAGATAAAGGTATCTGGTGATTTTCAACCTCAAAGCCAAACATTCTAATTCTGCAGCCAAAACATGCAGACTTTTTTTTCTAATAACAGTGGAAATACATACAGCCCTTTGATTGAAATATTAACTTTGCAACCCTGTTGTTAGCAGCATAAATGAAAGTAATGGTGTAATGGTAACATTACTGGAGTAGTAATCCAGAGACATATTCTAATATCTTGGTTTACACATGTGCAAATCTCACCTTGACAGCTGGTAGAATGTAGAGGGCTGGTGAGGCTGGGTCATTTAGTATATTCAAAGCTGAGATGGACAGATCTTTAATCAGTAAGGGTAGTGAGAGTTATGTAGCAAAGCCAGGAAAGTAGAGTTGGGGGATTATCAGGCCAGACATGATCTCGTTCAATAGCAGAGCAGACTTGATGGGCTGAATGGCCTACTTCTGCCCTTACATCATAAATTTTAAATTCAGTTGATTAATAAATCTAGAATTGAAAGCTAATTGCAATGTTGCTGAGCATGAATTGACCATTGATCAATATCAAGATCCGTATGGTTCACTTATCTTATTCAGAGAAGGATATCTGCTGTCCTTAAGCAGTCTGGTCTACATGTGATTTCAGATCCACAGTCATATGGTTAGTTCTGAATTGCCCTCTGGAATGGCAATTAAAGATGGGTAACAAATGTTGGCCTTGCCAGTGATAACCGCTTCATTTGAAAGTGTAATATACTCCATAGAACCTTCCTGCATAGAAAGAGACAAAACATCCTGTCATTGAAAGAATTATATAATTAGACATACCCAAACCACATGAAGGGCTTATGCCCAAAACGTCAATTTTACTGCTCCTCGGATGATGCCTGACCTGCTGTGTTTTTCCAGCACCACACTCTCGATTCTGATCTCCAGCATCTGCAGTCCTCACCTTCCCCACAACACAGCAAATATTTCCTCTTTTGACATGGATATGCTGAAAAAAGGGGTAAAGTAGGGTGGTCAGCGATTTGGAGATGGTAAGGACTGCAGATGCTGGAAGTGAGAGTCAATAACGTGGAGCTGGAAGAGCACAGCAGGTCAGACAGCATCCGAGGAGCAGGAAAGTCAACATTTCAGATTAGGACTGGGGAGGAGGAAAGCAGCTAGGAGATAAATAGAGGGAGAGCTGTGGGACTAGGGGAAAGTTAGATAGGATGGTGATAGGTGGATGCGAGAAAGATAGGTGGGCTGACCATGGTTGGATGCAGGCAAGGGGTTCTTGTGATTGATCAGTGGGAAACATGGCATGGATAGGTGAGAAGGAAGATGGACAGGTTAGGTCAGGACAAGGAGACAGGGAGGAGAGGGAGGGCTGGACCTGGGTTGAGGTTAGGGGTGGGGAGATTTTGAAGCTGGTGAACTCTATGTTGAGGCCATTGGGCTCTAAGCTCCTGAGGTGGAATATGAGGTGTTGCTCCTCCAATTTGCCTGTGGCCTCATTTTGGCAGTGGAGCGAGCCAAGGATGAACACATCAACAAGGGAGTGGGTGTTAAAATGGCTGGCAACTGGAAGATGATGTTGATTGGAGCTCCATGAACCAACCCTCAAGCCTGTGTTTGGTCTCTCTGATGTCAAGGAGACCACATCGGGAGCAAAGGGTACAGTAGACCAGATTGAAGTGCAGGATTTGGAATGATTGTTTGGGGCCTTGGACGGAAGTGAAAGGGGAGGTGTAGGGGCAGGTGCTGCACTTCCTGTAATTGCGTGGAAAGGGGCCAGGTGTGGAGGAGGGATTGGAGGGGAATGTGGAACTGACAAGGGAGTCATGGAGTGAATGGTCCCTACAGAAAGCAGAAAGGGGTAAGGAAGGAAATATCTTTTTGATGGTGGGGTCAGACTACAGATGGTGAAAATGGTGGAGGATTCAAAGGTTGGTTGGGTGGTATGTGAGGACTGCAGGATTCTATCCATATTGTGGTTGCCGGGCTGGGGTTTGAGGACATCGTTGATCATAGAAGAGGGGAAATTATAGTCCTGGAAGTATGGGATGTCCCAGAGTGAAATCCCTCATTCTGGGAGCAGATGCGCCGAAGGCAGTGGACTTGGGAGTATGGGATTGCATTTTTGCAGGAGGGTGGATGAAAGGAGGTGTAGTCGAGGTAGCTGTGGGAGTCGGTGGACTTGAAATGGATGTCAATGCTAAGTCGGTTACCGGAGATGGAGATGGAGAGGTCCAGGAAGGTAAGGGAGGTGTCAGGGATGGTCCAGGTGAATTTAAGGTCAGGGTGGAAGATGTAGGTGAATTTAATGAAGTGTTCAAGCTCCTCATGAGAGAACAAGGCGGTGCCAATACAGTCATCGACGTAGCAGAAGCAAAGGTAAAGCTGCGGAAGAAGGACAATTCCACGTATCCTATGAAGAGGCAGTTCGGTGACTTGTTTGGAGTATTAGCACAGGCATGGACCTCATGGTATGTATGGTCTGTTTCTGTGATGGAAGTTCGACAAGATTTTCCACAGTAATCCAATTTATATCATAAAGCCACAAAATGGTTACACCGAAGAAAGATTGGAGCCATCATGGCTGCATTGCCTCCCAGAATGAGCAATTCTCCTACTTCAAATCTCCAACCTTTTCCCCATAACTCTCTACATTTTATTTTCAACCTAGTTCCCTTTGTAAGTTATTATTAAGTCTACTTCCAACAACCTTTCAAGTACTCTTCAACAGCTCACTGTGAAAAAGGAATTCCACCTCTGTTACTAGTTCATTTACTAATAATATTAATCATCTGTCTTCTGACTGTTCTGCTAATGGAAAAGGTTTCTCTCCACCTACTTTTTAGCGATATCCTAAATGTTGAACACCATTGTCTTACTTTTTTCTGCTTGAAGAAAAGTACCAATTTCTGGAATCTCTTCATGTAAGTAAAGGTATTAATCCCTGATCTCGTCAATTCTCCTCCAATGCTTTCCCAATAGTCTTGCAAAGATGATGTCACAAATTGTCTGTGCACTTATACTTAATATTATGGAAGTCAAGGATAACCCTGGAGCAAATAAACTTAATCACTAAGGATAGCAAAAAGATTGGAAGTTAGTCCAGTGATTCAACTTAGTCAGTATAGTCCATTTAGAGATGGATCTTCCTGTCAAACTCAGAGGTCCATGGACCATTTGCTAAAGGATTCTTGAAGTTAAAGAGATGTGTAAAAAAGTGTAGGAACAGGATAAAGTCACCTACAAAGGCTATCAAATAAGCAGAAGAACTACCAGTTGACAACTTTAATGATAACAAGCAGCTTAACTAAGCATTTCCATTACTGACTATTGGTCCATGGAGAATATATGTATAGGATTTCACATTGTCCTTAACAGGCTTTGCATGTAAATTAATCAGATGGAACACGGGTGATTTACAAATCGGGGTTAACAGGTGAACATTGTCACAGGTGATTTGGTGATGGGAAAGCTGTTTGTTTGTGTGTGATAGCACTTCTAGATATGAAAATAAAATAAATTAAATATGTATAAGAATTAACTTGTTGCAACTTTTCTGCTCATTCAGCATTCTATTGTACATGACTACATAAGAATATCAGACCTAGGAGCAAGAGTAGGCAATACGACCCCTCGAGTCTGCTCCACTTGTTAATCTCATCATGGCTGATCTCATCTCGGTCTCCAGTTTCCTGCCCGCTCCCCACAGCCCTTCAACCTGTTGCTATCTCTTTCATAAATTTACTCAGTGTCCCACCATCCACCACACTCTGGAACAGTGAATGCCACAGATTCATGACCCTTCAGGAGAATGATGTGGAGCTAGTCTTCCAATTAAATCTGTTGGACTATAACCTGGTGTTGTGTGATTTTTAACCTTTAAGCAAAGTAATTTCTTTTCATCACTATTTTAAATCGGTTCCCACAAATTCCCAAACTCATGACCTCTTGTTGAAGGCTGCCCTACATGAGGAAATATGTTCTCTACCTCAACTTTGTTAATACTTTTCAGCATCTAATATACCTCAATCTGAGCAATTTGGCCTATACTGTATCTAGTTTAGAAGAATGAGAGGAGATTTGATTGAAGTACATGTCTGATTGAAGGCTGCCAAGGCAGAAGATGAGGCGTTCTTCCTCCAGTTGGCGGGTGCCTTGGATTGGGCAGTGGAGGAGGCCTAAGACTTGCATGTCCCTGGGGGATTCGGAAGGGGAATTGAAGTAGTCAGCCGCCCTTCAACCACACGGCAATAACATTGACTTCACCAGTTTCCTCCTCTCCTCTCCTATCACCTCATCTCAGATTCAACACTCAACACCACTCCCTTGACCTGCAGATGGAGTTTAGTTCAGATAAATGCGAGGTGCTGCATTTTGGAAAAGCAAATCTAAGCAGGACTTATACACTCAATGGTAAGGTCCTAGAGAGTGTTGCTGAACAAAGAGACCTTGGAGTGCAGGTTCATAGCTCCTTGAAAGTGGAGTCACAGGTAGATAGGATAGTGAAGAAGGCGTTTGGTTTGCTTTCTTTTATTTGTCAGGGTATTGAGTACAGGCGTTGGGAGGTCATGTTGCAGCTGTACAAGACATTGGTTAGGCCACTGTTGGAATATTGTGTGCAATTCTGGTCTCCTTCCTCTCAGATGTTGTGAAACTTGAAAGGGTTCAGAAAAGATTTACAAGGATGTTGCCAGGGTTGGAGGATTTGAGCTATGGGGAGAGGCTGAATAGGTGGGGCTGTTTTCCCTGGAATGTCGGAGGCTGAGGGGTGACCTTATACAAGTTTACATAATTATGAGGGGCATGGATAGGATAAATATACAAAGTCTTTTCCCTGGGGTGGGGGATTCCAGAACTAGAGGGCATAGGTTTAGGGTGAGAGGGGAAAGATATAAAAGAGACCTACGGGGCAACTTTTTCACACAGAGGGTGGTATGTGTATGCAACGAGCTGCCAGAGGAAGTGGTGGAGGCTGGTACAATTGCAACATTTAAGAGGCATTTGAATGGGTATATCAATAGGAAGGGTTTGGAGGGATATGGGCCGGGTGCTGGCAGGTGGGACTAGGTTGGGTTGGGATATCTGCTCAGCATGGACAGATTGGACCAAAGGGTCTGTTTCCGTGCTGTACATCTCTATGACTCTATGACCTGTCCTACCTATCCATTTTCCTTCCTACCTATCCACTCCCCACTGACCTATCACAATTACCGCCCACCTTCATCCACCTTTCCAGCTACCTACCCACCCTCACCCCACACCCATTCCCCAATTTATCACTCATCCATATTCCTGATGAAGGGTCTATGCCCAAAACATCGACTATCCTGCTCCTCAGATGCTGCTTGACATGCTGTGTTTTTTCAGTGCCACTCTTTTCGAATCTGACTCTCCCGTGAGACACTCCAACTCGCTCTGGGACAAATTGTTCCTTCTGTCTCCATAGGCTCTAACACGTGACTGAATTGATGTCCCCGTTATATCCTCCTATATATCACTATCTCATCACTCTAGAAATAAGGCAAACGGAATCCTGTATTTTATAGAGATGAGCACAGAGTAGAAAAGCTGGAAAATTATAATGAACAATTGTAATACACTGGTTCAGCTTCAACTGAAGTGCTGTCCTGGGCCTGACACTGTAGGGAGGATATAAAGACAATATGGAGAGACAGGAAAGCTTCTCAAGAAGGCTTACATTCTTTGCAAAGATTTATCTTATGAAGGATGAGAGAGTGAAAGTGAGAGAGATGGCTGATAGTGGTCTATCAAGTTAATCTTTACCTATAGTGCAGATTCAAATGTAGCTCATGCATTGTCGAAATACAGGAAAAACGGAAAGCATAGGAGGCTAGAGACATTCCATTGAAGACATATTTCTCATGGAATCTATTAAAAAAAAATTGAGTGGGTCCGGCAAAGTGGGGATTCCATAGCAACACTATCAATTGGTCATTGAAACTGAACTCAACTGTACAAGTTGCTGAGTTCAGCAGCTCAAAGATTACTGATGGTGATATGTGGTACATTGGTCAATCGGCTAAAAAAATGTCAAAACAGTACATGGTTATGAATATGCAAGTCGTGCATGGTCTTCAAAAATTGAAGGAGTCCTTCATTGTGTAAGTCTTGGAAACTTGCTTGAAACAGGTTCACGTAATCAATTGGCCAATTCATGTTGCGTAGAACAAGCTATATGGAAGATAGTGTGTGAAGGGACATTACATGTGTGTGCCTTGGGCACCCCTACATATGGGGATGAAGTGAGCTGTGAGGATGAGCACTATTACATATATATCATCCACAGCTCACAGCTCTTACACAAGTCCAGTGAATGCTTTCTTAAGCTTGCTTTTGAGTCCAGTCATGCTGAGTGACAGGTCAGACTTATGGCCTTATGGTCAATGGATATATATATATGGACCTGTCACAAGAATGGCATGTGGCGTATTGATATAGTCACACTTCTCAGGTTAACTTCAGACAAGTCATCTGGAATGTTGCAGTTTGGGTGCACTGGGTCAACTCGGCCCATCTTCAAGGATTTATCATCTTCACTGGAGTTTGGTTTGCGGTGGGTTAATTAAGAGTAAAGGCTCAGCAAGTATCTTTTCCCATTACTGTGGGAAGAAGGCACACCAACATTGAGACCATGAGCAAGGACAGACTTCTCACTTTTAGACTGTACATGGTCAGAGAAACGTAGCACATGATTAGTGGTATAATTAATAAGTTATAAAGCCGCTTCTGTTTATTTTTATAGTGTGGGCATGTTTGTGGTAGTGTCATCTATTGAAGTAATATAGCAGGATAAGCAGGTCAAATCTAAATGAAAGAACCTTGCATACATTACATCAAACACTGCATAGAGCACAGGCCATTTGGCTCCACACCTCCACAACCATCTCCTCCTATCCTTCATTTCACTCTCTCAGTGTAGTATAATGTGAATAGATACGACAATGGGATGGAGATGTATATCGTGGTGTAGCAGTGGCGTCTGCAATCATGTGCAAGAGATTGTGGAGAAAGGACCAAATGGTCTACTACTGAGCAATGTATTTACAGAGAACAGTAATGTGTGGTATAGTGCAAATAATTTGCTAAACCTATGAGGATTGTGGGGTGGGTATTGGGGGTAGTTGCCTCCAATTGCTGTAAACTGGAGTCATTTCGGGAACAGATGACAGATGCAGGAGTGTGGCCTTGCCCCCAGTCCACCACCTCCTCACAAAATCTACCTGATAAGACAAAGGAATTAAAGATTACCTTGTTGCCAATGGATGGCTTGAGGGGTAAGCCTTGCTTGGTGCTCTTTGGGATGCAGAAACTGCTGGAATTTGATTGGCCATTAGCTTCTGGCGTCTTTCGATTGCCAGTAAATAAAAGCATCCTTGAAATCCACTGATGATACCTGACTTAGCTGATAGAGATCCTGCCTCTGCATCAGAAGGTGCTGGGCTCAAATTACAGAGCTTGTCAATCGAGGCTAGCATTCTCAGTGCTGTACTTCCTCATCATTTTCTTTACCCCTCTGCCTAAAACTTACATTACGTCGTATTTTTTCGAAAATTCATTCACGGGATGAGGGCGTTGCTGGCTAAGCCAACATTTATTGCCCATCCCTAATTGACCAGACAACAGTGAAGAGTCAACCACTTTTACCATGGGTCTGGGGTCACATGTTGGCCAAACTAGGTAAGGATAACTGACTTCCTTGCCTAAAGGACATTACTGAATTGGATGGGTTTTTCTGACAATCAACAATGATTTCTGTGTAGGTGTGTGTGTGTACATAAGGAAGAGTCAATAATGGGATTAGAGTTTTAATTAGTAATATGCCAAAGGTTTGTAATGGTTTACCTGTAGCTAGAGTCTAATTTCTTGGAATAAATAGTGGCTCTTTTTTCAATACAGAACCTAGTCCACACTTTTTATCAACTGGGTCTGAAAGTCAGAAAAATTTGGTCTCTTTGTATACTTTTTATAATCTTTAACTTTATGATGATTCTGGGAATAGCAGAGCTGGATTTTCAGCAGACTACCCCACTGAAGTGTAACAAAACAGGCTGTAATGCTATTTTAAATTGAAACATTATGCTTTTCAGACTCACTAACAAAAGCCAATGAAACTTGGCCTACTGCCTAAAAATCATTTCTAACAAACATAAAACCATTCAACAAAGTGCCCAATAGTTGAATCCTGAGGATCCCATGAATGTTTATGCCTTCATTTATATTTTATGTACTTTTGGTAAGCTTTTTCTTTGTTCTTATCAACATGAAGAACACCCACCTTTGTTAATAAAATATCTCCAATTTCAGACAAGCAACAGGAGGTGGAAATTTGTTGGAATCTTTTTCTCATGGGTCCTCTCGTCCTTGAGGTATCTGATGCTGAATCATCATAGATGTCCACAGAATAGCCAGTTTATGATTATCACATTGGCCTTTGGGAGAATGCCCACAGTTATAAAGCCCTGTATACTCCCTGTGTGGGCATGGTGGTTAATGTACATTTGGCATGAATGATCCTCAAGACTCCACAGACCACATTTCAGTGCTTACCACCCACACGAGCCAGTCAAGTATAATTATTACCCAAGAGAGGCAGTCTGCAATGGGGGAATTTGCAAGACTTTATCAGCCTTGACAGTAATCAGACGATTGAAATTAAACTATACCGAACCATTGTCCTCTCCCATCTGTTCTGTGACCCAGAATCCTGGCACCTCATCTGAATACGATTGCCATCATCTGGTCAATAGCAGGAACCAATGCATAACTCTGAGGCTAATTCATATTCATAATTTCCTTCAGTTCTCTCTATCTCATTGACTGCCGTTCATTGACTACCTACCATGCCACACGCTGAAAACAATATTCTGGGGAGATAGATTTGGGAGACATCTTTTCTCTACTTGTCTACCCATAGACAGACAACAAATACTGATGGGATAAGGATAGAGTCTTTGGAACTCTTTTATTTCGAGAGCGGGGGGGGGGGGACGGGACAGGTTTCTTGAATAATTTTAAGGCAGAAGTTGATATGTTGATTATTGACTATAAAGGGAGTCAAAGGTTATTGGCGGAAGGTAAAGTTGAGGTCACAATTAGATCAACCATGATCTTTTTATATGCAGCAGTGGCTTGAAGGACTGAATGGTCTACCCCTGCTCCTAATTCACATGATCAAATATTCACAATAATTCTGAACTTATCTGAGGAATGATCTTTTAGCTATGGAAGGTATGCAACAGAGTTTTACCAGATTGTTTCCAGGAATGTTGCACTGAAGTATGAAGAGAGATTGATCTTTTCAGACAAAACTCACTTGAGTTTAGAAGGATGAGAGGGGATCTCATAGAAACCTATCCAATTCTAACAGGATTAGACAGTGTAAATGCAGAAAGGATGTTTCTGATGACCGGGAGTCCAGAACCAAGGATCACTTTCTAAGGATATGAAGGAGGTTATTCAGGATTGAGATGAGAGATATTTTCACCCAGAGAGTGGTGAGCTAGTGGAAATCTCTACTGAAAAAAAAAGGTTGAGGTCAAAACATTGATTGATTTCAAGATGGAGATAATTGCATAGCAAACTTTTTATTAAGCAGCACCTTTGGGCCAGGAGTGTATGGGTTGATCAAATAGTCCAGATAATCAATGTCAAAACACACACTAAGTTACAGAAATGTAATACAGGTGGTACACACATCACTGTTAAATTTTACTTACAGCATAAATCACTTAAATAATAATGCAACTTTGCCTTAAATAACCAACAAAAACCCTTCTCACTCGCACCCTCAACTGACTACTCAGATATTATGGAAATTGTGATAATACAGTAGACTTCTGGTATTTCAGGGATAGAATTTAAGTTGGTTTAGCTGGTTCATAAGGTATTGGTTAAAACAATGTTTGCTGTTGTTCTTTCGGCTAAAGAGGTCAAAGTGTATGGAGACTAAACAGGAACAGGAGACTGAAATGGATCATATAGCAGGCTTGCGGGGTTGAATGGCCTACTCTGGTACTTTTTCATTTCTATGTTATTTTCTTTATTTCTATATTTCTATGATTTTCTAGCTAATGTAGGTACTTACAACCAGTTGAGTCAAGGACAATTAGATAGAGACAAGAGAAGAGCAGAGAATAAGACCCTTGCAAGAAGACATATTTCTCTGTCAGAATAAATAAATGCTTGAAACGGTGTCCCTGTTGGTATGGTTGCAGTGCTGGGATGCCAGCAGTAACCTAATTTGCTCATTTGTTTTTTCTGTCAAGTACACAATTAGAGGTTCCAAGAATGTAAAAAATGTATAGGCAATGATAAATGAATAACCACTGGTGCCTGAAGGGTACTGCATCACATTTGTATCCAACTTCCTACATCTTTGTTCTGACTAAAACTTTCTGATGGTTGAAAATATGGTTCTCTGAGTTTCTGATGATCTTTCCTGTGACAGTTTGCTGCCACACCAATCTCACAGATCCCATTAATCACCAACACTCAGCTCAGATATGGCACCCGCTTGACAGTAATTAGTGATTCCCAAAATAATGCCATAAAACCACCATCTCCCTTCACAGGATTGTGCACTAAAGCTATTGCAAGTGATTTATTTGCATTGTAAAAAAAAAAGATAATTAAATATACAACATGGAGCACATCATACAACAGTCCAAGCAATAAAGATTACAAATATTCCCATTTACACAAACCACTTATCATATCCATCACTTTAACTGTAATGGGCTAACATTAGGATTAATATTGTCAAGTTTACTGCTTTTAAAACCTACTGAAAGCAATGATTACATGTGCAGGTGCAAATTGCAATGTACCAGGGGACATATCTGAGCTTTGATCTGTTTGTACAATTTGAATACGCTTTGTTCAACATGATAATCATGTAACAGTGTTCCAGGGTCACTGATAGGTACAACAACTCTGTATTTACTCACACCAGCTATGGTTCATGGCCTGTGGGCAATGGTGTGAAGTTAGGAAGGCTGATAAAATCTAATGAGTGACATTCCCATTGTCTATGTGCCTGTTGCTGACTGTTCTAACATTTCAAAAGGGAACTAGGTCAAAATATATAATAGTGCGATTAGTGAACACTTAATGGCTGTGTCCAGTCAAGGCCAATGTTTCACTTATGGAGTAAGGAACTCGATCCGAACTATGGCGGAAAACCAACAGCTTTATCTGTAGGAGTTGGAGT
This sequence comes from Chiloscyllium plagiosum, assembly GCF_004010195.1. NCBI lineage: Eukaryota > Metazoa > Chordata > Chondrichthyes > Orectolobiformes > Hemiscylliidae > Chiloscyllium > Chiloscyllium plagiosum. The sequence goes on along the minus strand of NC_057715.1, from coordinate 108,891,756 downwards.
CCACGCTGAGGCCAGGTGTCCGGGTCCACGCTGAGGCCCGGGGTCCGCGTCAACGCTGAGGCCGGGGGTTTGGATCCACACTGAGGCCGGGGGTCCGTGTCCTTTCTGAGGCCAAGAGTCCGAGTCCAGAATGAAGCCAGGGGTCAGAGTTCACACTGAGGCTGGGGTCCAGGCCCATGCTGAGGCCAGGGGGTCCAGGCCCATTCTGAGGCCGGGGGTCCGGGCCCACGCTGAGGCCAGGGGGTCCGGGCCCACGCTGAGGCCGGGGGTCCAGGCCCACGCTGAGGTAAGAGGTCTGAGCCCACGCTGAGGTCAGGAGGTCCGGGCCCATGCTGAGGTCGGGGGTCAGGCCCACGCTGAGATCAGGGATTGGGCCCACGCTGAGGCCAGGGATTGGGCTCACGCTGAGGTAAGGGGTCCGAGTCCACGCGGAGGCTGGGATTCTGAGTCCGGGAGTCTGGGTTCACGCTGAGGCCGGGGGTCCAGGTCCATACTGAGGCCATACCCCCAGTCCACACTGGCATACATCCTGGACATCACTGATGCCCCCCAAGGATGGGAGGTAAAAAGAAAAACATTGCATGAAAAGAGAGGGAGTAAAGGAAAGAAACCAACAGAGCAGACAAGCTCCTGTTAAGGACTCTCCATTTGCCACCATTTTGGAGAGGTTTCTCGAATATTGTTTGATAACTTGTGCCTAATCAAAGGACCCATCTTCAAGAAGTGAGTTAAGGGAAGGGTACTGAAAGCCATAACTCTGTTCTTACCTCTGAATTCCAACCCCATCTCCTGTAGCCTTCTTCTACTCTCACTCACCATAATCTAGGATTGCGATAATAATTCCTAGTGACGCCTTTGGACTGTAACTGGCAGTAGCAAGCAGTGGGGAGCTTCCCATCTCTGATAAATGCAAAATACAGTGGATGCTAGAAATCTGAAATAAAAAAAAAGTGCTGGAAAAACTCAGCAGGTCTGGCAGCATCTGTGGAGAGAGAAAAGCACAGTTCATGCATCAAGTCAGGACTGACTCTTCTTCAGTACGAGCAGTGGTCTGTATTAAAGAATTTCATAGATACACCACCCTTTCAGAGAAAAAAATCTTCTACCTCATCTCCATCTTAAAAGGTTATCCTTTACTCTGTGCAGACTCCAATATCCAATTGTGAATGAGAGGCTCTCATTAAAACTTAGTATTTACACTTGAATGTATTTATTGGACCAGCTCTTCTTTGATGTTTTATGACAGAAATTATGGAAACATAATTTATTGGATCTAATTTTCGTGACCAACCTCTCTCATTACTCATCAGAAAGCTTTAACAAGGTACACTTGAATCTATGTCTGAATATCAAAACATTTTGCAATCTGCCTCCAACATTCAACTGACGGGCAACTCTTGGCTGGGGTAGGTGAGGGGGAGCAGATTTTTAGCCCCAAGGATTGAGTCAAGGCCAAGAGCCAATGTTGGCCATTGGAGTGCCAAAGAGACCCTTAACCTGTGGCATGAGCTTCCAATGGTCATTGCGTCAAGAAACAAGTCATAGCAAATGCCATCAGCAGGAACTCAACCCAGTCTAGTTTTATAAAGGTTCACAACTGTCAACAGAAAATCCATGTCAGAGCTTCAGCAGAGCGTCAAACTCAAACCAAGTGGTTTGGGGATGTCCCAGCAGTACAGGACATAAAGAGGAAGGGTCAAAATCTCCGAGAGGTTTGTGAGCTTTCATAGAATCCTTACAGTGTGGGAACATGCCATTTTGGCCCAACACCAAGATCTACACTGACCCTTCGAAAGTAACCCACCCAGACCCATTCACCTACCCTATTACTTTACATTTCCCCTGACTAATGCATCTAACCTACATTCCCTGCACACTATGGGGAATTTAGCATGGCCAATTCACCTAACCTGCACATCTTTGGATTGTGAGAAGAAAATAGAGCACCTGGAGGAAACCTACACAGATATGGGAAGAACATGCATACTCCACACAGACAGACTGTAATCGAACCTGGGTCCCTGGCACTGTGAAGCAGCAGTGCTAACTACTGAGCCACAGTGCCGCTGCTATCAGACATTTGATCGGATTTAAGCTCCCTCGAATCTGGAGACCAATCAAATACCAGCATAAATTCTAGTGAGCAGAGGTAATAGCTAATGGTGAGCAATTCGAAACAGGAGCAGTTACAAATATTCTTTCTGATCCTTCACCACGGTTAAGGTCAAAATTCTCAGACCATTCTCCACTCGGCTTCAGGACTCAGGATGAATTAAAATCTGACAGTGGATGTATGATATACTTCATTGTAATGGAAACTAGACCACAGGCAGCCAGAGTGTCAATGCTAATATTTACACATAATTATTAAATGGGAGTGTTTGGATAGTTTTGGACATTCTACAGTTAGCAACCATTGAAATCTTTGTGTAAACATTCAAGATCTGTTGGCTCTTTCTCAGTATGTGATAGGCCAATACCAATGCTAAACAATATAAATGATTTAACTTTGGGCATTAAGACAACACCAACCTTGTTTATTTACAATAAACTTCTCAGTGATGCTCAGTTTGGATTGCATCAGGCCCACACAGCTCCTTACCTCATTATAGTCTTAGTTCAAACATGCACAAAGGAGCAGACCTCAGAAGGGGAAGCGAGGATGACTATCTTTGGAATCAAACCAACATTTAACTGAGTGTGGCATTAAAGAAATTTACCAAAACTGGAGTCAATGGGACTTGGGGCAGAGGGGCTTGTGGCCAGAGATGGTTGCAATCATATCTAGCTCAGAGGGTGTTGCTCTGACCATAGAATCTCTACAGCGTGGAAAGAAGCCATTGGCTCATCAAGTCCACACTGTCTCTCTGAAGAGCCTTCCCACCTAGATCCCACCTTTGCCCATAAGCCTGCATATCTAACCCACCTACACATTCTTGGAAACTATGGCGAAGCCACCTAACCTGCACTGGACTGTGGAAGAATCTCAGGGCAGCCAGAGGAAACCCGCACATGGAGAACATGCAAACTCCACACAGCCAATAGCCCAAGGGTGGAATCGAACCTTGTCCCTGGTGCTATGTGGCAGCAGTGCTAACCACTGACCCACAGTGCCAATCATCACCAACAAGAGAGAATATGATCACCACCCCTTGCATTACATCACCGAATCCGCACTATTAACATCCTGCAGGTTACCATTGACCAGAAACACAACGAGACTCATCATATAAATACAGTGGTTACAAGAGCAGGTCAGAAGGTAGGAATACTACAGCGAGTAACTCACCTCCTGACTCCCTAAACCCTGCCCACCATCTACAAGGCTCAAATCAAGATTGTGATGGAATACTCCCCATTTGCCTGGATAGGGGCAACTCCAACAACACTCAAGAGGCTTGACTCCATCTAAGACAAGGCAACCTGCATGATGAGCACTGTGACTGAGTGTTAGACTGTGCTTCTAAAGTCTTACCTCATAGCCTTTCAGTTTTTCCCTTTTTGTAAGTTTATCTAATACTATTTCAAAAATCACAAGTGAATTGACCTGTGCCCTGTGCCACTCTGGTCCAGATCTTAACCACTTGCTGTGTGAATTATTTTTCTCTCACGTAACTATTAGTTCTCAATGTCCTCTAGCTTTTGACTCTTCTGCTGATGACTGAAACTTCTCTCTATCCATTTTGTCTTGACTGCTTATGAATTCAAATACTTCACGCAAATCTCCCCTAAGCTTTTCCTTCCTTAAGTAGAATTGTCCCAGCTTCTGCAATCAATGTACATCATTGAAGTATCTTCGTCCTGGAATCATTCAGGTTAATCCTTTCTGCACTGTCTGTAAGTCAATTGCTGGAGAATTAAGTGTAAAGGAATCTCAAATGGTGCATTTTAAAAGTAAGCATTAAAACAGGAAATAAGGAAGTGAAGAAACAGAGTTAAGGGTTCAGACTGATATCTCAAAACTGGAATCCAGGAGATGAAGGCAAAGAGATAACAATAAATCAAGGCAAATTGTCCTTCAGTTGTAGTTAAAATTTACCATTCATTTTCAAGCCTGTTATTTTGAGAAGGATGTCAAGGTCAAGAAATATTCATTGAAATAATACTTTTAGAGATGAGGACAGGTTTGAGAAACATTGACATTTTTTCATTGGGAATTTAAGAGGACAGATCTATTCAAAATGATGAGGGATTTTCACACGGTAAATGAAGGAAATAACGTGATTCACAATTGTTGCTTTCTCTGTAGCTTTTCCTGCAATCTTTTCACCACAGGTCTAGTTCCTCTGACTTACACTCTGACATGGGCAGCGTGTACCAGAGTGTAGCCCGTCTCTTGCGTCCAAAGCATTTCAGGAGAGTTTCTTCCCCTTCACCCAACAGTAACGATATCGAGTCTGCATCCATCTTAGACTCTGAGTGATGCTGTAGGCTGCTTCTTTGAGCCTGCCTTCGCTGTTTGGACTGTTCTTTCCACCAGACGATTGAACGATGGACATTTTGTATGGAGCTGTCCTTACGTGCCAAATGCCATTTGAATTTAGGAAATATGTGAAACCCCTTTTGGTAAAGGGTGCCCCATTGTCCGTGACCAATACGTCCAAGAGTCTGCGTATCCCATACAATAAGCTTTTCAATTGTCATCCCTGAGTTTGCCGAATGAATTCTATGCACCACCAAATACTTTGAATGGGCACCCATGATGATCAGGAACATTGAGCCCATGAAAGGACCTTCATAGTCAACATAGAGTCATAGAATCATAGAGATGTGCAGCATGGAAACAGACCCTTCGGTCCAACCTGTCCATGCCAACCAGATATCACAAGCCAATCTAGTCCCACCTGCCAGCACCCGATCCATATCCCTCCAAACCCTTCCTAATCATATACCCATCCAAATGCCTCTTAAATGTTACAGTTGTACCAGCCTCCACCACTTCCAATGGCAGCTTATTCCATACATGTACCACCCTCTGTGTGAAATAGTTGCCCCTTAGGTCTCTTTTATATCTTTCCCCTCTCACTTTAAACCTATACCCTCTAGTTCTAGACTCCCCCACCCCAGGGAAAAGACTTTGCCCATTTACCCTAACCGATGCTCTCATAATTTTGTAAATCTCTATAAGGTCACCCCTCAGCCTTCGACACTCCAGGGAAAACAACACTAGCCTGTTCAGCCTCTCTTTATAGCTCAAATCTTCCAACCCTGGCAACATCCTTGTAAATCTTTCCTGAACCCTTCCAAGTTTCACAACATCTTTTCACAACATGGCGGCACGGTGGCACAGTGGTTAGCACTGCTGCCTCACAGCGCCAGAGACCTGGGTTGTAAATGTAGGGGTATGGGTGGGTTGTGCTTCAGCGGGTCGGTGTGGACTTGTTGGGCCGAAGGGCCTGTTTCCACACTGTAATGTAATGTAATGTAATCTAATCTAATCTAATCTTTCCGATAGGAAGAAGACCAGGATTGCACGTAATATTCCAACAGTGGCCTAACCAATGTCCTGTATAGCCGCAACATGACCTCCCAACTCCTGTACTCAATACTCTGACCAATAAAGGAAAGCATACCAAACGCCTTCTTCACTAACCATGTCTAAAATTTACCCAACCATTCCCACAAATGTGGGGATGCCGCTGGCGGTAATGTTTGTCATTGTTGGTCTTCAGCTAGTTGGTGCTTTTGCATGGTTCCGTCATTAATCCAACTTTCTTCACCACCGAAATGACCGCACAACAGCTGATATCCCATCACCAAGTCACCCTTTATTTACATTACACTAGCTGTGGCCAGCCAACCTAGAGTCAGTCCCCTGAACTGACAATACAGAATCACTGCACAGAAACAGGATAGATTTGGAAAGAAAAATGAAAATCAAACCATTGCTGGACTAAGAGCCAATGTAGATTTTATACACAAGGTGAACACCTCGGATGAAGTTTCTGATTTGGGCAAAGATTCTATGCCACTCAGGGAAAATATGCAGGAATGACATTTAAGAATGAAAGTAATGTGATGTAGGTTTATGCTACTTTGTTATTATAGAACCATAGAGTCATACAGCACAGAAAACAGACCTTCAGTCCAACTTGTCCATGCCGACCAAACTAAACCAAGCCCACTTGCCTGTTTTTGGCCTTTACCCCCTAAACCTTTCCTACTCACATACCATCCAAATGGAGAAAAAATATATTTTACTTACCATTGTTGGGGAGGCAATATATTTCAGAAAGTCATTTCAATTGGTGAACTAAAGACAGCTTTTCTAAAGAATAATGCGACTTAAGTTCATTGATGCAATCAATTACCTGTGGAGTTAATTTGCAAAATGCAACCAATGCTGCATTTTATAATGTAGAAAAATAGGTCAAGTGACACCTCAGAGGTGAACGTGAGGACTGCAGATGCTGGAGATCAGAGCTGAAAAATGCATTGCTGGAAAAGCGCAGCAAGTCGGGCAGCATCCAAGGAGCAGGAGAATCGACGTTTCGGGCATTATCCCTTCTTCAGGATTGAGGAAGGTGTGCCAAGCAGGCTAAGATAAAAGGTAGGGAGGAGGGACTTGGGGGAGGGGCGTTGGGAATGCGATAGGTGGAAGGAGGTTAAGGTGAGGGTGATAGGCCGGAGTGGGGGTGGGGGCAGAGACCTCTCCGTCCCCACCCCCTCTCCGGCCTATAACCCTCACCTTAACCTCCTTCCACCTATCGCATTCCCAACGCCCCTCCCCCAAGTCCCTCCTCCCTACCTTTTATCTTAGCCTGCTTGGCATACCCTACTCATTCCTGAAGAAGGGCTTATGCCCGAAATGTCGATTCTCCTGTTCCTTGGATGCTGCCCGACCTGCTGCGCTTTTCCAGCAACACATTTTTCAGCAAGTGACACTGCAGAAGAGAAGTTATCCAAACAAATGTGATTTGTAGAAGTTTCCATGTTGTGACAGTTGGTAAAGGTCTCCAGGCTATCAGAATTAGAAAGAAGTCTTCAAGCCACCTGAGCTGGATAAGAGTCTTAAGTTGTTTCAGCAGGCCAAGGGGAAGGGATGGGAAGAGTCACTTGTGTAAGAAGCTTAAGAGTTTAGATAGTTCATTGAGAGGCTGTAAAGTTTATTGCTGAGAAAAAGGGTGATTTTTTTGCTGTTTATGTTCAGATCTTTTTAAAATTGTCATATGTGGAGATAGATTGTCTTTTCCTTCTGTGCATTGTATTGTGTTATTTTGTTCAGATAACATTGGCAGCCTCATGTGGATATTTTCCAACGAGCACCAAACTGTAAAGATAAAACTTACGCCTTTATCTAGCTAGCTTTCACTCTGGAATCGGACATATGCAGTACTACCATCATGTGAGATCATAACAAATGGATCAAAGCCTTAGATTTCCTTCCCTAATAGCTTTGTGAATCTACGTTTTGCAGATGGAGAGCAGTGGTTCAACAAGGCATCACATTATCACTTTTTTAAGGGCAACCAGAGATGGCACTCCCCCTCCCACTCAGCCGAGGGCATGGAGGTCCTGGGTCTCCTTCACCGCCACTCCCTCACCACCCGACACCTGGAGGAAGAACGCCTCATCTTCTGCCTCGGAACACTTCAACCCCAGGGCCTCAATGTGGACTTCACCAGTTTCCTCAATTCCCCTTCCCCCACCTTACCCCAGTTCCAAACTTCCAGCTCAGCACTGTCCCCATGACTTGACCTACCCGCCTATCTTCTTTTCCACCTATCCACTCCATCCTCCTCTCTGACCTATCACCTTCATCCCACCCCCATTCACCCATT
>NC_057715.1:108881644-108883258 GCF_004010195.1 Chiloscyllium plagiosum | reverse complement strand
GTGTACAGTTATGATCTCCTTACTTGAGAAAAGGATGTACTGGCACTGGAGGGGATGCAGAAGAGGTTCACTAGATTGATTCTGGAGTTGAGAGGACTGGCTTATGAGGAGAGATTGAGTAGACTGGGATTATACTCAGGTAAAAACAATGACTGCAGATGCTGGAAACCAACTTGGAGGCCCCCCACAGATCCCACTGTCACCATCCCTGCCCCCCAGAACCCTGAGGGGAACACAACCCCTGCTCATGACTCCACCCCCATTCCCCCACCACCACACCCACTCCAGTTACAGGCTTCGCCCCCACTCCCAGCTCCACACCCACACCTGCTCCCAGCCCTACTGAGTTTTCACCATCCCTCCAGACCTCCCCCTCACTGAGGATGAACGATCAGTCCTCAGCAAAGGACTCACCTTCATCCCCCTCCGCCCATGCATCAATGAATTTAACACACGCCGTGACATCAAACACTTCTTCCGCCACCTCCGCCTCTGAAAATTGTGGCTAATGGCCAAAAAAAAAGTTTTTTTAAAAAAAAAGAAAAAAGTGGGCAGCACGGTAGCACAGTGGTCAGCACTGCTGCCTCACAGCGCCAGAGACCTGGGTTCAATTCCCGCCTCAGGCGACTCTCTGTGTGGAGTTTGCACATTCTCCCTGTGTCTGCGTGGATTTGCTCTGGGTGCTCCGGATTCCTCCCACAGTCCAAAGATGTGCTGGTTAGGTGAATTGGCCATGCTAAATTGCCCGTAGTGTTAGGTGAAGAGGTAAATGTAGGGGAATGGGTCTGGGATTGTTTGCGCTTCGGTGTGGACTTGTTGGGCCGAAGGGCCTGTTTCCACACTGTAAGTAATCTAATCTAAAAAAAATCTACTGAGCTTACTTTCACAATCAGGACTCCCGCCCATCTTCCGAGGACCCCTTCGCCCACCTCCAACACACTGCATCCACCTGGACACCCCGCGCTGGCCTATTACCCGCCCTCAACCTTTTCATTTCCAACTGCCGCCGGGACATTAACCACCTCAACCTGCCTACCCTCCTCCCCTACTCCAATCTCACCCTCACAACGCTCAGCCCTCCAATCCCTCTGCTCCAATCCCGACCTCACGATCAAGCCAGCAGATAAAGGGGGCGCAGTGGTAGTCTGGCGCACTGACCTCTACGCTGCTGAAGCCAGACGTCTACTCGAGGACACCTCCTCCTACCGCCCCCTCAACCATGACCCCATCCCCCATCACCAAACCATCATCTCCCAGACCATACAGAACTTCATCACCTCAGGCGATCTCCCACCCACAGCTTCCAACCTCATAGTCCGGGAACCCCGCACTGCCCGGTTCTACCTCCTTCCCAAGATCCACAAGCCTGACACCCCTGGCCGACCCTTTGTCTCAGCACGTTCCTGCCCCACTGAACTCATCTCTACCTACCTCGACACTGTTCTATCCCCCCTAGTCCAGGAACTCCCCACATACGTTCGAGACACCACCCACGCCCTCCACCTCCTCCAAGACTTCCGTTTCCCCGGCCCCCAACGCCTCATCTTCACCATGGATATCCAATCCCTCTACACCTCCATCCACCATGACCAGGGCCTCCAAGCCCTCCATTTT
>NC_057715.1:108861876-108881070 GCF_004010195.1 Chiloscyllium plagiosum | reverse complement strand
TATTTCCCTCCCCACCCCTTTCTACCTTCCGCAAAGACCGTTCCCTCCGTGACTACCTGGTCAGGCCCACGCCCCCCTACAACCCATCCTCCCATCCTGGCACCTTCCCCTGCCACCGCATGAATCGCACAACCTGCGTCCCCACCTCCTCCCTCACCTCCGTCCAAGGCCCCAAAGGAGCCTTCAACATCCATCCCCACATCCTGATGAAGGGCTTTTGCCCGAAATGTTGATTTTCCTGCTCCTCGGATGCTGCCTGACCTGCTGTGCTTTTCCAGCACCACTCTAATCCAGAATCAGGTTTCCAGCATCTGCAGTCATTGTTTCTACCAACAAATGATGACCCAGCCAGTAATGCCCACATCTCATGAGTGAATAAAAAGAATAAATTTACATTATTATAACTCAGTAAGTTCTTGTTCTCCACAGAATTTTGAAAAGAATTGTGGACTCCCCAATAGGCTAGGTAATGGATGCTTCACATTATATAGCAACAAGCCTTACAGAGCACAAGGTACCAGGTCTAACCATTTGCCCATAATAAGTTAGAGAATCCCACTCTTGCCAGCAATATTTAGCCATGGGAAGGATAATTACTAGGTAGCCCTTTAGCCGCAATAAGGAAGCACGGTATTTTGAGATCAGTTTTCATCAACTCACTGTGTACCACAGCAATTTACAGACAACAAAATGTTCTTGAAATGTGTCCACATTCGTAATGTAGACAATAAGTGCCCAATTCGCACAAGCAGCAAAAAGAATTAAGATTTATAAATTATTGTCAGTTTTTCTAAAGTTCCATCTTCCATTTGTTGGCACATTATCTGCTTTCATGCTTGCTTTGTCTGCTGTTTTTAGTCAGGATTCACGATGGAGAAATCTAATTATTTGTTACGCCTGCAGATTGCTATGTTTAATTATTTATCAAAAGTTATTGGGCTTTTCTTTTAGATACAAGCAATAATTGAAACCATTATTTATGTATTGAAATATTGTTTTCAAAGCTGGATGAGGGATTGGCTGTGTGTAAGTGATTGATTATGGGGTGGTTGAATAGTTAGATAGTTAGGTGGTTGTTTTTCACCAGTTGTAGGCCAAAGAGCCTTTTTCTCTGCTATAGATCTCTATTGCTTTATGATGGATTCTCTTATTACTTCAACAGGTGAATGTTCACGTAGGACTTTACCATCCAGGTTGGTGTTACCTCCACTGTGATGTCAATTTAATCTCGATCTGATTGCAAACCTTACATATGAATCCCCATCAGGTTCATTAATGTGTTTTAGGAAAGGAAACTTCCGTCTGGCCTACATGTGACTCCAGACTCTAGCAATGTTCTGTCTACAGTAAGGGAGGGCAATAAATACTGGCCCAGCTAACAACACCCTCATCCCATGAATGAATAAAAAAAGAATATATCCTTTGTAATGTTGGAATCCCAGACTTTAATCATGTGACTGACCTAGCTCTCAGTACAGGTTTTGCAGCAATTTCCAGGGACATTGATTATAGGGATTTTGTCTGGTCACCTGCAAATGCTCCTTAAGCAAAGGATATGATGTCCATCTCTTCCTTATGTTTTATTGAGTTTCAAAAAAATGAGAGAAACGTATAAAACTCTTACAAGGCATGATAGGGTGGATGTGATTAAGCTAATTTGCCTAGCTGATCATTGTAGAACTACAGTATGCAATCTTTAAAAAAGCATTTAGCCATTTAGATTTGAAATTAGGAGAATTTTTTTCACACAGAGGGTGGTGCATTTTTAGAATTATCTACTCCAAAGAGCCGTGAATGCCGAGCAGAGCGTATACAAATGATATCAATCAATATGAGGATTTATTTTATTCACTCATGGGACATGAACATCGCTGGCTGGGTCAGCATTCATTGCCCATTCCCAGTTGCCCTTGAGAAGATGGTGGTGAGCTGCCTTCTTGAATCACTGCAGCCTGTGTGTTGTAGATTGACACATAATGGCCTTAGGGAGGGAGTTCCAGGATTCTGAACCAGAGACAGTGTTGGAACGTGGGTAAATATGACATAGACGTAGGTTATCAACATGATCTGCTTGAATGGGAAAGTAGAACGCATGGGCTGATTGGCCTGTTCCTCTTCTTAATTCCTATGGAATAAATTCTTCCCAGATAATCTGCATTATAGTGACATTGGTTGAGAGACAGTTTTGATCATTTAGCTGGTTAGAACTCCATACTGTGAGAGAACTGACAGTACTTCGATTCCAGAGCTTTTATTGAAAGGATAGCACTTCTGACAGTGTAGCACTTCCTCATTAATGCACTGAAATATCAACCTGAATTATGTCCCCAACTTTCAGGAGTGAAGTCTGAACCCACAACACTTTGACTCAGAGGCCACACCAACCATGTAGACAAAAGAAGTATGTTGTCAGAAAGATGGGGATGATGTCTGCTTTGATTTCTGTTTTCACTTTGTTCACTCATGAGACATGGGTATCGCTACCTGTCCAGTATTTATTCTCTGTCCCTATTTGCCCCTTGAGAAGGTAGTGCTGAGCTGCCTTCTTGACCTGCTGCAAGTTGACCCATCATGCCTGTCAGAAGGAAATTCCAGGATTGTGAAGGAATGGTGATATATTTCCAAAACAGGATGGTGACTGGCTTGGAGGGAAACTTGTGCAGGTGATAGTTGTGCTCTTGCTGTTTGCTAAAGCAATCCTATACCGTTCCATCATTTAGATCTCTCTCATAGACCACAATCTTCTAATGATGCAAATACTGAGTTAATTTTTACAGCAATGAACCCTGGCATGATTCCATGCATGAACAAACATCAATGTAAACTTTATTGTATTCATTTACTGACAACTTCATGTCTGTTTCCCACATAACCCCTGACTGGATTCCTTATGCTTTCTATCAAAGTGCATTAAATCTCCTCGCATACATCTCTACTCCATTCGAAGGATCAACTGTAACTTTATAACTTCCCCCCTGCTGTCATCCTGGATGAGGGAAGGTCTGCTGTGATGCCTCCCACCATCGTTCAACCACACTTGAAACTGAGCACTTAGTGAAAGAAAGAGGGTGAAGATGTGAAGAGTGGCTGACAGGTTCCTGATATCCTCAGGGCATCTCCCAGTGAAGCATCTGTACCTTCAAGAGGAAAAGTGAGAAAATTGAGGGGGAAACTATGTAGAAACATTTTGCGCTATTGGAATCTGAACGAACTTTATACAGCACTCTGTCGACGGAAATGGATGGAACTAGCCATGATTAGAATTAGTCCCACGATTGTAAAACATCCAACATCTTGACCTTTGAAAAGAACGTCAGTTAAAAGCAACCATCTCCAATTGCCATAGCACTTAGGACTGTAGTACCTAGAATTAGTGGAGATTGGAAAAATAATTAGATTAGATTAGATTCCCTACAGTGTGGAAATAGGCCCTTTGGCCCAAAAAGTCCACACCGACCCTCTGAAGAGGAATCCACCCCCCCCGACTAATGCACCTAACAACTATGGGCAATTTAGCATGGCCAATTCACCTAACCTGCACATCTTTGGACTGTGATAGGAAACCAGAGCACCCGGAGGAAATCCACGCAGACACGGGGAGAACGTGCAAACTTCACACAGTCGCCCAAGGCTGCTGTCAAACCTGAGACCCTGGCGCTGTGAGGCAGCAGTGCTAACCACTAAGCCACCGTGCCGCCCTAATAATAGCAGAGTACAGAAAGCTACCAAGAATTGGCATTGGTAGCAGAAAAAAAAATACAAAGAGTTCTGTGACAAATGAGTTCAGAATAAAAATCAAGCGTTTAACCTTGTTTGGCATGGACGAGTTGGATCAAAGGATCTGTTCCTGTGTTGTCCATCTTTATGGTTCTGTGACTAAATCTGGCTCATCAAATTGAAGCAGTGTATAAACGTATTCATGTGTGCTCTTCCTCACAAATATATTTAACACACAGGCACCTGAACAGTTTGATAAGATCTTCAATTTGATTTCTGGACCAGTTGACTGGTCTCAATCAGGGTAGAAAGAAAGACATAACAACTGTTAGAACATCGTGTTGAGGTTGTACAAGATGTTGGTGAGTTCTCCTCTGGAGTATTGTCCAGCTGTGGGCATCCAGTTCTAGGAAGAATATTATTAAATTGGAAGGCATTCAGAAAGGATTTACCAAGATGTTGCTGGGAATGGATGGTTTGGGATATAAGGTGAAATAATTGCACCAACTCACCCTTTATTTACATGCACACAGTACATGTGTTGTGCCCACCCAGCACAGAGCCAGTCCCGAGGCTGAGGTGACTCTCTGAATCCCTTGTTTATATCTGTCAGTCAGGGCTCTCTGATTGACCCAGGTTAACAACGCCCATCAAGGATCTCCTAATCAGTGAGATCCACCTGTATCTGGATCCAATCACTACAAAGGAGATGCTGAATGACTGGGATTTTCTTCACAGGAATGTAGGAGGTTGAGGGGTGACTTAATGTTTTTTTTTATCAAGTTTACAGCGTGGTATAGATAAGATGAATGACAAGTGTCTTTTCCCTAGGATGGGGGAATCCCAAGACTCGAGGGCATATTTTTAAAGTGAGAGGAGAAGGATTTAAAAAGGACATTAGGGGCAACTTCTTTCCACAGAGTGGTTCATGTGTGGAATGAACTTGTGGAGGAAGTGGTAGATATGTGTACTGTACAGTGTTTAAAGGTTTTGGACCAGTACATGAATAAGAGAGGTTTGGGGGTTTATGAGCAAAATGCAGGCAGGTCGGAATAGTTTAGATTTGGATTATGGTCAGCATGGACTGTTTGGATTGAAGGGTTTGTTTCCTTGTTGCATGACTCTACGACTTTATAACTGAAATCTATTTGCTTGGTTATGATGTGAAAATTTAATTAGGTATCATTTTTCATTCATTCATAGGATGTAGATTAGCTTCCCTACAGTATGGGAACAGGCCCTTCAGCCCAACAAGTCCGCACTGACCCTCTGAAGAGTACCCCACTCAGACCCATTCTCATACCCTGTATTTACCCCTGTCTAATGCGCCTAACACTGTGGGCAATTTAGCCTGGCCAATTCACCTGACCTGCACATCTTTGGACTGTTGGAAGAAACCAGAGCACCCGGAGAAAACCCATACAGACACGGGGAGAATGTGCAAACTCCACACAGACAGTCACCTAAGGCTGGAATCGAACCCAGGTTCCTGGTTCCTGGTGAGACAACAATGCTAACCACTGAGCCACCATTCCACCCTATGTAAGCTGTGAGTCCTGATGAACAGTCACTGGACTTGAAATGTTAACTCTGCTTTCTCTCCACAGATGCTGATAAACTGCTGAGTTTCACCAGCAATTTCTGTTTTTGTTTCAGATCTCCAGCATCTGCAGTTTTTTTTTTGCTTTGTTTGCTATCCATCTCTAGCTGTCCAGCTGGAAGATAAGAATCAACCATGTTGTTGTGGATCTGGAAGCTAGGTAACAACAGCAGATTTCTCTCCTCAAAGAACATGAGTGAGCCAGGTTGGTTTGGAGAAAATGGTCACCAGCCGACCAGTTTTTGTTTTATTATTCCAGATTTATGTTGATTTCAAACTTCTCCATCTGCCACAAAAAGATTCAGTCCTCAGGCCTCAGAACAATAGCCTAGGCTTTTAGACAACTAGCCTAGTGATATTGCCACTATACCACACTTGGGTTTTTACCAATACTCATAGCCATCATTCCAAATCTAGATTCCAATTGCACATTTTATAAATTGATTATAATTCCACCAGCTACCAGGGTGGGAATTGAACACATGCCCCAAGAAGCAGTCACTCAAACCTCTGGATTACTAGCCCAGTAAGATCACCACTGCACCACATCTCCCTTTGAGATGCATGATAATGTGGGAGCATCGTATTGGCCATCCATGATTTAATTGCATGGCAGATTAGGCTTGATGGGATGAATGGCCTCCTGTTCCTACGTTCCAAAGCTTTTGTTCGATCTTATTCACAAATTTATGAATTGTAGTACACTGCATACATGTGTTCAGTGTCTCTGAATAATGCACCCCTTTTATTGATTGGTTTCTAGGCTGCAGACTGTAAACTGGAATAGAATCTGTTGTACACTCTGCCAAAACCCCAAGCACCCATTACCGCTGAAGGCGTGCTGGGCTGGGAGTGTAGTAACTGTGTGGAGGCAAACAATATTACAATTAATCAGGCATTCACACATCCATCCAACCTGCTGTCCTTGCTGCCTTTGAGATTAGGAGACTTCTGACAGGCTAACCTTCTGCCAAGGAGAAGTATACATACAATTGCAAGTGACGAGAGGTTAACTTTGACGTGTTGGCATCTCTCCAATAGCTCCTCCTCTTCCTAATCTCAACCAAATGGACAGATGGCAGAATCCCATTGGAAAATTCAAAGATGACAGCCATAATACTGATGGCAAGAACGTCACTCTGCTATAGTTGCAAGGGAGATACGTTAATTCATGGAAGACAATTGATGCAACCCTTTAGTTGAGCTCCTGCATCACTGGAATTTTATTTGTATTTGTTTTCGGTATCAGATCTTTACAAAGTACTGGTTCACCCTCAACTGGAGTGTTGTATCCAATACTGAGCACCATATTTTAGGGAGATTGTGAAGGCATTTTCTCCTCCGGGCAGGCAACAGCTGCTAGTCTTGCATGTGTCCTATAAAAGAATACAGGAGGAAAGAAAGGATGAGCAATTGGATGAATAGTCAGAGGTTATAATAGCAGGCAAAGGTTTACCAATGTTACACAAATAATGCAGACCCTACGGATTCCTTCAGTCTCTGAAAGGGTTAAGGCTCTTTGAATTGTCATTGACGATTACATGACATGCCTCCTATTTCTCTAGGACTTCAGCTGGCAATTCTCTAAGCAATCTTCCACTTTCTAAATACTATAGTAATCTTTTCAGGGAACAGTGACGATAATGACCCCATCACTACAGGCAGCTTCTTTTAACGAGTTCACTTTCAATGCACTGTGCTTTTTATCATTTTGTAGATTTGAAATGAGAAGCTTGCCCTTGATATAATTTTCTCCATCTTCCCCCCTATTACTCTGATTCTCTTGCTTTAGCTCCTTATTACAAATCTAAAAATTGTTGTTGATGTGCTATTTGGGGTCAACCAGGGGTCATACTTGTTCTCAAAAGTAGCTGTCTGATAAATCCTTGTTGTTTTGGTTTTATGGGCCAGATTGTTCAAACTTCAGCCCGTGCAACAGGCTGTTTCATGGATCGCTGGGAGTATAAGGCCGACAGAGAGTGACACAAATAGATGATGGAGGCATTTAAGACTCACTACTTGTGATAGTAATTAACAATCTCCAGATTAGCATTGCATTGTGGCCTGCAAAAATGATGTCATCATAGCATTAACAAGCAGAAATTGACAGGGGAGACCCAAAGGTTTATTTCCATCACCATTCCCTCACTGGTACTCCTTTCCTCCCTGTCAGAGAACAGCTTATATTGGTGTGAGTTTAAGGCCACACCTGAGAGTTTGGGTTCAAGACCAAATGGTAGAGGAGAAGGCAAGATCAAGAGCTGTCTTTGAGCATAGACTTCTGTCAAAATCTGTTACATGTTAATATGAGATACAACTACATTTGGTAACAGGATGCTGGCTGGACTGTGGTTGAGATGAAAATGCAGCATGGATTGTTCGCTGTGTCAGTTAATTTGTTTTTGTGTACATTCAGTCACAGGATTTGGGCATCACTGGCTGAGTTGTCTGCTCCATCGCCAGCTCCATTTTGGAAAATCAGATCACAACACTGTGCTCCTCCTCCTAGATTACGAGCAGAATTTGAAACATAAGGATCCAGGACAGCAAGTAGTGCAGTGTTGGTCTGAGGCAACGGAAGGGCTTTTAAAGGACTGCTTAGAGTCGGTGGACTGGCCAATATTCAAGAACTCAGCAGCCAACTGAAATGAATATGACACTACCATTAGAGCAGTCCATGTTCAGACCTAGACAATATCCAGGCTTGGGCTGACAAGTAGCAAGTAACATTCATGCCACACAAATGACAGGCAATGACCATCTCCAATGAAAGACAATCTCTTGACATTCAATGGTGTTTCCTTCACTGAATCCCCCACTAATATATCCTGGTTGTTACCATTAACCAGAAATGTAATTGAACTCACCACGCAAATACAGTGGCCACAAGAGCAGGTGAGAGGCTAGGAATTCTGTTCCCCAAAGTCTGTCAACCCACAGGTGAGGAGTATGATGGAATATTCCCCACTTGCCTGGATGAGTGCAGCTCCAACAACATTCAAGAGGCTTGACACCATCCAGGACACCTTCCTGACACCTTCTTTTGATATTGCTGGCTATTCCCTTGGACAGTGCAGACCACATTGATCCAGGAAGCAACCTAGCTTCTTCTGCCTGTCCTCAAGAAAGAAGAAAAGAGGAGTAGTACCTTCTTTTTACAAGAATGAAGGTAGTACTCCTCCTTTGTACCACTCCCTTGACTGGGCTCTCCAAGTCCTGGTTGGAGAATTGTAATGCCTTTTCCCCTACCCAGCCATGCTCAGATCCTGTCCTTCAACAGGCGGGGCAGTTTCAGAAAGCCAAGGTTCATCTAAGCACATAGAAGCCTTTCAAAGGTGGCTCAGACACAGGGAATGCCAGGCTGAGTGGAGATTTGTTCTGGGAATGGCACACAATAAGATGAATAGGATGTGAGAGACACCATAGGGGCACAAAAAATGATTGGTGCGGCATTTTTGGTAAGATACGTTGAGAGAACTCACTAGGCCTCACTGCATCATACCCTCCAGAATAGTTGGTGCAACTAAGACTTAGCCAAAAAAAAGTAAGATTCAGACAATATCTCTGACAAAGCTTTTGGTCACCTAACCTAACAGTTCCTTGTGACTCTACACCATATCCAGCTTTCTAACATTCCTAAGAAGTAGCCTGTCATGTTTTGTTAAAGTCCCAACATAATTGTGATTCCTTGTCACTGGAGAAATCAAGGATGTGTGGAGTGAGGAAAAGAGAGTGGAATTGAGGTAGAAGATCAGCCAAGATCTTACTGAAAGTTGGAGCAGGATCTAAGGGTCATTGAGCCAATTACAGCTCTTATTTCATGCTGTCTTCTACTCTCAACATTGTCAGAGAGGAAAGGTAGTCCGAGCTTTGGAATTCTAAAGGCTCTGGGACTGTGGTAGTTGAAAGAAGTCAACAATTAATTAGAAGGTCCATTTCCTCAATGGTGAGAATGATGGGTGTAAGTTTTCTTTATTGAATGTTATCAACCGTTCCAAACATAAGCAGAAAGTGCTGACATTCAATAGGTCAGGCAGGATTCATAAAGAAAAAAGCAGCGTTATGCCTGATATATCCAATTGTTATATGCTCCTCTAAGGCACCATTCCTAGTCTAGAAACTGGAAACACGCGTGTATTAGGGTATTGGTTGTGAGCTGTTTGATTGAGCTGGTAAACAGACCAGGGAAATGAGAGGCAAAAATCAGAAGTCATTTTAGCATAGGCGTCTTCTTGAATGTTAACAAATGCGAATTCATCAGGCTGAAGGGGAAAACTCTCTACAGGATTGGAAGACTTGCATATTGCAGACTTCCATCTCTGCAGCATTACTGTTCGATTCTGGAGAGTCTCAGGTTCTGTAGGTCCCCTGACCTGAAGCCAGAAGACCACCTCCAATGAGCAGATGCCCTTTATACCCATCATGTGACAGCTCGAATGCCAATAGAATAGCAATATTCCCAGAAATGTCCCCTAACCAGGTCCTAGTTGCACAGCTTGGCATTCTGGTTCAGTGAAGAGAAAATGAGGTCTGCAGATGCTGGAGATCAGAGATGGAAATGTGTTGCTGGAGAAGCGCAGCAGGTCAGGCAGCATCTAGGGAACAGGAGAATCGATGTTTTGGGCATTAGCCCTTCTTCAGAAGAAGGGCTAATGCCCGAAACGTCGATTCTCCTGTTCCCTAGATGCTGCCTGACCTGCTGCGCTTCTCCAGCAACACATTTCCATTCTGGTTCAGTGGACTAGGACATCGAATTGCTTCTCACTCCACACTTGAGGACCGCATCTGGAGGTGAAAAGGGCTGAGGGAGCCATACTGCTAAGAATTCCTCATTTTCTCACCATCCTGTCTCCAATCCTATCTCTTTGATTCAAGAAATACCTACCACTGTTTCAGGTCAATGAATGCTCATCAGAACAGTGAAATGTTGGAAGTGTGATAGAGCTATACCAAACACAGTGGTAGGAAAAGAGGTGGGAAGTTTGTGAGGGAAGGTCTTTGATCAGATGGGGGTAGGTGAGATCAAATGACAAAGGAGAAGATTGTTCAAGGAAGTGGTAATCAGTTCGATGAAGATAGAAATGATAGGTCGACATGAAGCATAAATGGCATTCATTATTAGTGCCAGGTAAATGTAAACAACAACTATGATCTGAATTGGTTTCATTATAAGATGAATACAATAGCTTTATCAGTGCCTTTTGGGTCACATTGGTCGAGACATTAGCAAATTGAAATAAAACAAAGAACTGCAGATGCCCGAGATCTGAAACAGGAATTGCTAGAGAAACTCAGCAGGTCTGCTGGCGTCTGTGGAGACAAAACAGAGTTAATGTGTCAAGTCTTGTGACCATTCTGCTAATTCTGAAGAAAGGACTCACAGGAGCACAGTCCCCTGAAAGTGGCAATACAAGTGGATAAGGTAGGCAAAAGTGAGGACTGCAGATGCTAGAAACCAGAGTTTAGATTAGAGTAGTGCTGGAAAAGAACAGCAGGTCAGGCAGCAACTGAGGAGCAGGTAAATTGATGTTTCGGGCAAAAGCCTTTCATCAGGAATAGGGATGTGCAGGTGGATAAGGTCGTCAAGGAAGCAGATAGCATTCTTGCCTCCATTGATCGGGTCAGGGCATAGAAAAATTGGCAAGTCATATTGCAGCTGTACAGAACTTTAATTGGGCCACATTTACAATCTTGCATATGGTTCTGGTCACCACACTACCAGAAGATATGAAGGCTTTGGAAAGGCCACAGAAAAGAATTACTTAGATGTCACTTAGTTTGGAGAGTGTTGAGAGAGGCTATGAAGACAGACCGAATAAATCTGGTATGTTTGCACTTGAACATTGGAGGCTGAGGGGGTGACTTGAGGGAAGTTTACAAATTTAGGAGGCATGGATAGAATGGATAGTCAATGTTTTACCCAGGGTAGAAATATCAATTACTAGGGGGCACAGGTTTAAGGTAAAAGACAGATAGATAAAGGAGATTTGAGAGGCAAGTTTTTTTGCCCAGAGGGCAATAAGTGCTTGGAATGCCCTGCCAGAAGAGATGGTAGAAGCATATAGAATAACAGCACCAAAGAGCCATCGAGACAGAAAATAGGAGGTTATGGTCTGTGCAGAAACAGAAGGTTTTTGGTTTAGAAAGGCATCATGTGTCCTCACTGTCTTGGTGGGCGGAAGGGCCTCTTTCCTTTGTTCTTTAACCTAAAACATTAACTCTCTTCCTTTCCTCACAGATGCTGCCAGGACTGCCAAGCTTCTCTCGTGCTTCCTACTTCTATTTCTTTTCTGCAAACTGAGACCTCACTTCCATTATTTTCTTTTACATTTTTTTTATCAAATGGGGCTTGGAAAAAAGCTTCAATTTGTGATTGCCCATTTCAATGTACTTGCCAACTCCAGTCCCAATTCCACCATGCCCTCCCCGCTTGATACTTCCAATAGGCTTTATCTCACGGATAGACAATATGTGTAAACATTTCCCATTGTAGTTAAAACAAGATTGCAGAATGGAAGGCTCAACAGCAGGAGAGATTGACAACTTAAGGTGAATGCACACCACAATGATTTATTAGGCCATCACACACATGTGAAGTATCTATTTGATTATGTAGAAGAAAAGGATTATTTTAAGTGCTCTGGGATTTTATTAAGAATCAAAGTGCGTTAAAATAATAGATTGCGATGTCAAAAATGTTGGCCCCAATGGAGGGCAGTTCTATCATGGATAATCTCTGGATAACTATCCTGTACACAGGCACTTTTATAGCAAAGATTTATTATGTGCCATTGTTATGACAATTAAGTAGTAAAGTTATAACATGAGATTGAATTCACTGCCAATAATGTTACGGTATGAACACTCAAAGTATTTATACTGAATTTCTCCCTCCAGTCACTAATGGACTTTTTAACCCATTCTGCTGGTAGTGCTATTAAAACAATAGATGGAGGCATTTGATTGATGTGTGTGAATGCAACTTTAATGATATCATAGTAGGCAATAGACTGTCTCTGTGTGTGGTGGTGGGAGGGTCAGTTGAGGCATTTTAAGAGTGAATTGAATTATTATCTGAAAATGGAAAGTGAAGAGTTATGGGGAGAAGACCAGGCAGAGGCAATCAGTGAGGCAGAGAGCCAAGGAGACACAAAGGGCCAACTGGACTCCTTCAGATCTGTAACCATTCCGTCATTATGAGATAAAATCACAGGGCATGTGATGTGACATGGGGCAGCTAAATGAAAGCAAATTAGGGGGGGGGCAGTGGAGAATGCACAAAACAAAACAGACAAAGATGCAACCAGAAATATCAGCAAAGGTTAAACATTCTTATCTCCAGAAAATAAAACAAGGCTGAAGGTTTAAATGATAGAGCTTTTTACAATCATGGAGACATTTGGTTCATTAAACTTGGAGAGGAAATTTCAACTTTTGGGCCAGAACAAAAGGGGAGTGGGGGGGGGGGGGGGCAGAATCTTTCGAGTCCTTGAATGTCATGGGCCATGGTGCCAAGGTTGGGAAAATCGCATGAGCTGGCAGTGAGCAGCTTCTTGATCTTGAGAGCAATAAACTATCTTCTCCAGCCAAGGTGAAATGAGATTCTCACTTGTTAGCTGTGAGATGACTGCATATGGTAGCATCGAAGGATGACCTCATCTCACTTCTTATTGGCTCATGCATTTTCCCATCTCTCATCCAAAGGAATACATCACCCACTCCACCTATTGGCCATCAATAATTTTTTCTACCTCTGCCCCTAACTGCATCCTAATGTCCAAAGCTGGGGTGGAGGATGCCTGCTCAATGGTGGACTTTTTTTGGCCTGGAATATGTAGGTTGTTGCCCCTTGATGCCTTTTGGCCTGGAGTCCCAGACTTGATCAAAGTGTCCTGTCCAGATACAGGTTTACTCTCCAATGATGGACCTTCTGCAGGCTTTATGATCATACTGAGGATGTGGAGCGACTGGGTCCTTCTGGATTATCCTGAGAAGAAGCTTTTGAAGGCCCTGTGTGTAGATTCTTCTCCCTATCAGTTCTTGTTGGCACCGCCCTGTCTCCTGAAAGGAAGGGACACCTGCAGTAAGTTTGAAGTTCATCGTCCCTCTCTTGCTTTGCCACTGATGCTGAGCACCTATGGCTAGAGCAATGAAAACTAGTGCGATGCTCATACACAGCAAACACTAAGTCGGGTGGACCTGGAACACCATAGCAGCCATCAACCTGTCCATGGAAGCAGCCATGCCATGAGTACCATGACAAAGAAGGGACTGATGACGTTAGTGGACCCCTTCATTCATTGAGGAGGTTACTGTGTGCCAGTGACAAACCGATGAATGGCCAGCATCGTGGGGTTATCTTCTGTTTGGGGCTGAGGAAGGGACTCCGAGCAACCAGGGTTGTTTCTTGTTTGGATAGGTGTTAACAATACACCCATCTGAACATGCTCCTGAATGTAATTGAATTAGAAAACCCACCGTGCTGAAAGTTTCCGAGCCGATGGAAGGAGGCTGGAAAATGCCTTGCCAGTGTGCCCTGTGAGGGTTCACTGATTTCCTCCCCAGAAGCGGAGGTGAAGCTGACGGTCTTCAGTACATTGTGGGGGTTCACTGGGTGCACCGCTGAAGAGAAAAAGGGGGAATTAGTGAAGGTTAAGATCCAGTTAGCGCTGGAGGAGACGGGAAAGCAGAGCAGCACATGATGAAGGCTTCCCGGATTTCTTGTCCATTGAGGTCTCTGTATCCCCACATTAGTGCTCATGGTCTTCTCCAACTAATCTTCAAGGTTTCCTCACTCCAATGTCAAACCACCATTACCACCCCTACTCCCCCAAACCATCCCCAACACTCTCCACCAGTCTGCACCCTCTCAACACAGTTTGGCTAACTTTTCATGCAGGAGAAAGTGAGGACTGCAGCTGCCGGAGATCAGAGTCGAGAGTGTGGTGCTGGAAAAACACAGCAGGTCAGCCAGCATCCAAGGAGCAGGAGAATCGACGTTTTATGCATAAGCCCAGATAGATTCCTGATGATGGGCTTATGCCCCAAAACGTCAACTCTCCTGCTGATCAGATGCTTCCTGACCTGCTGTGCTTTTCCAGCACCACACTCTCAACCTAGCTTTTTATGCAGTGAGACAAACGGAAGCTTTCTGTTTGGTGAAAGTGGATGGAAGAGCAGTTGAGATGAGGGATGGCACAGTGGCTCAGCGGTTAGCACTGCTGCCTCACAGCGCCAGGGACCTGGGTTCAATTCTAGCCTCAGGCGACTGCCTGTGTGGAGTTTGTACATTCTCCCTGTGCTCCGGTTTCATCCCACAGTCCAAAGGTGTGCAGGTTAGGTGGATTAACTACAGAAAATGCAAGGTTACAGTGGGGGTGGGAGGCTGGGTGGGATGCTTTTCAGAGATTTGATGTTGGGCCGAATGGCCTGTTCCCACACTGTAGGGATTCTATGAACCACGACACAGAAGCAAACAGTGCCCTCAGTGAGAGGGCAGGCAGCGAAGAGGGTACACACGGTGAGTAGTTTGAGGTAGGTGAGAGGTGTTGAGTGGACATGATGCCTGCTACGGTGAGAGTTGTGCTTCATGAACTTTGGTGAGTGGTTTGTCATGGTAGAGTTACAATGAGTAGCAGTGGCCCTGTGAGAGTGAGGTGGCAGAGAGATGAGCACAGCGCTTTACTATTCACCTCACGGCTGAATATCCGATTTCACCCAGGACACAGTACTCCCTCAGGCTGCAGTTTATGTCCGATCTGGTCACACGGCATTCTGTGACAATCCACAGGAGAAAGGAGGGTCCTTCCCTCCATCTCACTGTCTACCTGCAGCTCTGGATCCTTGCCCATGAAGCAGGAAGGGTGAGAATGTTATTCCCGGAGCAGCTTCTAACTTACAGCATTTGAAGTGAGATGCTGCTGGTGTCAGTGACATTAATAATGGACAGTCATAGAGTCCTCCAGCACAGAGTTAGGCCCTTTGGCTCATGCTGACCAAAATGTCCATCCACACTAACCCCATTTCCTTGCACTTGGCATAGAGCTCCTGCAGTGGAAAGTACATCCACCTCTCCCATCGTGCAATTCAACAAGAATAGTGCCAAACAGCCCAATGGTACAATTCATGAATGAAGATTGGAGAAAGGTTGCTCCATGTCTTTATGGGCTGATCATTGTCAATTGCACTAGACAGATGGGAAAGTGGGAAAAATCACACACCCCCACCAAAATCTTCGTTTGAACAATTGGTTAGTTTCTGTGCTGTGCAACTCAATGTATCTTCAAGGTGTGAATCCTACTGCCACCTGGTGACCATAGCCTGTTACTACAATGTGACAGTTGACATAACAAAATAGATTGAGAAATGCTAATTTAACAATTCACCATGCTGAATGAAACCAGGAAATAAGGTCAAGGTTGCTCCTCCAAGGGGGTAAGAGTTATGGGCAGGGTCAGCATTTTTTAAAAAGTAATTCTCCCAAATACTTATTTCAGAAGGATAATGTAGGGTGACACGATGGTTCACAGACACCAGCTTTGGGCAACAGTCTACCTGGAGTTTGCACGTTCTCCCCGTGTCTGCGTGGGTTTCCTCCGGGTGCTTTGGTTTCCTCCCACAGTCCAAAGATGTGCAGGTTCAGTAGATTGGCCATGCTGAATTGCCCACAGTGTCCAGGGATACACAGGCTTGGTGGGTTACCCATGAGAAATGCATGATTACAGGAATGGGTGTGTTTGGGTTGGATGCTCTTCACAAAGTCTGTGTGGACTCAATGAGTTAAATGGCCTGCTTCCTGCACTGAAGGGATTCTATGGTTCTCATTTACAACACCTGAAATAAGAGATGAAAGGGACAGTGAAATAAACAACTGAATGAGATCTTTATCGGTCCAAAGATGTGCAGGCTAGACCCTCTTCAGAGGGTTTGTGTGGACTTGATGGGCCGAATAGCCTGCTTCCCCTATTTTAGGGATTGTATGAAGTGAAGAAGCTATCACCTGTGCAACTATGAACATACTCTTTATACAACAAAATGTTTCACGCTATATAAACAGGTCACTATCCCCAGAATAAGATATATGAAGAAAAATGTACACTTACATTTCACGATCAAGGATGTCCATCTTAACGGCTAATGAAGTGCTTTCTGAAATGCAGACCCTGTTGTAACGTATGAAATACTGAGGCAATATTGCACATAGTTAACAATCACACAACACCAGGTTATAGTCCAACAGGTTTATGTGGAAGCGCTAGCTTTCGGAGCGCTGCTCCTTCGGGTGGTTGTGGGGTATAAGATCGTAAGATACAGAATTTACAGCAAATGTTTACAGTGTGATGTAAGAGAAATTATACATTGAAAAATACCTTGATTGTTTGTTAAGTCGCTCATCTGTTAGAATGACCATGGTAGTTTCACTTCTTTCGTATGTAAATCACAAAACTTTTTTTCAAAGTTACATTCTCAGGTTAACTGTAACAATTGTGTGCATGTGTGTGTATAGTAGTGTCTGTGTGTGTGTATAGTGCCATGGTGGTCACCCTTAGTGTGACATGAACCCAAGGTCCTGGTTGAGGCCCTCCCTAGGGGTACCGAACTTAGCTTTCAGCCTCTGCTCGGCTACTTTTCGCTGCTGCTTGTCCCGAAGTCTGCCTTGGAGGTTGGTCACCCGAAAGTCAGAGGTCGAATGTCCTGGACCGCTGAAGTGTTCCCCAGCTGGGAGGGAACACTCCTGTCTGTTGGTTCTTGCAGCAGACATGGAGGAGTTCATCAGACGAATGAGACTCCGGGAATTCTTTCAAGGTGCCAGCAGTGATCCCAATGAGCCCACTGACGAACTGGAACAATCATCACAGGGATCTGTAGAGGAGTGACCAAAGAAGGTGTCAACTTGGATCCCTCTGGAGGGCTGCTGCCCTGGGCTTGACATGTATGCTCAAACCATCAGGAAATATATAAATGCCAGATTCATCAGCCATACCCACAAGGTAGAGCAAAACATCACCCATTCACAACTCAACGCCACCCAGGCTCTCAAAACCAATCACAACATTGTCATCAAACCAGCAGATAAAGGAGGAGCCATTGTCATTCAGAATAGAACAGATTACTGCAAGGAAGTGTACCGACAACTGAACAACCAGGAACACTACAGGCAACTACCAGCTGATCTGACCAAAGAACACACCCATGAATTAAATACATTGATCAGGACTTTTGATCCAATCCTTCAGAGTTCCCTACATGCCCTCATCCCACGTACTTCTCATGTAGGCAACTTCTACTGCATAAAGCCAATACACCAGGACATCCCATTGTATCAGGCAATGGGACCCTGTGTGAAAACCTTTCTGGCTATGTTGAAGGCATCTTGAAACCTATTGTACAGGGGAACCCCATCTTCCGTTGCGACACTACGGATTTCTTACAGATGGACCAGTCGAACTGGGAACATTCCTCGTCACAATGGATGTTTCAAAACTCTACACCAGCATACCCTACAATGACGGCATCGTGGCAACAGCCTCAGTACTCAACACCAACAACTGCCAATCTCAAAACACCGTCCTACAACTCATCTGCTTTATCCTCGATCACAACGCCTTCACCTTTGACAACCAGTTCTTCATCCAGACACAAGGAACAGTCATGGGGACCAAATTTGCACCCCAACATGCCAACATTTTCATGCACAAGTTTGAACAAGACTTCTTCTCTACGCAGGACCTCCAACCAGGTACATTTATGACATTTTCTTCCTCTGAACCCATGGCAAGGAGTCACTGATAAAACTACACAGTGATATCAACAAGTTTTATCTCACCATCAAACTCTGTCTGTCTCATTCTTGGACACATGCATCTCCATCAAGGATGGACACCTCAGCACCACACTCTACTGCAAACCCACAGACAACCTCACAATGCTACACTTCTCCAGCTTCCACCCAAAACGTATTAAAACAGCCATCCCCTATGGACAAGCCCTACATGTACACCGGATCTGCTCAGATGAGGAGGAATGTGACGGGCACCTGGAAGTACTCAGGGATGCCCGCATAAGAACAGGGTACAACACTCAACTCATCGACCACCAGTTCCAACGTGCCACAGCAAGGAACCGTAATGACCTCCTCAGGACACAGACACATGCTGCAACCGACAGGGTACCCTTCGTTGTTCAGTACCTCCCAGGAGCCGATAAACTACGCCATGGTCTTCACAGCCTGCAACACATTATCAATGAGGGTGAGCACCTCACCAAAACTTTCCCCACACCTCCACTGCCTACCTTTAAACAACCGGCAAACCTCAAACAAATCAATGTTCGTAGCAAGCTGTCCGGATTTCAGGACAACACCATACAACCCTGTTAGGCTCTGCAAGACGTGTCAGAATGTGGACATGGAGACCACCATTACATGTGGGGACACCTTCAACCATGTACGTGGCAGGTACTCATGTGACTCAGCGAACGTTGTCTATCTTATACGTTGCAGGCAAGGATGCCCTGAGGCATGGTACATTGGGGAAACCGAGCAATGGCTATGACAACGGATGAATGGGCACCACACAACAATCAACAGACAGGAGGGTTCCCTCCCAGTTGGGGAACACTTCAGCGGTCCAGGACATTTGACCTCGGACCTTCAGGTGACCATCCTCCAAGGTGGACTTCGGGACAGGCAGCAGAGGAAAGTGGCCGAGCAGAGGCTGATAGCTAAGTTCGGTACCCATAGGGAGGGCCTCAACCGGGACCTTGGGTTCATGTCACACTACAGCTGATCACCATTGCACTATACACACACACACACACACAGACACTCCTACACACACACACACAGGCACTCCTATACACACACATGGACACACATA
>NC_057715.1:108814547-108861854 GCF_004010195.1 Chiloscyllium plagiosum | reverse complement strand
CACACACACTCCCACACTCACACATGCACCCCCTCACAGACTTAGACACTCTACGCTCACATATACACACATACACACTCTCTCTCACACTCACAATTCCCCACCCCAGACATACATAGACAGTCAGACACACACACACAAAAACCCACATGCACACATATACATATACGTTTGTGGGGTGAATTTGTACTTGCAGAGTAACATTGTATTTTGCTCAAAAACTGCATAAATTTGTATAAGACTCTGTTAATTCACTTTTTAGATTAGAATCAGTCTAAACATTATGGCACAGACAGAATACAGGGGGACTAACACCTTCAGCATAATATCTGGCTAACACCAATTGTTACAGTTAACCTGAGAATGTAACTTTTAAAAAAGGTTTTGTGATTTAGATATGAAAGAAGGTAAACTATCATGGTATTTGAACAGATGAAAGACTCAACAAATAATCAAGTGTTTTCTCAGTCACATCACACTGTAAACTTTTGCTATAAGTTCTGTGCCTTACGATCTTACACTCCACAACCACCTGATGAAGGAGCATTGCTCTGAAAGCTAGTGGTTCCAATTAAACCTGTTGGACTACAACCTGGTGTTGTGTGATTTTTAACTTTGTACACCCCAATCCAATACCGGCTTCTCCAAATCAATATTGCGCATATTGTAACAGAATTCTAATGAGGGCTGGACCTCCTGATTTTTGTGTTGTTGAGTGTGGGATAATAACAGCCATTGCACTGTGAGGAGATGCTGGCATGGTGATAATATTACGGGTTATCCAAGGCTCAGGTTCATTGTTTTCTGGGAGCAACATTTCAAATTCAAATCCCATCATGGCAACTGGAGAAACTAAAATCCAATTAATAAATCTGGAACTGAAACCTGGTCTTCCTGACTATGATAATTATCATTGATTGTTGAAAGGGAAAAAAATAACTTATCTGGTTCACTGATGTTCCTTATGAATGGAAATCTTCCGTTTTTACCCATCTACCATACATGTGACTCTAGGTCCATAGCTATGTGCTTGACTCTTAACTGCCTTCTGAAACCATCATAGCACTCTTGGTCAAAAGCAATTAGAAATGTCCAACAGATGCTTGCTTTGTGAGTGATGCCCATCTCTCATGAAACAAACTAACTCCTTTACTCCTCTTTGAACAGATGACTTACAATCACTTATGTTCACTGACCCAGAAATTGGGGCCTCATTTTAGTTCCAAAGAGAGTACAAAATTCAGCACTCCCACAGTGCATCAGCTTTTGATCTTTGTATTCAAGTTGTGGGGTGATACTTGACCCCCAGCATTCTGACAGAAGAGTAGGGTTGCAAGCAATCAAGGAGGTTTGGGCCAGGTTTCCAAACATGCCATCAGACATATTCACAACTTCTTATCTAAAATTTCAAACAGTAGAAGTACATTTTTGTTTCTAAGCAACCTGTTTGGAGATGTTACTACATACCTCTGGAGCAAATGGGACTTGAACCTGGGCTTCCTAACTCAGTGATTGCAATCAGATGGATCTCATGGACTATGAGATCCTTGAATGGGGTTGCTAAACTGGGCCAATCAGGGAATCCCAACCCGGGCTGACAGATATAAACAGGGGATGCAAAGAGTCTCCTGACTTCTAAGACTGACTTTGAGCTGGCTGGTCATAGCCAGTGCACTGTGCACATGTAAATAAAGGGTGACTTGGTGATGCATTACCGACCTCTGTGCAGGGATTTCAGATAGAGACACCACTACTGCGGTATAAGAGGGCTCCTTGTACATTTATAAAACTAAATTCTAATTGATTACATTGTGATGTACAGTGTGTTATGTATATGACATTCATTTATCATAATTTAGTTTACAGTTTGGATTTGAACTAATGGTACATGGATTTTGACCTATGTATCTGAAGGGGATTTTCTGCATTGCTGTAGCAATGGTGATTTTATGAGAGAGATAGTTCTTGGTGGCTAATGGGAATTTGTTTACTTTGAGAGAGTTTTAAGAAGCAAACAAAATAAACAATAAATAATACTTCGGTTGGATGGTTCCAGCCTCCTGTTTGGCTTCAAGGACATCCCCATTGTAAGAAACATGCATTTTTATTTTTGCACTTTTTACGATTTTGTACAGAAATGAGGGGGACTAATAAAACAATGTTTCAGATGACTATTGCATGATTTGAAAAACAAGTCACCCAACATTCACACCAAGTATCATGTAAAAAGTTATTTAACAGGCAATAATTGAAGTGATTGCAAATGATTTGGACGCAAGGTGTTCTGTGTACAAAGCAACTGGGTGGCAACAAGATTTTAATTGGTCTGTGGACTCGTGTCCAATTACAGATACCAAGGGCCTTTTGCCTGGCAACAACTGTGTGATTGGTTCTCAGGTAACTGAACAGCTTGGGACTGGGAGCAAGACACAGAGGAGTGTTTTGATCTCCACTAGTGCAGGAGCTGTATTTCTGTTCTGTGCAACTATAAACCATTTAGAACCTGAAGAAAGCTAGCTGATCTTTCCTTCAGCAGTTAACATAAGCTGTGACTTCTAATTGATTATTCAGAGACCTTTTCATTAGCTAACTGGCCACATTGTGTTTCTTGCAGACTTGTGGAAATATCCAAAGAGAGATGACTGCACAACTACAGTCTGACCAGCAGAAGGATCATCTCAGCAACCTGTGATAAGAACCATTGAATTGCCACACAGATTTTTTCTCTGCCTGTAACCTTCTTTTCCTTGTCTGTTACTGAATGTGTGTGTACATGTCTGTTTATGCTTTTGTGCATGTCTGTAAGGCACCTACAAGGAGATTACAGTTTTAATTAGAAGTATTATATGCCAAAAGTCTATAACTATTTACTTGCATCTAAAGTTTAACTAACTATAATAAATAGTAATCCTTGTTAAGTACAAAGACTAGTCTATCAAGATGGGTTCTGCAAAATAGGTAAATCAGTGAATTTTGTTGACTTACTTTGAAATTTTTAACATTTGTGACAACTCTAGGAATATCAGGGTTTAATTTCCAACACACTACACCAATGAATATTGGAAGTATAGGTTGAAGAAAGCCCTGCTGGTTTCATTTTGCTTAGATTTTGGCCGAACCTGGAATATAATACAGTTTCTCCTGTTGAAGGTGAAGGGTACCCCTCCTTGTCCGATCATCCCCGAGAAACTACTCCATGTTTTTCTCAGTCAGTAACAAACTATCGATGAGGATGAGCACCTCGCTAAGACCTTCCCTACTCCTCCACTTCTTGCCTACAAACAATTGCCAAACCTTAAGCAGACCATTGTTCAGAGCAAACTGCCCAACCTTCAGGACAACATCAACTACAACATCATGTAACACTGCCATGGCAACCACTGCAAGACGTGTCAGAGTGTCGATATGGACACCACCATTACACATGGGGACACCTCCCACCATGTATTTGGTAGGTACTCATGTGACTCAGCCAACATTGTCTATCTCATACACTGCAGACGAAGATGCCCTGAGTCATGGTACATTGGCGAGACCAAAGAGACACTATGACAACAGATGAATGGATACCACACAACAATCAACAGACAGGAGTGTTCCCTCCCAGTTGGGGAACACTTCAACGGTCAGGGACATTTGGTCTCGGACTTTCAGGTGACCATCCCTCAAAGGCGGACTTTGGGACAGGCAACAACGAAAAGTGGCCGAGCAGAGGCTGATAACCAAGTTTGGTATCCATGGGGATGGCCTCAACTGCGACCTTAGGTTCATGTCACACTACCTCCCACCATGTATTTGGTAGGTACTCATGTGACTCAGCCAACATTGTCTATCTCATACACTGCAGACGAAGATGCCCTGAGTCATGGTACATTGGCGAGACCAAGGAGACACTATGACAACAGATGAATGGATACCACACAACAATCAACAGACAGGAGTGTTCCCTCCCAGTTGGGGAACACTTCAACGGTCAGGGACATTTGGTCTCGGACTTTCAGGTGACCATCCCTCAAAGGCGGACTTTGGGACAGGCAACAACGAAAAGTGGCCGAGCAGAGGCTGATAACCAAGTTTGGTATCCATGGGGATGGCCTCAACTGCGACCTTAGGTTCGTGTCACACTACAGGTGACCCTACTGCACTACACACACACGCACACACACACTCCTACATACTCACATACTAACACAGACCCTCTCTCATACACAAGCTCTCTCTCATATGCACACAAGTACACACCCCACAATTACATCCATGCACGCACCCTCTCATATTAATGGTTTACCTATTAACAAACCAAAACTAGCAAAACCATTCTAAAAGATGAAAGACTTAATCTAAGTTTGCATAATATATTTCAGCCGCATAACAATGTAACCTTTTGCTATAAATTCAATGGTCGTGCTGCACAGCCACCTAATGAAGGAGCAGCGCTCTGAAAGCTTGTGCTTCCGAATAAACCTGTTGGACTATAACCCGGTGTTGTGTGATTTTTAACTTTGTCCTGTAGAAGAGTAATATCTTAACATGGCCAGAAGAAAGGTTACCAAATTGTGTGGAATTAGTTTCAAAGTTCCAGACTAGAAGGGCTGAGTTAAAATCCGAAGGGGATACCTGAAGCTGAAGAATGTTGAAGTTCAGTTGTATGAAGAATCATGGAAGATGACATCAGATTTCCAGTTCTGAGGAAAGGTCACTTGTCCCTGAACATCAACTCGGATTCCTATGCACACATGCTGCCAGACCTGCTGGGTTTTTCCAGGAATTTTTGATTTTCAGCATCCATAGTTCTTTCAGTTTTTATCAGACTTTCAAGACTAGGAATAGAAGCCACAGTTAGGTCAAGCCCTATAGATGTGACAGAAATAGGAATTTTCTCTGATGTGAGTACTGCAAAGGACTGCTGTTGAGATTAATGAGTTTGCATTTTACCATGTAAATTAAAATACAGTCAATCATATGTTCTACCATATTATTAGCCTGGATGTTTGGGTCACAAGCCCAGTAATTTAAACAATCCATCCTGATATATCCCAGATGTTTTCAGTAGAAAGTGATGTAGTGTTCAGGAGTTTAGTAATGAAGGTCAAAGTTGTCAACAAAAAATATTATGGACCATCAATTATTCAGGTGTAGTTCTTGACCCTCTGCAACCCTAAAATGAAATGGCTTTCACAACCAGGAAAGCATAAAAATAGTTAAGGCAGATTAAAATGATTTCAGCATTTGGTCACCCAGATAAACAGAATGTTGATGTTACAAGCTCCTGTACAAAGTGTTAGCTCATGGGAGCTTCATAACATAACTCTGGTAAGTTACATTAAATAATTAAAGATGTTTAAATAAAAGTCACAGGCAACTTCTTTTCATGCTGGACATATTAATACAAGAAACATCCAAGGCCCAATAGATCATTCTAAATGATTGTCCTGCTGAAACGACTCTGCTTTCTGCTTAAAGCAGTGCGGCTAATTGCCTTTATCCTGTTTTTGAGATTTGGGTATTGACAAATTTCCACTGCCTTTTCCATTGTGCAATCATTGAGCTGAGAAATGAACTTAATTCAACACATATGACGTGCAAATATGTTTCACACCAGCAGTAAAAGACAAACTATCTCAGTTTTGTGTTCCACCTACAATTCATTTGTGCATTATGAACACCATAAGAACTCGGAACAGGAGTAGGCAATCCAGGCCCTCCAGGCTGCTCCACTGTTTAATACGATCATGGCTGATCTCAGCTCAGTGCTAACTCTACCTTCCTGCCAGCTCCCCATAACCCTTCAAACCGTTGCTAATTAAAAATCTGATTATCTCGTTATTCAGTGTCCCAGCATTCACCACACTCTGGGACAGTGAATTACACAGATTCATGACACTTTGAGAGAAGAAATTTCATTTCATCTCTGTTTGAAGTTTGCCACCTCATACCCTAAAACTATGAGCTCTCATTCTGGATTATCCCACAAGAGGAAACATCTTCTCTACATCACCTTTGTCAATCCCCTTTAGCATCTTATATACCTCAATTACATCTCCTCTCATCCTTGTAAACTCTAGAGTATAAGCTTTTACGGTTCAGTCTGTCTTCATAAGACAAACTCCTAACTCTGGAATCAATCTAGTGAACCTCCTCTGAACTACCTCTTATACAACTGCATACCTCCTCAAGTAAAGGAATCAAAATTGTAAGTATCCAGGTGCAGTCTCATTAATGCCTTACAGTTACAGCAGTACTTCTTTATTTTGTTACTGTATCCCTTTAGCAATAAATGCCAAAATTCTGCTCGCCTTCCTTATTATCTTCTACATCAGCATACTAGTTTTCTGCAATTCATGTATGGAGGCACCCCAATCCTTCTGCACTGAAGCATTCTGAAATTTCTGTCCATTTAGATAATATGTTGGCTTTCTACTCCTCTGATTAGAATGGTTAACCTGTCAATGTTAAACACCACCTGCCAAATATTGTTCCATTTGCCTAACCATATCCATAGCCATTTGTAAATTTCTTAACTTCTTCATTGCAACTTACTTTCCCGTCCAATTTCGTGCTAACTGCCATTCTGGCTATAGTATTTACTATCCTGCTTCCATGTCATTGATGCATATTGCAAGTAGTTGGAGCACCCCACTATTACACTTTGAAAATCAGAAAAAGACCCATTTATCCCGATTCTATGGCTTTCTGTTGGTTAGCTTGATTACTCAGTCACCTTTACCCCTATTCCACTTGCTGAAGCTGTGATTCAGTTAGTAGTATTGCTCTTAACTCTGAATCAGAAGATAATGTGTTCTAGCGCCAGTTCAGGACTTGAGCATCAAAGTCCAATGGGGTACTGAAGGTGTGCTGCACTGTCAGAGGTTGGATGAGATATTAAACTAAAATAACTATTGATGCTCTCAGCTGGGTGTAATAGAGCCTGTGGTGCTTTTTTGAAGATCACGGGACGATTTGAACCTAAATCAACATCATACAAACCAGTCTGCTCTGATCGTGATGACATCACTCTTTGAGGGATCTTGCTGTGCACAAAGTCGGCTGTAGCATTTCCTGAGAAAGCACCGAAATGTTTCATTGACTGAGAAATGTTTTGAGGTGTCTGTGATAATGAAGGGCATGATATTTGTAAATGTGCTTTGTTCCTTTTTTCTTGCTTTTTCTTCTTTTTGTCTCACACAACGGATTTTGGTTCTTCCCAGCAGTCACTCAGCAACGATGACTTTGAATCCTCAACTCTGGCAGATCTGATTTACAAAGAGGGTAAAGCTACTGCATCTTAAACATTCCCTCCCCCTCTCTCACCAGTGCATCATGGCTGCAGTGTGCCCAGTCTTTGACACATTGCAGAAACTCAGCTGGGCATTCTGGGAGTGAGAAGTGTAGGGTGGCACGATGTCTCATTGGTTAGTACTGCTGCCTCACAGCGCCAGGGACCTGGATTCGATTCCATCTTGTGTGGAGTTTGCACATTCTCCCCATGTCTGCGCGGATTTCCTCTGGGTGCTCCGGTTTCCTCCCACAGTCCAAGGACGTGCAGGTTATGTAAATTGGCCATAGTGTTCAGGGATCTGTAAGTTAGGTGCATTAGTCAGGGAAATGTAGGGTAGGGGGGATGGGTCTAGGTGGGTTATTTTTCAGATGGTCAGTGGGGACTTATTGGGCTGAAGGGCCTGTTTCCACACTGCAGGGTTTCTGTGATTCCAACAGTACCACTTAAGCTTTTGACCTCCACCACTGCAAAGGATGAGGGTAGCAGGTAGATGGGAACACTATGGGTTGCACGATGGTGCAGTGGTTAGCACTGCTACCTCAAAACACCAGGAACCAGGTCCAAACCCACCCTTGGGCATCTGCCTGTGTGGAGTTTGCACGCTCTCCCTGTTTCTGCGTGGGTTTCCTCAGGATGCTCTGATTTCCTCCCACAATCCAAAGGTGTGCAGGATCAATGCATTGGCCATGGGAAACAAAGGGATAGGGTGTGCCTGGGTGGAATCTCTTTGGAGAGATGATGGGCTGAATGACTGGTGGTCACAGACTCCCTACAGACACTGTAAGGAGTCTGTGACCACCACTTGCAAGGTTGCCTTCAACCAACACATCATCCTGACTTTGAAATCTATCACTTCCATTCGTGCTCAATGGGTCAAAAAATTGGAAGACAACATTGTGGGTTTACCTACAGCACAGGGACAGCAGTGGTTCAAGAGGTCAACTCAACCATTACCTTCTCAAGGGCAACTGGATGCTGAACTTATAGCGACACCCCATTACCGAGAAGGGTATTTTTTAAAACATGACAGTTTGATGGTCAGACTGACACCACAACACTTTCACTGTGCCAATAGGTTAAGATGGGTTATGGAAGTGGCAAAAGCATGAATCCCGAGGACAAAGGCAGAGTTGCATTTGGAGAGTGTGATCATGACAATGCTAACTGCTTTCCAGCCAATGAAATGGATTGGAAGTGTAGTCACTGCTGGAATGTTGGAAATGAGGCAGTCAACCTGTACACAGCAATCTCCCATGAGCAATAGCGCAGCAAATGTAAAATAATCAGTTTTACTAGTGTTAGATTGAGGAGCAGAGGATGGCTCAGGAAACTGGGCAAAACTCTTTGTCAAGATGGTACCAAAGAATCTTATGGTGGCTATAACTACCTGAGAGAAGAGACAGTGTGTCAACACCCCACCCAAAGGAAGGGCAACACCTAACATCACACTGGCAGTAGGAACAAACAATAAAACTGATAAATGTCTTTGGCTGGTCCAACCTGCCTTGTATACATTGAAATTAGGCTCCACTACATTCATTTCCAAGTGTTATTGGCTTCTCACTCTGGAGGGGATAGCAGCATAGATGTTGGTCTCCAAGTCTCAGGAATGGGGTTCAAACTCACTAGGTGGTGATGCAGGTGCCAGTATACTACCTTGGAGAAAGTGAGGACTGCAGATGCTGGAGATCAGAGTCGAGAGTGTGGTGCTGGAAAAGCACAGCAGGTCAGGCTGAATCCAAGGAGCAGGAGAATTGACATTTCAGGCAAGAAGGGTTTTTGCCCGAAACGTTGATTCTCCTGCTCCTTGGGTGCTGCCTGACCTGCTGTGCTTTTCCAGCACCACACTCTTGCCAGTATTCGACCTGTTGAGCCACAGCTGCCTTCGATCCAACACAGAAAGCAAACACTGCAGATGATGGTACTGGTTGAGCGAATTGCTGACCAACTTACTAAGCACTGATTGTTTTCCATTTACCTTGGAAAAGGCTGGTGCTCTAAAGTGATACAACAGCGCCTCTTACAGGTAGCTAACAGAATTTGTTTGATTTACTCAGAAAAGTTTTCTTGTGTACAGTCCCTGGAATGCACATTTATGTCATTGCATGTGCACCCAAATTTATTGTCTGATAACCCATAAGATTCTATATAATTTCATATGATTCTTTAGATTTCCCATATTTCTCATTGCCATCATAAAAGCAAAACTGATTTGCTGATTTTTTAAAACATTTTGGATAATTTCTGACCTAGGAATAAAAACAATGAGCATAGGGGCTTTGGTTTATTTGAACAATATTTTCACTTGAGTTTAAATCAATGCAGCTTAATTCAATCTCTCTGCTAATCGAAAGATTCTACATTGAATCAGTTCAGTTCAAAGGTTTCAGATCTGCAATAGCAACAGATAATGCTGGATTAACTCAGCAGGTCTGGCAACTTCTGTGGCGAAACAAACAGAATTCATGTTTGAGCTGAATAGAACTCTTTCTTTCAGACTCAGTTCTGAAGGATGGGAACTTGAGCAGGGAGCCCGGAAAGGGGAAAACAAGGAAAGAACTGAAAGACAGAAACGTAAGAAACAAAAGTAAAAGATGGGACAACAAGGACAAAAAATGAAAGAGACCAAAGAACAAAATAAAAACTAAAATGACTAAGAAGGTTAAAAAGACAGGGCTTTTCTTCGTGTGTCTTAATGGATGGAGCATTCTCAATTAGGTACATGAATTAATAACGTGAAGCAGATATACGCAATTAAGATATAATTAAGATACAGACATATAAATGCAGGAAGACAAAGGATGGATAGTGAACTTCCAGGGGTATTCAATATTTAGGGAAGTCAAACAAATATGGAAAGGAGATAGCATTGTTAGTAAAAGAGTAGATCATTACAATTAGAAAAACATGTTGTGGAATCTATATCGCTGGAGGTAAGGAACAGAAGTGGCAGAAATTGGTGGAGTTGGTCTATCGGCTCCAAAACAGTAGCAGCAGGAGATGTAAGGGGAAGCATTAAACAGGTGATCAGAGATGCATGCAAAAAAAGGGTACAACTGTAATCATGGGTGACATTGATCCACATATACATTGGACAAACCAAACTAGCAATAATACTGTAGAGGAGGAGTTCCTGCAGAGTACATGTAATTTTTTTAGACCAATACGTTGAGAAATTAACTAGAGATCAGGCTATCATAGACTGTATTGTACAAAGATAAAAGAATCTAGTTTTGCAGAGTGCATTTGGGAAGAGTGGCCATCAACTGTTAGAATTGCTCATTATGATAGAGAGAGAGAGAGAGAAGATGAATCTGAGACTATCATCAGAAATTTAAATAAAGTGGGCTTTGAGAATATGAGGTGATAAGGATGGATTGGGGAAAAGGATTTGTAAAAGGATTGTTGGTGAATAGGTAATGGTTGGCATTGAGGGAATGGATTCATGAATGACAATAATTAAAATAAAGAAAATAAAACAGGAAATGTGGCTCTATCATAGCTTACAGAAAATTGAGCCAAAATGGAAAGATATAAAATTCCAGAAAAAGCAGAAAGCCTGAGGACTGAGAGTATTTTAGAATTCAGCAAATAAGGACAAAATAATTGGTCAAGAGGGGAAATTAGGGCATGAGAGTACAGAGAACATAAACGCTAACTGTAAAAGCCTCGATCAATATCTGAAAAGAAAAAGGTTAGCAAAGGCAAATGTAAGTTCCTTACATTCAGAAGGCAGGGAAATTAAAATGGAAAACAAAGAAATGTTAGAAGAATTGAACAAAACTTTTGTTCTGTCTTTGGAAGAGGGCACAAATAAACTCCTTGTAAAGTTAGGAAACCAGGGGACTAGTCAGGGGGTGGAATTGATGAGCATCAACATTAGTTTTTTTTAAAAATGTTTTTAGTAAAGTCAATGGATTAAGCGTTGATAGATCCCTAAGGCGAGATAACCTATATCCCAGAGTACTAAAGGAAATGGTCCTCAACATATTCGATGCACTGGTGGCTATCTGCCAAAATTCTATAGTCTCTTGAGCAGTTCCTAGAGATTGGGGAGTGACAAATGCGAACGGAGCATTTTAAAAATGAGGAAGAGAAGAGACAGGAAATTACACGCCAGTTAGCCTAACATCAGTAATCTATTATAAAAGATGTGATGACAAAACATTTAGGAAACATTAAGGGGATTAATCAATTCAACATATAGAATCATAGAGATGGACAGCATGGAAACAGACACTTAAATCCAACTAGTCCCTGCCGATCAGTTATGAAAGGGAAATCATTCTGAAATAATCTACTGGGAATTTTTAAGGATGTAACTAATGGAATGGATATGGGAGTACTGGCAGATGTTGTGTATCTGGATTCAAGAAGGCATTCAAAAGGTCTCACAATACAGGTTAGTGGGTAGAATCAAAGCACACAAGATTAGAAGTTATATACTGGCAAGGATTGTGAATTAGCTGACATTGAGGAAACAGAGAGTAGGAATAGACAGGTCTTTTCTGATGACAGGCAGTAACTAGTAGTGTGCCACAAGGATCAGTTCTGAGCACAAGCTGTTCATTACATTCATAAATGATTTGGATGATGGAACCAAAGTCAATATTAAGTTTGCTGATGACTCCAAACTGGGTGGGATTATGACTTATGAGAAGGATGCAAGGAAACCCCAAGATGATTTAGATGAGTTGATTGTGTGGGTAACCATATGGCAAATGTGGTATAGAATGGATTGGAAAGAAGTTATATACTTTGCTGTGGAAACAGAAAGGAAAAGTATTATTTAAATGGCATTATGTTAGGAAGTGTGGCTGAACATCCTTGTATATCAGTCAATGAAAGTAGATAGCAGGTGCAACAAGCAATCAGAAAGGCTTTGTTGGCTTTTATTGCAAGAGGATTTGAGTTCAGAAATAAGGATGTCTTACAGCAGTTATTCAGGCTCTTTGTTAGACCGTGTCTAGAGTATTGCATGTAATTTTGGTCTCCCCATCAATAAGAGGGTCAAACATCAAACGATACTGGGTTATATTTCAACAGGTGTCATTTGGTTTTTGACTATGTACACTTCAGTCCAACTCTGGCATCTCCACATCATGTGAAAGAGAGGATGTACTTGCCACTGAAGACATGCAGCAGAGATTTACTAGCTGTCAATAGGGATGGCAGGATTATTAAATGAGGAGAAATTGGCTCATCTAGGCCTACGTTCACTCGAGCTTACAAGGTTGGGGGAGCTGTTTGAAACGTGTAAAATTATAACAGGGTTGGACAGGCTGGCTGCAGAGAGGATGTTTCTCCTGGGTGGGAGAGAGACTGGAACCAGAGGTCACAATCTCAGGATACAGACAAGGCCATTAGGACTGAGATGGGAAAACATTCGTTTTCATTCAGCGAGCAGTCAGCCAATGGAATTTGTTACCTCAAAAGGCTTTGCAGACGAGGACATTGAGGATATTCAGAGTTTTGTTTGATATTAAAGACATCAAAGAGTATGAAGAGAAAGTGGGAGTGTGGTGTTGAGACAGTTGGTCAGCCATGATTTTGTTGAATGGAGGAGCAGGCTTGAAGGACCAAATAGCCTATTCCTGTATCTAGTTTTCTATGTATCTGATGCTGAGAATGGAAGCCAGGAAGCTTGATGGACAAGAGAATGGGGTTTGCTGTAAACCCCACCTTGTCCTCTTGACCCATAAACTTTGCTTAAAAAACTATTGTTTTCCCTTCTTTTAAATTGCTGGATATCTTGAGGCCCAGCATCTTAGCAGGCTAGAATTAAAGGTGAACCCATCTTTGGCAGACCACCTTATTAAAGTATTGAGTCATTCATTGACCACCAGAGAGCACATTAGTGTTGCTCAACTCCCCTTATAGAGTCCTGGCTAGTCATAGAGATGTATAGCATGGAAACAGACCCATTGATCTAACTCGTCCATGCTGACCAGATATCCTAAATTAATCTAGTCCCATTTGCCAGTATTAGGCCCCATCCCTCCAAATCCTTCTTATTCATATACCCATCCCAATGCCTTTTAAATGTTGTAATTGTACCAGCCTTCACCACCTCCTTTGGCAGCTCATTCCATGCATGCACTCCCCTCTATGTGAAAACGTTGCCCCTTGGGTCCCTTTTATGTCTTTCCTCTCTCACCTTGTACAGTCATAGAGTTGTACAGTATGAAAACAGACCCTTCGGGCCAACTCATCAGTGCTGACCTCTGTTGAAATGAAGTGGAAGCATTTGACTTGTGTTATTTCTGTTATTTTTTTAAACAATCACCCCAACTTGTTCCCTGTGCCAATTATATTGAGGGTTACAAGGCTTTTTTCCTTAGAAGTAGACTTGTTCTCTGTAAGGTTATTTTTGTTAGTTACTGAAATCATCAGTCAGTTCTCTTGCAAGACCATTTTAGTTATGAGAAGCTTGCAAAGGGACAAACTATGTCCCCTTTTATTAGCCTGTAGGATGCAATTTCTCAGTCAGCCCCAGTCACTGGTGGATCCTCATTTACTTTGTGTCAAGGCCTAATGTACTGGATATAATGTTTGTATTTTTCCATCTGCTTCTCGCAAGGTCGGAACATTTTTTTTAAGTTGAAGACAGTAAGGAAAGGGAGACTGCCATAAAGCAGCCAGCTTGCTTACATTGTTTGACAGTGTTGTCACTGTGCATTTTATTCATAGCACAGTGCCTTCTCACTGACTAACTACATTGTTGAAAGCTGGGACTCACTCAGGAGAGATACAGGAAGAGCAAGTAACACCTGAAAAGAATAGATTGGAACCATTTCCTCCCCAGAAACATGAACTGTAGACAAACCCCCAAACTGCATTGGAGTAATTAACACATAACTTACGTAAACTGAACAGTTACATTGTTTAACTGAGCAGTTACAGTATGTGGTAGAGTACAAAAATGCCATGTATTTCCTTAATGGACCATTGTCCTTTATTCTGCTCCATCCCCCTATTTTTAGAAACACATTGAATTATTGATCATATGAAATAGAGGAGCAGGTTTGATGGACTGAATGGCATCAGTTGAAGAAATTTTATCAAAATGCTCCCATCAGGAATCTGATAGGATTGGGTATAAATGAAGATTTACGTTGCACCTCATTATGCTTTTCCTTAAAATTATATTAAAGGGAATAATATTGGATGTGATACATAACCAACCCTATTAACCCAACTTAGCAACTTAGATTAATTTGCTCCTGCAAATTCTATTATTATTTAGATTCCATTTTACGACAATAATGACTCACTTTCTTGTGGCTCTTTAATATAATTTGCCTGTCATATCATATCATTTGACAAGAATGAAGTTTTGGATGCAGAATGAAACATTTTATTCAACATGTTAATTGACATAGTACCTTCATTGCAGTGAGACATCAGAAAGTCATAGATTCATAGAGTCATATGTTATGGAGTAGGCCAGACCACTCAAAACTTTCTTGAGCAGGCAACCCAGACCATAACTTTGCAATTTGTTTTGGTTTAAGAGTACAGTGAAAATTACCCAGAGTAAGTTAGCTAGGTTGACTGTTAGATTTAAAACAGACAGAAATTTATTCCAAAAAAATACACAAGGAGACACAAAGAATAGAATAAAGCACCCCTACAGAACTCAGGCTATCCAAACTGGACTTAATTAGAAACCAAAATGAGAAATGTTGGAAAATCTCAGCAGGTCTGGCAGCATCTGTAAGGAGAGAAAAGAGCTGACGTTTCGAGTCTAACTGACCCTTTGTCAAAGCTTAAAAAAAGAGAAATAGGGAGGTATTTATACGAGGCTGAGAGAAGGGGAGTCATGGCTCCAGAAGTAAAGGTAGCAATAAAGAGGTGATAATGACAGTGCATGGAGAGATTATAGGGAGATTAGGAGCTGTGAATGACCAAGGCTGAAGCCAGTGCTATATCACATCCAGCATCCGCAGTAATTTGCTTTTACCTAGACTTAATTAGGCTGTTCTGAATATACACAACAGTCCCAATAAGCAAACCCCCTTAAAAACCAGTAAAAAAAATGGAACAGATGTTTATAGGGTGAAGTTAGATGGGCAGAAAGAGAGAGAGCCTGTCTACTGCTGAACATCCAACCAGTTCTGCTCAGGTAGAGAGCTGACCGCACCCCCCACTTTCATTATACAGGTCACTTCTAAAATATGACCACTTTGGCCTGAAGTCTCATCTGTTTACATATAAACAAAAAGGCCTCTCAATGCCCTTTAATGTCTTTGTCAAACCAGTCTAATCAGCAATGGGAGATGTTTACAAACCCTCTGAAAAAACAAGGACACATTATCCTTGAGAAAAGGAACAGCTTTTAGAAAAAAGAAATCAGTTTTGTGATACATAAAGTCCTACAGCACGGACACAGCCCAAACTGGTCCATGCTGACCAAAATGTCCATCCATGCTAACCCCACTTTCCTGCACTTGGCCCAAATCTTTCTAAACCTTTCCTATCCATGTATTTGTCAAATGTCTTTTAAATGTTGTTAAGGTACCCCCCTCAACCACTTCTACTGGCAGCTCATTCCATATGCGTACCACCGTCTGTGTAAAAAAGTTGCCCCTCAGGTTCCCTTTTATTCTTTCCCATCTAAACTTAAGTGCTTCACAGAAAATGTGATGGCGGAAGATTTGCTATCAAGCTATTTTAGGAAATATTAGTGCAAATAGCCTAAAGAGGCAGGTCAAAAAGGTAGGCTTCAGGAATCCCATCTTAAAGGAACAGTGAGGGGTAGAAATCTGGAAGAGTTTAGGGTGGGTTAAAGCAGCTGAAGGTGTGGCTGTCAGTAGAGGAGGAACGAATGAATTCAGGGATGTGAAAGGAACCAGGGTTGGAGAATGGCAGAGGTTTTGTAGGATTGTAGGATGGCAGGTCAGCCAATGGAAATCAATGAGTACAGAGGCAAGGTGTGGGTGCAACTTCAAGGGAATTAGGATGGTGGTAACTGTTTGCGTTAAACCCAAGTGCGTGGATGGT
This sequence comes from Chiloscyllium plagiosum, assembly GCF_004010195.1. NCBI lineage: Eukaryota > Metazoa > Chordata > Chondrichthyes > Orectolobiformes > Hemiscylliidae > Chiloscyllium > Chiloscyllium plagiosum. Next base: position 108,845,572 of record NC_057715.1, on the reverse strand, counting down.
GTGTGGCTGGCCAGACGAGCATTTCATAGTTTAGCAATTTTGGAAATCTATTAGGAAGGACATGAAGAGATTATTTGGATCAGCAGCTCCTATATATGTATAAAATGTAAGTTGAAAAGGTAGCAGTGGAAGAAAGGTCAACTTATCAACAAGAGGAAACTTTGGCTGTTTCTCAGAAAGGATTTCTTGCGGTTCACCAAACAGACTCCACACCTGGAGAATTCTCTCCCATAGAACTGTGGAGGCCCAGTCACTGAATATAGTCAAGGAAGAGATCGATAATATTTAGATTTGGGGAGAAAGTGGAATATGGCATCGAGATAAAGGATCATCCATGATCATATTGAATGACAGAGCAGGCTTGAAAGGCTGAATCTTGCTCCCCACTCTTGCTCCCAGTCTCAATGTTTCTAAGTTTCAATAAAGCTACAATGAACAAGTTGTCATGAAACACATACATTTTTAACTGCATTTGTAATGATCCGTCAGGGTCAAATGTATTTCCAATTCTACATGCGTGTAGGTTTGCTCGCTGAGCTGTAGGTTTGATATCCAGACGTTTCATTACCTGGCTAGGTAACATCATCAGTGGTGACCTCCACTTGGATGATGGCACCTAGCCAGGTAATGAAACATCTGGATATGAAACCTACAGCTCAGCGAGCAAACTTACACCCTAAACCTCAACCTGAGCTACAAACCTTCACAAACCTTGCAAAAATTCTACATGCCTTCCACGTTTGTTGAAATCCTGAAATAAATGGACTGCAGTGGTTCTAAACGGCAGCTCACCACCACCTTCTGATGGAGAATGTAAAGACTGCAGATGCTGGAGAGCCAGTGTCCAGTTGACTCTCCTGCTCTTCAGACTCTGCCTGAACAGCTGTGCTTTACCAGCGCCACCCTCTCAAGGGTAACTTGGATGGGCAATAAATGCTGACCCAACCAGCGATGCCCAAATCCCATGAACGAAATTTTAAAAACCTGTTGGTTATTTTGCCATGAACAAGTAAATGTAGTTTTTATTTCAGTCACTTACAACATTTTTCAGGAGTTAGATCCAGGAATAGGGACAAGAGAAATATACAAATAGGCCACTTAAACACACAAGATTGTATCAGCATTGGATAAGATTCTGGCCAATCTGTGATCAAACGCCACATATCTGCCTTTTCCTCCATTTCTTAACTTTTTTAGTTAACAAAAATGTATCAAGCACAGAATCAAGACTGCTGATTGATCAAATGTCCATTGCTAATTGTAGAAGAGAATTGCAAATAAGTACAGACAATCCCTGGACTGTGAATGGGTTCTATTCCTGAGTTCACAAGTCAATTTGGTTGATTGATTGACTTATTGCTGTCACATGTGCCGAAGTACAGGGAAAAATGTTGTTTTGCATGCTCTACAGGCAGATCATATCATACAAGGTGCATCAGGGTAGCAGAACAAAGTGCAGACTACAGTGCTACAGCCACACAGAAGGTAGAGAGATCAGAATTAACGATCAAAAGTCTGGTAACTGTGAGGAAGAAGCTGTTCCTGAATCTATTCGCATGTGTATTCAAACTTTTATACCTTCTGTGTTATGAAAGAGGGTGAAGAGAGCATAATCGAGGTGGGAGGGGCCTCTGACTATGATGGTTGCTTTCCCGAGGCAATGGGAAGTATAAATGGAATCAATGGATGGAAGGCTGTGTGATGGATTGGCCTGTGTACACATCTCTCAACAAGTCAGAACATAACGCAGAACAAAACAAAATAGCCGTTCATAAGTACAGGAGATGTATGTATCTCAGATTCTTAAATTTACACCCCTCTATGGGATCACATTCATAAATTGGGCATCTGTAAATCAGAAACTGCTGTACCATCCTCTTGTATGCAGAGGTGTTTCTTTTGTTCACACTTGAGAGGTCTGGCTCCAAGTTTTATACTTTCTAACTAACTAAAGTAACTTGTCTCTTTGCACCCCATTAATTTGATAATCATTTAACGTTCTAATTTCCAAGACCACTTTGTAGTGGTTAGTGGTCAGTCTGTCCAATGGAACTTATAAAGGCTGCTAAGGCAGGTCTATTAAAAACCCAATTGTGTATTAGGGATGGGGACAGTACAAGGAACAAAAATTGGGTCCCCTCATTCACGAAAACCCCGCATACCTATTGCTGGTTTCTACAGAATTGTTTAAGCCAGCTGTAGCTGATTTGGTGTAACTCACATCTCTAAGTTTGAAAGTTCTGGGCTCAAGGAACTCTACTGGCAGAATACCTCACTGAGGCCCTTTGATCTTGGATAACATGATGAGCACATTGCATGTTTCAAACTCCATTTGACAGCACTCACCCTGAATGGTCTGCCCATTCTCTGTGACCCATTGACAGAAGTCATTTCGTCAGCTATGCCAAACAGACTAATTATGACATTCAACATGAGTTTTGAGAAGATTTGTAGCTCAGGTTTAGGTTCTGGATGTAGGTTTGCTCGCTGATCTGGAAGGCTCATTTTCAGATATTTTGTCACCATACTAGGTAACATCTTCAGTGAGCTTCCGGCTAAAGCACTGCTGATGTTTCCTGCTTTCTATTTATATGTTTAGGTTTCTTTGGGTTAGTGATGTCATTTCCTGTGGTTATGTCATTTCCTGTTCTTTTTCTTGGTGGGTGGTAAATGAGATCCAAGTCAATGTGTTTGTTGATAGAGTTCCAGTTGGAATGCCTGCTTCTAGGAATTCTCGTGCATGTCTCTGTTTGGCTTGTCTTAGGATGGATGTGTTGTCCCAGCTGAAGTGGTGTCCTTCCTTAACTGTATGTAAGTATAGTAGTGAGTATCTTTAAAGATACTAGTGAGTTATATACAGATAAGGAAGGACACCACTTCGATTGGGACAACACAACCATCTTAGGACAAGGCAAACAGAGACAAGCATGAGAATTCCTAGAAGGATGGCATTCCAACTGGAACTCTATCAACAAACACATTGACTTGGAATCCCATTTACCACCTCCTCAGAAAAAGAACAAGAAATTACATCACCACAGGAAATGACATCACCACCGGAAATGACGTCACCAATCCAAAGAAACCCAAACATATAAATAGAAAGCAGGGATCATTAGCAGTGCTTCACCTGGAGGCGCACTGAAGATGTTACCTAATGTGGTGACAAAGCGTCTGAAAATGAACCTTCCAGCATAGTGAGCAAACCTACATCCACATTCAATGTGTCGGCCACAAACAAGCTGGAAGTGTTCTTTGCCTGTTTGACAATTGGCAATTTGGATAAATCATCAGTGACTGAGATGAAACGGTTTCTGTTCACATTAAACAGTCCAGTGACAATGTTGGACAATGGCATTGATTGGAATTACACCCAGGTGGAAAGATTTTCTAGGGTGATGTGGCTGGTAATTCTATCATGCCTTACACATGCTCACTAAGCTTTTGATGTTATTGTTAATCTCAGGGAAACAAACTATATCAGGTCCGAGTCATCTTGTCCACTCTGTGGCCATGTGGCTTGATTAAGCTGTAACAATGTTATAATCTAGAGCTTTAAGCTCAACTGTCTGTTTTTCATCAAAGACAACTTCTTCTTGACATGTGAAACTCATCTGTGTAGGGCCAAAAACATCTAAAAATGTCTAGAACCACTTTTATTGGGTCAGGCTATTGTTATCGACCAGACCAAGCCATTTCAAAATATGGATACAGGCTTGCTTGTTTCGGCACCATACTAGGTAACATCATCAGTGAGCCTCCAATGAAGCACTGGTGGTGTAGCACACTTTTTATTGATGTGTTTAGGTTTCCTTGGATTGGTGACATCATTTCCTGCAGTGGTGTCATCTCCAGTTGTGATGTCATTTCCTGTTCTTTTTCACAGGGAGTGGTAAATGGGATCCAAGGGAATTCTCATGCATGTCTCTGTTTGGCTTGTCCTAGGATGGATGTGTTGTCCAAGTCAAAGTGGTGTCCTTCCACATATATATGTAAAGATGCTAGTGAGAGTGGGTCATGTCTTTTTGTGGCTAGTTGATGCTCATGTATCTTGTGGCTAGTTTTCTACCTGTTTTCTACTTGTCCAGTATAGTGTTTGTTACAGTTCTTGCAAGGTGTTTTGTAAATTACATTAGTTTTGCTTGTTGTCTATATAGGGTCTTTCAAGTTCCTTAGCTGCTATTTTAGTATGTTGGTGGGTTTGTAGCTACAATGATACCAAGTGGTTAGATTAGATTACTTTTAGATTAGATTAGATTACTTACAGTGTGGAAACAGGCCCTTCGGCCCAACAAGTCCACACTGCCCCGCCGAAGCGCAACCCACCCATACCCCTACATTTACCCCTTACCTAACACTACGGGCAATTTAGCATGGCTAATTCACCTGACCCGCACATCTTTGGACTGTGGGAGGAAACCGGAGCACCCGGAGGAAACCCACGCAGACACGGGGAGAACGTGCAAACTCCACACAGAGAGTCGCCTGAGGCGAGAATTGAACCCGGGTCTCTGGCGCTGTGAGGCAGCAGTGCTAACCACTGTGCCACCGTGCCGCCCACAGTCTGAGTAGTCTGGCAGTCATTTCCAAAATGTCTTTGAGGGGAGGATGGCTCGGGTTTATGGACGCGTTGGGTACCCATTCTTTTTGAATACACTGTATAAGTGATTTTCTCTGCTCTTCATAGTTGCTCTGTTCTGCGGTGTGTGGTGGCTCATTGAAATAATGTTCTAATGCAGCTTCATTTGTGGATGTTGGGATGATTGCTTCTGTAGTTCAGCATTTTGTCCGTATGTGTTGTTTTCCTGTAGATGTTGGTTTGAAGTTCTCCATTGTCTGTTCACTCGACTGCGACATCTAGGAATGGTAGTTTGTTGTTGCTTTCCTTCTCTTTAGTGAATTCTATGCCAGTAAGGGTATTATTGATGGTTTTGAAGGTTTTCTCTAATTTGTTTTGTTTAGTGGTGACAAAGATGTCATCCACATAATGGATCCAAAGTTTGGGTTGGAAGGTTGGCAGAGTTATTTGTTCAAGTCTCTGCATTACTGCCTCTGCTAGGGATTCTGATATCAGAGATACCATAGATGTTCCGTTGGTTTGTCTGTAGGTTTTGTTGTTGAAGGTGAAGTGGGTGGGTCAGGCATAGGTCCTCTAGCTTGACTGTCTTTGCTGATGAAGTTAGTGGTGTTTGGTGTATGTGTCTTTGGTTCTGCTAATAGTGTAGTCAGTGTTTCCTTGGCCAGGTTAATGTTGATGGATGTGAATAGGGCAGTTACATCAAAGGAGACCATTATTTCATCCTCTTCTAACTTGGTGTCTTTGATGGTCTTCAGGAATTCTTGGGTGGAGTGGATAGAGTGGTGTAAGTCTTCTACTAGGTGTTTTAGTCTTTGATGTAGCTCCTTGGCCAACCTGTAAGTTGGTGTTCCGGTTAGCGAGACTATGGGTCTGAGGGGGGCTCCTGGTTTGTGAATTTTGGGTAATCCGTAGAGGTGTGGTGTGTTGGATCCATCTGGTTTCATCTTTTGGAAGTCGGTCTTATTTATTTCTCCAGATTTCTGAAGTTTGTTGAGTATGGCTATCATTCGGTTTTCTAATTGTCAAGAAGATAACTTAGACACTAACTTTTTCTTATTTAAAGACAAGTGTAAGGAGTTGCATTCCAGTTGAAATTCGATTGGTCAAAATATGAGGCTTTAAGAAAAACATATTTTATTCTTACACTACAATTAAAGTACAGACAAAATAAAAAAAATTAAATGGCTTAACTGTATCTCTACTGAAACGCTTAACAAAATAACTTGGAGGTGCCGATGTTGGATGGGTTAAAAATCACACCAGATTGTAGTCCAACAGGTTTATTTGGAAGCACTCTGAAAGCTAGTGCTTCCAAATAAACCTGTTGGACTCTCATCTGGTGTTGTGTGATTTTTAACTTTAACAAAATAGTATATACTGCTGATTCAATATAGCAGCGTCACATAAACATCCTTGGCAAAGGAAAATAGAAAGAAAATCTCAAAAACAAGAAGCCAGTAAAAGGAAAGAACATAAACTTTGGCAGAGAGAGAGAGACAGAGAGAGACAGAGAGAAAGAAAGAGAGAGCTGTGACTTCTTGCAAAATTCCAACTGAAAGCAAAACCTATAAACTCTGGATCTGTATGAGCTTGACTCTACCCCCTCAAGCTTCTTTTGCCTACTTTAAAAATAAAGTAGCGTTAGTCACACTGCCAGGCACAGAGCTGACAGCTCACCTCTAGTTTTACAACCTGTGCTCTCAAGCGAGCAGGACAGAACACCATTCACTGTTTCTAACTGAAGCTTGCATTTATGCTGATCAAAATACGGTAGATTGATTTTGACCACATCTTCCACCTCTGTGTCTATGCTGTCAACTTAGAACATAGAACATAGAACATTTCAGCGCAGTACAGGCCCTTCTGCCCTCAATGTTTTGCCGACTTGTGCAACCAATCTGAAACCCATCTAACCTGCACTATTCCATTCTCAAATTGCAGATCCAATGAACCATCTGCAGCTGTTTCGTGATCTGCTTAGTATATGAAAAGTGAGCATTTTGGAACCAGGTTTGTAGCAGTTTTGATGTTATATTTTATCAGAATCACTTTGGTCTACATGCTGCACTTGACAGTGGGTTGCTTCAACTTATTTTCAATGGCATGTGATCAGCTTCAATAGTGAGTTGCTGACCAATCAAGTACACACGCAATGTTGTGATACTGAGAGGCAGAGCAAGCATTTTTTAGATTAGATTAGATTACTTTAGGGTGGCACAGTGGTTCTGTGGTTAGCACTGCTGCCTCACAGCACCAGGGTCCTGGGTTCAATTCCAGCCTTGGGTGACTGTCTATGTGGAGTTTGCACATTGTCTGCGTGGGTTTCCTTTGGGTGCTCTGGTTTCCTCCCACAGTCCAAAGATATGCCGATCAGATGAATTGGCTATGCTAAATTGCCCATAGTGTTAGGTGCATTAGTCAGAGGTAAATGGGTCTGGGTGGACTTGCTGGGCTGAAGGGCCTGTTTCCATACTGGAGGGAATCTAATCTAATTTGCGAAACTTTGTATTCATGATCCTCCTGCCATATTTATGGCGTGTCACAAATCTTTTGAGATGAGTTACTTCCATTAGTGTGTGCCGTTTCTGACTGTGTTCTTTGTTTTTCACCATTCTGCAATATCATCACCAATCCATACTCATCCAGGTATATCTTCTGCCATTCTTTCCACGTGTAGCTGGAACAGACCTTTACTGACAGATAAATCACAAAGTTTTCTCAGGAAGCAATACTTGCAAATGGTATTTTGAATGTAGTGACTTCCATAAGGTCCTTGGTTTTGTGTACTCTTGTTTGGTATCCATCCGAAAGAAAACTCAGGTTCTGTGAAATTAGGATTCAGTTCCTTTTATGTTGGAATCTTGTGTGGATACTTCTTTAGGTATCACAGAACCACAGAGTTGTTACACACTGCAGGAGAGAGAATGTGAGCACTGCAGGTGCCGGAGATCAGTGTCGAAGAGTGTGACGCTGGAAAAGCACAGCAGGTCAGGCAGCAGCCGAGGGGCAGGAGAATCAACGCCTTGAGCACAAACTCCTTACCATTCCTGAGGACAAGCTTGTGCTCGAGATGTCAGTTCTCCTGCTCCTCAGCTGCTGCCTGAGCAGCTGTGCTTTTCCAGCACCATACTCTTCGACACACTGCATGAGGCCATTCAGCCCATTGTGCTTGCACCAATTCTATTTCCTTCCGCCCATCACAAACATTTTCCTCATATCCCTCGCACCATTTCCATCTTAAATAATCACTCAATGACCTCTTAAAAACTTCAACCAAACCTCCTTCCAGACCCTAACTACTTGAAGTGTGAGAAAGATTTTTTTCTTACATCACCCTTTGCATATCACTTTAAATCTATGCAATTCTAATGTTATTTATTTTCTGAATGTAAACAGTTTCTCCCTATCTACTCTATCCAGCCTGCTCATGATTATGAAAGTGTCTATCGATCTCCTCTCATCCTTCTTGTCTCCAAGGAGAACAGACCCAATTTCTTCAAACTACCCTCAATACCCAAAGTTTCTCTGGAACAAGAGGTCTTGATTTTAAGGTAAAGGGTAGTAGATTTAAGACAGAGATGAGGAGAAATTTATTTCTCTCAAAGGGTCATCAACCTGCAGTTTTCACTACCCCAGAGCGCAGTGCTTTGGTATAATAGCCACCCACTAAACTGAATCAACAAAGACCATGGTTAATATCAGGTGAACAAAGTTTGTGAGAAGATTTGTAGCTCGGGTGCTCGTTGTTGTGGTTCTGTTCACCGAGCTGGGAATTTGTGTTGCAGACGTTTCGTCCCCTGTCTAGGTGACATCCTCAGTGCTTGGGAGCCTCCCGTGAAGCGCTTCTGTATTGTTTCTACCGGCATTTATAGTGGTTTATCTCTGCCGCTTCCGGTTGTCAGTTCCAGCTGTCCGCTGCGGTGGCCGGTGTATTGGGTCCAGGTCAATGTGTTTGTTGATAGAATCTGTGGATGAGTGCCAAGCCTCTAGGAATTCCCTGGCTGTTCTCTGTTTTGCCTGTTCTATAATAGTAGTGTTGTCCCAGTCGAACTCATATTGCCTGTCATCTGCGTGTGTGGCTACTAAGGATAGCTGCTTGTGTCGTTTCTACAGCTGGATATGGACAGGTTAAGCAAATGGATAAAAACTTGGCAAATAGAATATAATGTTGGGAAATATGAGGTTATGGGCTTTGCCGAGTGGAATAGAGGAGCAAATTATTTTTCAAATGGGGATAGAGTGCAGAAAGTTGCAGCACGGAAGGACTTGGAGTCCTCATGTGTGAATCATTGCAAGTTATCTTTAATTTAGCTATTTATTAAGAAATCTTGCAGACAATTAAGCACTGCACTGAAACAATAATTCAAACTTTATTGCATGTAGCAACTAAATATAAGACTCCTCAAGTAAGTAAGTGTGAGCCTGTGATCCAGTTTAGCTATTACCCAAATAATATGAAATCTGGTCAGGAGGTCAACCAACGCTGGTCTATCACTGAAGGGGGGATCTCCAGGGTTCAATCCCTGTGCAGTGTTATTCTTTTAAGTCCTGTGTTTGAGTTGTTCTGGTGTTCAATTCTGATGCAGATTTTTGCTCTTTGGATTCTGAGATGATACATTGATTTTTTTTAAAGTCCTTTTATCCAAATTACTGCAAGTCTGCAGCTTGCCTTCTTATCAAATGTGATTTCTTTGCTTCTTGTTACATTTGCCCCTAACTGTCTGTTTGAAGTCATGGAAACATAGAAAATAGGTGCAGGAGTAGGCCATTCAGCCCTTCAAGCCTGCAGCACCATTCAATATGATCATGGTGATCATACAATCTCAGTATCCCATTCCCATTCTCTGTGCATACCCCTTGATCCCTTTAGCAACAAGGACCACATCCAGCTCCCTCGTGAATATATCTAATGAATTAGCCCCAACAGCTTCCTGTGGGAGAGAATTCCACAGGTTAACGACCCTCTGAGTGAAGGAATTCTTCCTCATCTTAGTTCTGAATGGCTTACCCCTGATTCTTAGACTGTGACCCTTAGATTTGGACTTCCCCAACATCAGGAACATTCTTCCCACATCCAGCCTGTCCAGTCCCATCAGGAGTTTATATGTTTCTGTGAGATTCCCCCCTCATTCTTCTAAATGGCAGTGCGTATAAGCCCAGTCAATCCAGTCTTTCCTCATATGACAGTCCTGCCATCCCGGGAACCAGTCTGGTGGACTTCCTCAATAGCAAGAAGTCACAGCTTTCCTATAGCTAACTCCTTAAATTCTTCTGCAAGGCAATCCTTGTCCTTTGTGGCCATAAAGCATCCAGTTTATCAGGCAGGTGTCAAAGCAGTTTTTGGATGCTTTTTCGCCAAGACATAGCTAATTGCTTTAGTCACTGTGTAACAGCTTGTCTTTGTTTCTTAACAGTTTATTCCAGACAGAATTAATTGCTGTGTGTAATAGTTTATCTTTTGTTGATTCATTCAGTCCACAAACAATTATTAACATTCTGAAGCCTATAATATCATGCAGTGCCACCTATTAGTCTGGAGAAGGATGGTTTTGAGACGGTTGTCCCACTACATGCACATTAAAGGTCAGCCCAGACCACCAACTCTTAACTGAGTGCATGACTAGGTTCATATCAACGTGGTGATGGTGCCAGGAATCACAGGATATGCCAGCAGTGGTAAGGGCAAGTGGGAAAATCAGGCAAACAGGCTGGCAGTGGGACATAGTGCCTCAATAATGACAGCAGAAATAACCCTACTAGTCCTCTCAGAGAGAATCCCTCCATGAAACCTGATAAAAATGGCACTTAGTTGATTTCCAGTATGATTCAGTCCGATGAGTTGTACTGTTGCAAATAAACTAACCCATGGAGTTAATTAATCCCTGCCAGTGGCTGATTATTAGACTGTTATGCTAAACATGACAGAAACTATATCAGTACCAATGCTCAGAAAGAGGGAATTTGGCATAAAGCCATGAGTCAATGATGTTGTCTAATTCCACTACTGCGAAGTATTCCTTGATTATTTTGCTCTTTCAAAGGCACTGTAAAAAATCACATTGATTTTGGGAATTCAAGAATGCTGAGTGAAGGCAATGGTAATGCCAGCACTCTAGTTATCCAGTGAGCCCTGCCCAATGCTCTGGGTCTGAGTTTACATTCCCATCATCGCAATTACATAATCTGGAATTGAAGGCTGTAAGGATGATATAGATTGTTGGAACAATTTAAGGATGGAAACCTGATATCTTTACAGAGCCTGGCCTATATGTGACTACAGAATCTCTACAGTGCGGAAACAGGTCTATCAGCCTATCAAATCCACACCGACCCTTTGAACAGCATCCCACCCAGACCCACCCCATCTCTGTAACCATGCATTTACACAGCCAAATCAGCTAACCTGCATATCTATGGACTGTGGGAGGAAACCAGAGCACCCAGAGGAAACCCACACAAACAAGGGGAAAATGTGCAAACTCAACTCAGGCAGTCATTTGATACTGGAATTGAACCCAGGTCCTGGGCTCTCTGAGCCACCATGCCTCACAATGCCAAAGTTGTTTGACTCCTAACTGCCCTCTGAAATGGACTAAGTGCCATTCAGTTCAAGTGCATATAGAGATGGGTAAATTGTGACCAAGCCAGCAATACCCTCGGAACACAGAAGATTTTTTTTTTTAAAAAGGCCAATGACCAGATTTCTGATACAGTGTCAAAAGCACATACTTCTGTAATTATCCTATTTGTATGAACTCAGAGGTCTCAGTAAGATGTCACTGTTCCACTTCCCACTGGGACAATGAACAGAAGAAAAAATGCTGCAGAATGTAGAGAACTATCATAAAGCTGCATTGGGGAACCAAGGAATATTTTATTCAAAATTCACAAGTTGAGACTTGATATCACACACTCAGATGTGTATTACAGGTCCATGGGATGTGTTTCTGATGGCAAGGGGATATGAGGGTCAGATAAGATCAGATACATCCTCAGGGAATGCACATCAGGGACACACCCTTCCACCCACAAGCTGTTACCCCTCTTTTTTACTGATTATGATTACCCAAAACTTTCTCCTCCCCCAGTTTGCATTCCACTCTCAAGCTCCCTGAATTCTTCCCATTGGGGTGGCATGGTGCTTAGTAGTTAGCATGGCTGCCTCACAGCACCAGAGACCCGGGTTCGATTCCAGCCACAGGTGACTGACTGTGTGGAGTTTGTACATTCTCCCCGTGTCTGTGTGGGTTTTCCCCGGGTGCTCCAGTTTCCTCCCACAATCCAAAGATATGCAGGTTGGGTGGATTGGCAATGCTAAATTGCCCATAGTGTGCAGGGATGTGTTAGTTCAGGGTAAGGGATAGGGAATGGGTTTGGGTGGGATACTCTTCAGAGGGTCACTGTGGATTTGTTGGGTCAAAGGGCCTCTTTCCACACTCTGGGGATTCTATGATTCAACATGCAAACCTACCTCTTTCCATGATCCATGGTTATCCCAGGTTTAATGGCAGTCATGGTGATAGTGCCCAGTTCCACTCTTGTAGGTGAAAATGTGTTGCTGGAAAAGTGCAGCAGGTCAGGCAGCATCCAAGGAGCAGGAGAATCGACGTTTCGGGCATGAGCCCTTCTTCAGGAATGGGGAAGAGCTCATGCCCGAAACATCGATTCTCCTGCTTCTTGGATGCTGCCTGACCTGCTGCGCTTTTCCAGCAACACATTTTCAGCTCTGATCTCCAGCATCTGCAGTCCTCACTTTCTACTCTTGTAGGGGGCTGTTGGCACTGAGCTGGGCCCAGCCATTTTGAGTTGCTTCATAAATGGCGTCCACCATTGTAACGTCAATGGAGGAATGGGTTTGGGGGAGGCAATGGGTTAAGAGTATCATGACTAGACTATTAACTCAGAAACTCAACTCTGAGGAGATGGATTCAAATGTCATCATGGTGGCGGATTCAATAAATATCTGGAATGAATAACTTAATGATGACCATGAAGCCATTCCTGGTTGTTACTGAAAAACCCACTTGGTCCACTAGCTTCCTTTAGAGATGGAAGCTACCATCCTTACCTGATCTGGCCTCCTCCAGACCCAGAGCAAAGTGTTTGATTCTTTACGGTCCTCAGGACAATAAGAGGTAGGTCCTGGCCCTCCCACATAGGTGTGGTGGTCAAGAAGGCACAACAATGCCTCTTCTTGCTCAGGCAACTTAGCAAATTCAGCATGTCCATAAGGACCCTCAATAACCACCGCAGATGCACCTTAGAAAAGCATTCTAACCAAGTACACAACAGCCTGGTACAGCAACCACTCTGCCCAGGACTGTACAGAAGGTTGAGTATACAGCCCAGACCATCACAGGAGCCAACCTCCCATCCACAGATTTCATTTACACTTCTTGTTATCCCAGAAAGGCTGCCAATATCATCAAAGACCCACTCTCTTCCAATGTCTTCCATCATGCAGAAAGTACAGAAGCTTGAACACATGCACCAACAGGTTTAAGAACAGCTTCTTCCCTGCTGTTATTAGATTGATGAATGGACCTCACTAACTTCAAATTATGTTGATCTAACTAGCATAGATCATGCATGTGCACCTCCTGTGCAGCTGTACAGATTACTCACTCTGTCTAAGCACCCTATGATCTCTATATCCTTGTCTGCTATGACCTGCCTGTACTGCTCGCAAAACAAAGCTTTTCACTCTACTTGGGTACACATGACTATAATAAATCAAATCAAATTAAATTAAATCAAATACTGGCTAGCCAGCAAAGCTCACATGCTGTAAATGAATTTTACAAATGAGACCTTGAGACCTCGGAGTGGCTAATCTGATAACTGTCCATTCCATTTTCCTGCTTTATTCCCATAATCTTTGATGCCTTTACTGATTAAACATCTGATTATCTCAGCCTTTAATATATTTAATGACCCAGACTTGACAGCCCATTGCAGTCAAGAATTCTGCAGATTGACTGCCCTCCGATCGAAGAGATTCCTCCTCATCTCTGTCTTAAATGTGTGACTCCTTACTCTGAGATTGCATCTTCTGGTCTTAGACTGTCCACATGGTAAAACAACCTTTCCGCATCTATTCTGTGAAGTCCCCTAACAAGGTCATCTCTCATTCTATTAAATACTAATGAGTACAACCTACTCAACATCTCCTCATTAGACAAGCCTTCCATACCCAAGATCAAGTTAATGAGCTTTCTGTGGACAGTCTCCATTGCCAGTGTATCTCTACTTATATAACTTGTCCAAAATTGTTCATAATATTTTAGCCATGGTAAAAAATAGCGTCAAGTATAGTTTCAGCAAGTCTTCTCCTTTTTACACCCCATTCCCTTTGAAATGAATGTAAATTTGGTCAGCACAGTGGCTTAGTGGTTAGCACTGCTGCCTCACAGCACCAGGGATCTAGGTCAGATTCCAGCCTCGGGTGACTGTGGAGTTTGCACACTCTCCCAGTGTCTGTCTGGGTTTCCTCTAAGTGCTGCAGTTTTCTCCCACAGTCCAAAGATGTGCAGGATGGTTGGATTGTCCATGCTAAATTACCCATAGTGTTCAGGAATGTGTGGGTTAGGTGCATTAGTCAGGGGTAAGTATAGGGTAGGGGGAATGGGTCTGGTTAGGCTACGCTTCAGAGGATTGGTTTGGGCTGAAGGGCCTGTTTCCACACTGTAGGGATTCTATGAATTTTCCATTTTCTTTCCCTATTACCCATTGAATTTATAGGCTAGCTTTTTGTGATTTGTGTATGCGGTCTCTTAAATCTCTCCAATCTGTAGTTTGCTGCAATTTTTCTTCATTTAAATAATATTCAGCTCCTCTATTCTTCTCATCAAAATGCATAACCTCACATTGTTCCACATTATATTCCTTCTGCCAATTTTTTTGCCCACTCATTTAACCTACCTATGTCCCTTTACAGTCTCTTTGTACCATCCTCGCCACTTGTCGTGCCACCTATTTTTGAGTCATCTGCAATCTTGGCTATAGAATGTTGACTTTCCCCATCCAAATCTTTAATATAATGGGTGTTGTGCGTGGGGACTCTGGGGATAACTCATCGTGACAAGCTCTGAAGAAGTGAATGGTGAAATTGAAGATTCTGCTGGTCACATTCTCTATACTGGGAACCCTCCAGAAGTATCCATTTAAACTGCAGAATGTGGAGAGTTAAGGAAATAATGACACAGAAGAAGTTAGATTATTAAATACCTAGTTGAAGTTCCTGGGTAACGATTAAAATGACACCCTGCCTCCAACTTAATCTACACACCATTAGTAACATGTTCCCTAAACCTTTTCCACCCCCTGACATGGCTCTGTCTGTCAGACTCACACACCTTCACCATTGGATACAAAACCTCTATGTCAACAGGAGACTCAACAACCCCCTCTACTGCAGCCAATCCATTCATCCTTCCTGCACAGATGAACCAAACACCATCTTCCCAGCCACCAGACCTGTCATCCTGCCCTTTCCTTCCCATTGGACCTGATCCACCTCCACCCAAAACATAGCACCACCCACTCTAGGATGCTTCATCACCCACCCTGATCCCAGTATCGACCACTCATCCTAATCTCCTTAAGCACTCCATCACATAATACCTTGCACCCTGGCATCCTACCTACCTGGCACTCTATCTACCGGTAAACCTACCCTCTTGGCACAAACCCACTGGCTCCCTATCCCGACACATTTGTTACACTACCCAGCTGGTACCCTGTCCCTTGGCACCCTATTCCCCATCAAATTGCTGCCACATCTACTTGCAACTCTAATTACCTGATATCCTGCTCACCCCCTACCCACCTGGCACCCTAACCTCACACTTACCTTGTGCATTTACCTTTAACAGGTGATGCTAAAGTGACTGGTGTACTTTTAATAGAATACAGCAACAGAAAACTGTGAAAAAGGTGGGGGAGGTCATACAATGGACCTGTCAGAATATAAGTATGGTTCCATATTTCTGAAGAAGCTCTGATCGGAACTTCCTATCAGAACTTTGGTGCTCTTTCATTTCGTAAAACAAAAGGAGCAGCAAAAATCCTTAGAAAATCCAACCTTTCACTTCTAACTGTAAGGGAGATGGGCAACAAAACAAAAAACAAGGTCCCAAATAAACCATGACCAAAATAATTGATTAAGCAGTGAAATTTTATACTGGAATTGATCTTATTAATAACGAATTACATGGTAGCGACTGGAAATAAAGTTAACAATGGCATAATGTTAAGTTGAAATGCTATTATTATCTTTTTTATTCTTAAGAAGCAGCTAAGTCCCATTTAAGAGAATAAAGATCTTTGCCCTACTCAGAATTTGGCAAGTAGAATTCATGTATTTTCATTTGTTTAATTTACTGCATGATAAAGAACTCCAGGAACAGAAAGAGAAGTTCATTTAAGCACCTCACAGCTGCAGTCAAAGGTCATTCCCTCCGTTGAGATTCACAAGTCTCTGCCTCTCCACATGATCAAACAACAAGTCTTGCCTCATTGTTCTTTAATGTGAGGAAGCCTCTTGTGTTTTGTAAAAATTATCCAACATATTGCAAATGCACATCACATTCATCAAGTGATCCTTTTGTTTGATCAGCCAGATGTCAAGCCAATAAACAATCTATGCATGGTAACGTTTCTGAAGAGCTGAAGAAGAGTCATACCAAACACAAAATGTTAATTCTGCTTCTCACTCCTCAAATGTTAATGGACCTGCTGATTTCTCCAGGGTTCTCTGTGATGGTGTTAGGTGATGCTTCTGATTGTAGAGTGTTCATTTATTCCTAAAGTCTTCAAGCTACCACCCCTATTGCACAACTAATGGCCTCTCTTCCCTTATGTAGACATTCATGGCACAATAAAACCTGCTTTCCAAACAGGCAAGTCCCCCTCACCCATAAGTTGCTCCTCCAACTCTGGGGAAGAAGACACACATCTCTCAGAGGGATTTAATTCTGGCACCACCAGTGTGAATGGTGCAGGGTCCTCCACAGCCCTGTGTTTGCACTGGAAGTAGTGGAGTCTGAATGGATAACCAATGAAGTGAGAGATGGAATATCGCAAGAGAAAAGGCACATGAAACTCTCTGTGAACTCTCTAAAAATAAATACTTCACCAAAAAATGGGAAAATTCAACTTTTAAACCCCCAAATCATAGCGTCATAGAGTCATACAGTGCAGAAACAGGCCCTTCTGTCCAACCAGTCCATGCCGACCATAATCCCAAACTAGATGAGTCCTACCTCCCTGCACTTGGCCCATATCCCACCAAGCGTTTCTTACTGATGCACTTATCCTGATGTCTTTTAAACAGTGTAACTGTACTCGCATCAACCACTTCTTCTGGAAGTTCATTCCACCAATGAAACATTCTGTGTAAAACAATTACCCCAATGCCTTTTTTAAACCTTTCTCCTCTGGCCATAAAAATATTTCTTGAAATCCTCCGCCCATGGGGAAAGACCTCGACTATTCGCCTTATTTATACCCCTCATGATTTTGTAAACGTCTATAAGGTCAACCCTCAACCTCCTATCCTCCAGAGAAAAAAAAATCCCTATCCAGCCTCTCCTAATAACTCAAACCCTTTATTTCAGCAACTGGTAAATCTTTTCTGAACCCTCTTCAGCTTTAATAATATGTCTCCTCTAACATGGTGATCAGTACAGTAATCCAGAAGAGATAAACAGAACGTTCCAACTCCTATATTCAAAAGTCTGAGTAATGAAGGCAAGTGCTAAACATCTTCTTAACTACAATGTCTGCATATGACACAAGCTTCAAAGAATTATGTTACTGAATCCCTTGGTCTATCTGTTCTGCAGCACTACCCATGGCCCTACCTTTACTTGTGTAAGTCCTACCCTTGTATGTTTTACTAAAATGCAATACCTTGCATTTATCCAAATTCAACTCCACGTGCCATTCCTCAGCCCATTGGCCCAATTGATCAAGATCTTGTTGTAATCTTTGATCTTCTTCACTGTCTACTATGTCACCAATTTTGGTGTCATCGCAAACTTACTATCCAATCTTTCTATATTCTCATCCAAATCATTTCTATAAATGACAAACAAAAGTGGACCCAATACCATTCGTTATGGAACATCATTGGTCACAGGCCTCCAGTCTAAAAAACAACCCTCCAGAACCACTCTCTGTCTCTTGCTGTGAAACCAATTTTGTATCCAATTGACAAGCTCACCCTGAAGCCCATGTGATCTCTACTTACTAATTAGTCTACCACGTGGAACCTTGCAAAAAGCTTTACTAAAATCCAAGTAAGTAACATCAACCATTTTGCCCTCATCAATCTTCTCAGTTACTTCCTTAAAAAAACTCAATCAAGTCTGTGAGACATAATCTCCCTCACTTAGAACCATGCAGACTATCATCATTCCTTGCTACTCCAAATGTATATCAATCCTATCTTTTAGAATCACTTCCAACTACTCTTACCCATCACCGAATTCAAAATCACCAGTCTATAGTTCCCAGGCTTCTCCTTATATCCCTTCTTAAACAAAGGCACAACATTAGCCACTCTCCAGTCACCTGGCACCTCACCGGTAGTTTTGGTTGATACATTTATTTCTGCAAGGGGCCCCGCATTATCCTCCCTTACTTCCCATGACTCCTTCTGTGAATAGGCAGCAAATTCTGGACATCCAGCAATGCTCACATCCCATGAATGACAATTGCAGAGTTATTACAGTACAAAATGTGACCATTCATCTGTTTGCCCCTGCAACGGTTCTGTTATTTAGTCTGGCTCTATTATCATTTTGTTTTTCCTTTTCCCCAGACTATATTATCCAAAGGACCATCCAATGCACTCTTGGGTTTCTCAATTGATTCCACATTTCAAGGCAGAATATAAGTTTTATGAATGAGTTAGTTTGGATGGTCATAGCCATTGAAATAGTCATGACCAGCCTGACATATATAAAAAAAAATCAGTGATCAAACACTGTTATAATATTATGTCTGTATCTTAAAGCCCAAAACATGCACAGAGGATAGTCATTGTCATGCAGCCATATAGCGAGAACCTGCAACTAGTAATCAGGTCATATGTTAATATTGGTGATGGTTAACAAAAGAAAATAGGCCAGTGCAATGCAATCTTCATCAAAGAATAACATGAAATATTTTACCATTTGAATCAGTGAAACAGGGAAACAGGGCATCAGTTTAATGTTTCTTTCAAAGCATTATATTTGTACCATATTCTTTCCAGAGACAACTGGTGGTTCATATGTTGTTATATTATTTCTTTCTGGATGAATACAAGCAAAACTACATAATAGAATACAACGTGAGTAAGTGTGAATGTATCCACTGTGGTAAGAAATGGACAGAAAAGACAGAAGTTAGACAAAACATGGTGACAGTTTGGGAAGTCTTGATGTGCAGGATCAAGACCTGGATATCTTTGTTCATGGATCACTGAAAATTTGCCTTTGACAACCGAAAGTGCAACAATCAGTTAGGAAGACAAATGTTATGAAAACAAAAAATGCTGGAGATCACAGTAGGTCAGGTGGTATCCATGGAGAGAAAGCAAGCCTAACGTTTTGAGTCTAGATGACTCTTCATCAAGGTAAATGTTGTGTTGACCTACACCTGAAAAGGATTCGAGTACAGAAGCAAAGATGCTTCATCAAAGATGTAGAGAGTGAAATTGCAACTGAAGTTTAATGTCCAGGTTTTGTCTTTTTTATCAAAGGAAGGAGACACTTGCCATCGAGGGAGTGCCATGGGCGTTCACCAAACTAACCCCTGGAGTGGCGGGATTTTTTTGTGAGGAGAGATTAAGGAACTGAGTCTGTATTCTCTGGGATTTTGAAGACGGAAGGGTGATCTCATTGAGACAAAAAAAAACTGCAGGTACTGGAATCCAAAGTAGACAAACAAGAGGCTGGAAAACACAGCAAGCCACACAGACAAGGAGGTGGAGAAGTCAATGTTTCATGTATAACCCTTCCTCAGGACTAGATGTAGGGATACGGGGAGTTACATATAAGGGAGAGGAGAAGAGTAGCAGAATGGTGAGGTCATGACATGTGAACACAAGTAGTGGGTATGGCCTGGTTGGTTGATGGGAGGGATGAATCCGGTTGGTAGCTGGAAGGAAGAGTTGGTAAATGGAATAGAAGGGAGGAAGAGAGGCTGGAAAGGGAGCTGGGAGATGAGTGGGAAGGTTATTTGAAGTTCAAGAACTCAGTATTGAGTCGTCCGGACTGTAGGCTGCCCACGCGGTGGCTAAGTGCTGTTCCTCCAATATGCGGTCTGACCTGCTGCGAAAATGGAGAAGGCTGAGGATGTTGGAAAGGGACAGAAAGGTGGAATTGAAATGGGCGGTGACTAGGAGGTCAGGCTGGGCATTTCGAGCCAGGCAAGGATGGTCAGCGGATCAGTCACCTAGTCTACGCTGGGTCTCACCAATATAGAGAAGAAGACCACATCAGAAACACCAGATGCAGCAGACTAAGTTGGAAACGACACAAGTGAACCTCTGTCTCACCTAGATGGACTGTTTGGGGGCCTGAATGGAGGTGAAGGGGGTGGTGCATGGGCAGATGTTACATCTATTTTTGCTTATAGGGGACGGTACCAGGGGGACATTGGAGGGCAAATTGGAGAGGCAACATGACAAAACCCTCAGTGCCCTCTTTTGCGTGCAGGTGACAATAAAGGCTATTCTATTCTAAGAATATTCTTTTGTTTATTTCCCTTCAAAATGAAGTGATTGGTAGTACCAACAATGACATCAGACTGATTGGTCACATCTAAGGGAGTTAGTAGGTTGGGAGGATTCAGCAATGGTAAGGTCATTGAATGTCAAGAGGTAATGGTCGGATTCTCTCTTTCGGGTATCGTTTGGGAGATCTGACTATTGTGAAAGCATTTCAAAAAATATGAGTCTTTTTGTTTTGTCTGGGTTTTAAATCACCACATGTCTCCAATCAAGCTGATGGCACTCCTCAGAAATTTAAAGCACAATTGTAGGCTGAATTCCTGAATTTTCTGCAGGATCAGACACAACTGTGTGTGTAGAACCTATAAAAGGGAGATGAGTAAGGATCCTGTGAGTGTTTCACTGCCTCTGCATCTTGATTGAATCATTTCTCTTTTCTCAATCTGTATGGGGACCTCACCATAAAGCAGTTCCCATTTTTAGTTAAATCACGACTGGAAGAACGTGCAGTTTTGTGCCTAATTAATGCAGTCTGTTTTAGCTGCTTTATTATGAAATAAGGGCATATTGATCCTAGGAAATAATCGGGGAAGGAAGACATAAATTGACATATCAGGTTTGAAACTAAAGAACTGACCATTGACTTCAGAAAGAAAGGAGCCCATCTGCATGAATGGAGCTGAGGTTGAGAGGATGGAGAGCGTCAAGTTCCTCGGAGTTATGATAACCGACAACCTGACCTGGGCCTCCCGTGTAGATGTGATGGTCAGAAGGCACAATGCCTCTTCTTCATCAGGCGGCTCAGGAAATTTGTCCTGTCCATAAGGACCCCCACCAACCTTTACACATGCGCCATTGAGAGCATACTGTCCGCGTGCATAACAGCCTGGTACAGCAACTGCTCTGCCCAGGAGCGTAAGAAATTGCGGAACGTTGTGTGTACAGCCCAGACCATCACGCAAGCCAACCTCCCATCCATGGGCTCCAGTTATGTGGCTCGTTAATGCGGGAAGGCTCCCAACATCATCAAAGACCTCTCCGACCCCAGTAATGCTCTCCAACAGACTCTTCCATCAGGCAAAGGGTACAGAAGCTTGAACATGGTCGTTATTTAGACTGATGAATGGACTCTCTAACTTCAAACAATGCTGACCTCGCTAACAGCAATCTCACCTGGTAATGTAACCTGTACGGCTCTAAGTTTTTTTTTCCCTATGATCTGTATGTCCTTGCTTACTATGATTTGCCTGTTCAGCTCGTAAACAAAGCTTTTCACTGAGCTTAGTGATGATAAATAAATCACGTCAAATCAAAGCAATAAAATATGTTTCACACAAAAAAGCAGCACCTACTGCCTTCTTTAGTATACTGCTGTGGATTTATGTTGCAATAATCCTGTTTGACTGGTTCTAAGGGCCTAACAGGTTTACAGTGTTAGAGGGACAACCACTGATGAAGACTGAACAAGAAGGTGCCCTTGTCTTAACAATGCATAGTTTATTACTTGACAGCAAATACACATGTGTTACTTTAGGTTATTGCAGGACTCTTGTAATGTAGTTCTAATGTTCCTACCTCTTAGGCCAGAAAGTTCAGGTTCAAGGCTCATCTGCCCCAGAGTGTGCCATTACATGCATGGTCAGGCTCGTTGAGTATAAATATTTTAGTTCGTTGGATAGACATTTGTGCTCCATGACACTCTTAGGCATTTTGCCAATCCTCACCCAAGCCGGTATGTTATCTCCAGATTGGGTGGAGTTTAAAGTATTCTTTGATGTTAACCCGTCCAAAACCATTATACAGATAGACAACCCTTTATCCGAAATACCAAAATCCAAAAAGCTCCAAAATCCGAAGGTTTATTTGTGAAATTTTGATTCTCGTTAATAAGGTTGTTTGGTGTGCAAACAGTGAACCCAACTCAACACCCACTCGATGCGTGTCACTCAGATGCAACGTGTGGGGGCATGGCTCAGCCATGGCAGGCCTCAATTCTCTCTCAAGGCCCATTTCACTCGCAGTTAGTCCATTCTTCGGAAAGATTTTTTTAAAGCTGCCACTTATTCTGAAATTTTAAAAGTTCTGAATTCCAAAAACTAACTGGTCCTGAGCATTTCAGATAAAGGATTGTACACCTGTACAACACCATATAGGGCTAGCTCACTGGCTAGAGTTAAAATCAATGTATGTCATAGATCTCTCAAAGCATAATTCTTAACATGTGGGTCTCATTAGCAAGACTGGTATTAATCGCCCGCCCTATAGCTGCCATTGAGAAGGTGAAGTGTGTGTTCTTCTTAACCAATGCCGATCAGACAGGGAGTGTGTTCTCACAATGCTGTTGGATAGAAAATTCCTGGATTGTGACCAAGCATAAATAAAGTAATGCATCATGTATCATCAATAGTCACAGGTGAGGTGCCAGAAGACTGGAGGTTGGCTAGCATGGTGCCATTGTTTAAGAAGGGTGGTAAGGACAAGCCAGAGAACTATAGACCAGTGAGCCTGATGTGGTTGGTGGGCAAGTTGTTGGAGGGAATCCTGAGGGACAGGATGTACATGTATTTGAAAAGGCAAGGACTGATTAGGGATGGTCAACATGGCTTTATGCATGGGAAATCATGTCTCACAAAATTGATTGAGTTTTTTGAGGAAGTAACAATGAAGATTGATGAGGGCACAGCAGTAGATGTGATCGATATGGACTTCAGTAAGACGTTCGACAAGGTTCCCGATAGAAGACTGGTTAGCAAGGTTAGATCTCACAGAATACAGGGAGAACTAGCCATTGGGATAGAGAACTGGCTCAAAGGTAGAAGACCTTATGTGGTGGTGGTGGTGGAGGGTTGCTTTTCAGACTGGAAGCCTGTGCCCAGTGGAGTGACACAAAGATTGATGCTGGGCCCGCTACTTCTTGTCATTTATATAAATTATTTGGATACGAGCATAAGAGGTACAGTCAGTAAGTTTGCAGATGACACCAAAATGGAGGTATGGTGGATAGTGAAGAAGGTTACCTGAGAAGTGGCAGATGGAGTTTAATTCAGATAAATGTGAGGTGCTGCATTTTGGGAAAGCAAATCTTAGTAGGACTTATACACTTAATGGTAAGGTCCGATGGAGTGTTGCTGAACAAAGATACCTTGGAGTGCAGGTTCATAGCTCCTTGAAAGTGGAGTCGTAGGTAGATAGGATAGTGAAGAAGGTGTTTGATATGTTTTCCTTTCTTGGTCAGAGTATTGAGTGCCGGAGTTAGGAGATCATGTTGGGGCTGTACAGGACATTGGTTAGGCCACTGTTGGAATATTGTGTTCAATTCTGATCTCCTTCCTATCGGAAAGATGTTGTGAAATGTGAAAGGTTTCAGAAAAGATTTTTAAGGATGTTGCCAGGGTTGGAGAATTTGAGCTATAGGGAGAGGCTGAACAGGCTGGGGCTGTTTTCCCTGGATCATCGGAGGCTGAGGGGTGACCTTATAGAGGTTTAAAAATTCAATGAAGGTCATGGATAGGATAAGTAGACAAAGTCCAGAACTAGAGGGCATAGGTTTAGGATGAGAGGGGAAAGATATAATAGAGACCTAAGGGGCAACTGTTTCACACAGAGGGTGGTACGTGTTTGGAATGGGCTGCCAGAGGAAGTGGTGGAGCTAGTACAATTGCAAAATTTAAGAGGGATTTGAATTGGTATATGAATAGGAAGGGTTTGGAGGGATATGGGCCGGGTGCTGGCAGTTGGGACTAGATTGGGTTGGGATATCTCATCAGCATGGACAGGTTGGACCGAAGGATTTGTTTCCATGCTGTACATCTCTATGACTGTATTGTTTACGAGGAGCTGAGGTTGAGAGGGTGAAGAGCTTCGAGTTCCTTGGAGTAACGATAACCAACAACCTGTCCTGTATTTCCCATATAGATGTGACGGTCAAGAAAGCACAACAATGCCCCTTCTTCCTCAGGCAGCTCAGGCAATTTGACCTGTCCGTAAGGACCCTCAGGCAGATGCACCATTGGAGACATACTGTCCAGGTGAAAAATGGCCTGGTACAGTACCTGTTCTATTTGGTCAGTAAGATACTACAGAAGGTGGTGTGCACAGCCCAGACAATCACAGGAGCACAACCTTCCATCCATGGACTCCACTTACATGGCTCGCTACCACGGAAAGGCTGTCAATATCATCAAACGCCCCTCCCACCCCAGTCATGATCTCCTACAACCTCTTCCTCAGGTAGAAGACACAGCAACCTGACCACATGCAACAGCAGGTTCAGGAACAGCTTCTTCCTGGCTGGTTTTAAACTGATGAATGGACCCTCTAGCCTCAATTTATGCTGATCTTGCTAATGTTGTAACCTGTCTGTCTCTGCCTGCGTCTTTTGAGGTGTACATGCTTACTTTTACTCTGATCTGCTATACTGCTGACTCACAAAGCTTTATACTGTATTTCAGTACATGTGACAATGAGTCAATCAATCAATCTATGTATATGTGTGTGTGTGTCGGTGTGTGCACGCGTGTATGTGTGTGTGTGGGTCTGTGCACGTGTGTATATGTACGTGTGTGTGTGTATTGATGTGTATGTGTGTGTGGGTGTGTGCACGCGTGTTTGTGTGCGTGTGTGTGTGTTGATGTGTATGTGCGTGTGCGTGTATTGATGTGTATGTGCGTGTGCGTGTATTGATGTGTATTTGCGTGTGTGTGCACGCGTGTTTGTGTGTATGTGTTGATGTGTAGGTGCATGTGCGTGTGCGCATGTATGTGTGTGTGTGTATGAGTTGGTATTGTTATGGACCAGGCCAAACCCCTCAAAACATTACAAGAAAGTAGCCCAGCCCTAACTTAGCTTGTTGTTTTACGTAGGTGTGAAGCCGGTATTCCAGGTGAGAATCAGCTGCTCAAACCACTTAGTTTTAAACAAAACAAAATTTATTTCCAAGATTACTGAATGAAACACAAACAACAGAAAACAGAATACCAAATAACTTAACCTCTCCAAAAACCCAGCTTAATGATGCTGTTCCAAATATTTGCAGCAATCCTGATAAACACCTATTGGCACCAAAGGTAAAATCAAATACATGGTCTGACAGGATAGAAGTCGGAGAGAGAGAGTACCAGCCTGGAACAGCTTCTATGGGTCCAACAGCATTTTTTCACACTGTTGTTAAAAAAACCAAAGCGGGAAAAGCTGAGCTGGGAGAACTGGCCACTCCCCTTTCATTGTACAAGGTTTTTTTTTAAACTTGAAAGCATCTGTCTGAGGCAATATCTGTTAGCTATAATCAAACTGGCTCCAAAACACTACACCACAGACTTTTCGGAGTGTGTGTCATTTATGACCTTTCTAAAGAAATTGTTATAGGAGCAGCTTCATCACAGAATGCAGTGTGATGCAGAGGGAGCTGAGAGGTGTAGATATAGCCATTTTCCTCCTCAGTCTAGGACTCTTTATGTTGAAGCCTGCTTACTGGAATTTCTCTTTCATTGTAAGTTTATGATCCCAATTTTGAACTAAAATTGTTTAAAGTCTTGTTCAATTTTAGGATCCACCAGAATAAAGTCAAAATACTCTGGATGCTGAAAATCTGAAACAAACATGGAGAATGCTGGTAAAACTCAGCAAGTTTGTGGAGAGAGAAACAGAATTAATGTTTCACGTCTGGTATGAGCCCAGCTCTGGTCACTCAGTTATATGAAGGATATTATTAAACTGGAGAGGTTCAGAAGAGATTTACCTGTGTGTTGCCGCATATGGAGAGTTTGAGTTATAAAGAAAGGCTGGATAGGCTGAGACTTTGTTTTCACTGGAGTGTAGGCTTTTGAGAGGTGACCTTATATAAGTTTATAAAATAATGAGGGGTCTACTTAGGGTCAAGGGCAGTTGGCTTTTCTCTAGTTTGGGAAATTCCAAGACCAAGGGGCACATTTTTAAGGTGACAGGAGAAAGATTTTAAAAAGACACGAGGGGAAAATGTTTTACACAAAGGATGGTTCATGTGTGGAATGAATGTCCTGAGGAAGTGATGGATGTAGGTACAATTACAATGTTTAAAATACATTTGGAGAAATGTATGAATAAGAAAGGTTTAGAGGGATATGTGTCAGGGGCAGGCAGATGGGACAGGTTTACTTTGGGATTATGTTCAGCATGGACTGGTTTGACCAAAGGGTCTGTTGCTGTGCTATATGACTTTATGAGTCTTCTTCAGAGAAAACAAGCATTAAGAAAATGGAGTTGAAGTCCTCTGAAGAAGAGTCATAGACATAGAGTCATAGAGATGTACAGCACGGAAACAAACCCTTCAGTCCAACTTGTCCATGCCGACCAGATATCCCAACCCAATCTAGTCCCACCTGCCAGCACCCAGCCCATATTCCCTCTAACTCCTTCCTATTCATATACCCATCCAAATGCCTCTTAAATGTTGTAATTGTACCAACCTCCACCACATCCTCTGGCAGCCCTTTCCACACATGCACCATCCTCTGCATGAAAAAGTTGCGTCTTAGGTCTCTTTTATATTTTTCTCCTCTCACCCTAAACTTATGCCCTCTAGTTCTGGACTTCCCTACCCCAGGGAAAAGACTTTGTCTATATATCTCATTCATGCCCCTTATGATTTTATAAACCTCTATAAGGTCACCCCTCAGCCTCCGACGCTCCAGGGAAAACAGCCCTAGCCTATTCAACCTCTCCCTATAGCTCAAATCCTCCAACCCTGGCAACATCCTTGTAAATCTTTTCTGAACCCTTTCAAGTTTCACAACATCCTTCCGATAAGAAGGAAACCAGAATTGTTTACAATATTCCAAAAGTGGCCTAACCAATGTCCTAATCAATGACCTCGCAACTCCTGTACTCAATACTCTGACCAATAAAGGAAAGCATACCAAACCCTTCTTCACTATCCAGACATAACTTTGCATTTCTCTCCAAAGGTGCTGCCAGATCTGCTGAGTTTCTCCAGCAATTGCTGTGTTTGTTTAGAATCACTGCTTTAGCACAAATGTAAAATGGCCAAACATCCTGCACCTACTGAAAATAAGGAAGAGACAGACTGAATGGGTTAAAGTGGGGGGGAGGGGTGCTGAAGTTTCCATTCGAAATAGGCCATTCGGCCCCATTGATTAGATTCCCTACAGTGTGGAAACATGCCCTTTGGCCCAACAAGTCCACACTGACCCTCCAAAGAGTGACCCACCCAGACCCATTTCGGTCTGACTAATCCACTTAACACAATGGCCAATTCACCTGACCTGCACATCTTTGGACTGTGGGAAGAAACTGTAGCACCCAGAGGAAACCCATGCAGACACGGTGAGAATGTGCAAACTCCACACAGACAGTCACCTGAGGCTGAGAATCGAACCTGGGACCTGGTGCTGTGAGGCAACAGTGCTAACCACTGAGCCACCATGCCACCCTCTACACAAAAGGTGGCCACATATCGAAGCCACAGTTGTCTCAACATGATTCCAGAAGAATCATCTGTGAACTGGGAATAGTTTAGTGGGATTTAAGAGACCTCTTATAAAAAAAAGTCTTCTCTTCTCAAAAGCTTTACACTGCATCATAGTTTACAGGCTGGTTCCATTTGTAGTGGACAACATCCTATTATAGGGCAAGGCAGTGAACTGAGTGTATTTTGGTAATGCATTTCACATGACAAGAAGGCACAGTAAGATTGAGTTATTTTATTTGCTCTGCATTTCCTGAATAATCACAATGAAAGATTTATAGATGGATTTCTTGCTGAAACTAGCTGCAAGCAATAAATATTTCAGCAAAATTCTTTTCAATGTCCTGCCAAGAAGATTTCACAGAAGACGATTCTATACTGATAAACCGATCAATGTCTATTTTATAAGCCTTTTCTGAAAAGTTGTTCTTTTCTTGTATGTATGGTATTTTATCTGAAAGGTGAGCACAGTTGGGTTATTTTTATTTTTAACTGGTTTCCAAAAAGAGTGAGAAAGACTGTGTCAGCAATGTAGGCCTGGAATCAATTGAATAAAGCAGCAATATCAGACAGCTTGGCAGTCAGCTATTTCCAGAAAAGCATAGGCCATTAGGTCATGAAAATAAACATAGACAACCTCATGTACAGTTCAATTGTATTTCTGTCTGGAAATGGCTGCATCTTCATTTTGAGACTGCTGTCGAATCAAAATTGTTTGGGCATAAGACACTGCAAGAGCCCCACCTCTTGATGGAGGGATCGATGACCAGGGGGACATGGATTTAAGGCCTGGGGCGGAAGGTTTCGAGAGGACTTGATGTCTTTTGTTCACCCAGAGAGTGGTGGGAATCTAGAACTGTAAGAGTGTTTCAAGAATCATCTAGATGCACACTTGCAATACCAAGGCATATAAGGCTATGGATCAAATTCTGGAAAATGGAATTAGATGGTTAGGCAGTTGATTCTGAGTGGAATGGATGCAGTGGGCCAAAGGGCCATTTTCTGTGCAGTCGATCTGCATGACTCAGTCCATCTCAGTATTAATACTAGGTCCAACTGTCCTCCCTTTGTCCCTGATCCATATCCTTTCTATTTATGCTCATTCACAAAGATGTGGGCATCACTGGCTAAGCCAACATTTATTGTCGAATAGCTTAGAGGCAGTTTAGAGACATTGCTGTAAGTCTGGTGTTACATGTCGGCCAGACCAGGTAAGGCCAGCAGATCTCCTTCCCTAAAGGGCATCAGTGCCTTGTTTTTGAGTGGGTTGGTGCATGTGCATACATGATTGCATGTGGGAGCACAACAATGTGAGGCAGGATGACACTGTAGGAGGTCTCTCCTTGTCTGTCATTTTTAATGGAAGAGAAAGACTGGCATTTATTTAACAACTTGCACAACCTAAGAGAATTTGCACCCAAATAAATTCTTGTGAGGTTTAAAGAAGCACAGCAGGCAGCATCAGGAGGCTGGGAGAACACAGCAAGGCAGGCAGCATCAGGAGGTGGAGAAGTTGACGTTTCAGGTGTAACCCTTCTTCAGGACTGCTGAAGGGCTGAGGAGGTCACAGCATGGTGGCAGCAGGAAAGGGAGTCACTGAGTGCACGTCTGAGGGAGGCAGAAATGTGGGTATCCTTTGAAGAGACTTTGCAGTGGAACAAACTTGGTTAGAGACGAAAAAGCTGCAATTGCTGGAATCCCAAGTGGACAGGCAGAAGGCTGGAAGAACACAACAAGCCAGGCAGCATCAGGAGGTGGAGAAGTCAACATTTTGGATGGAGCTCTTCTTCAGGACTGCTGAAGATGCACTGCTGCCAACTTGTGCACAGCAGGATCCCATAAATGAAAATGTGAGAATTTGCTTTCTAGAGGGTCATTGAGAGATAAACACGGCCTGAACACCAGAGGAACTCCCCCGTTCCTCTTCAAATAGCTTCATGGAATTCCTTACATCCACTTGAAAGAGCAGGCAGAGGCTCAGTCTCATATTTCATCTGAAAGTCTGCACCTCAGTAAGGATAGCACTTTTTCAGTCCCACACTGGAACATCGATTTCAATCATTTTTTCAAGCAATTAAAGCAGGATGTGAACCAAATGTTATACAATGCACCTAAAAGAGCTAACACATCATGAAACAGGTTCCTCCATCAGGATCTCAAGCTCCTTTCCTGGCCAGAGTTGTACAGGCTCCCAGTGTGATCTTGCTGTTGGAGAGACTTCAACTGTTCTTCTCCCCAGTGCATCCTTCTCCACTTGGCATCAATAGTTTAGACTAAACCAACAGGAACAATCAGTGACAACGAATTAACCCAAGCCATCCTATATGGTTTGCACACACCATATTATTAATGGTAATCATGGTGAGGATTTTGTCTGTCATAACGTGCTGGTAATGCTAGTTACTGACATTATAATAATTCCCACCTGAACTTGGGAAAATGAGGTGTTGTTTTGTCAGGAATGTAAGAGCAGTGTTAAGCCCAGAAACCTGGTTTGTCAGTCAATTTGACCATAGCTGTTCAACACCTTATCTCCATCTATCTGCTTTATCCCTGACAACTCTTATATTCACGATGAATCTCATTTTAAAAGTTCTTAAATAACATAACCCAGAATACTTTCGGGGGTGATAGAGAAAATTATGCACTTGTACTAGCTTTTGTGTAAAGATATGCCTCCTGAGTGACCTTGGTTTAATATTGAGGTTATTATTAAGGAAGAAAGACAATGGAATCCGTACACATAGAAACAGGAATAGGCCATTCATCTCTTAGAGGCCACTCCATTATTCAGTATGATTATGGCTGATCGTCCAACTCAGTACCTGTTCACACGTTTTCCCCATGCCCTGTTATCCATCTAGAGTCATAGAGTCATAGAGATGTACAGCATGGAAACAGACCCTTCAGTCCAACCTGTCCATGCCGACCAGATATCCCAACCTAATCGAGTCCCACCTGCCAGCACCCAGCCCATATCCCTCCAAACCCTTCCTATTCATATACCCATCTAAATACCTTTTAAATGTTACAATTGTACTAGCCTCCACCACTTCCTCTGGCAGCTCATTTCATACACGTACCACCCTCTGTGTGAAACAGTTGCCCCTTAGGTCTCTTTTATATCTTTCCCCTCTCATCCTAAACCTATGCCCTCTAGTTCTGGACTCCCCGAACCCAGGGAAAAGACTTTGTCTATTTATCCTATCCATGCCTCTCATAATTTTGTAAACTTCTATAAGGTCATCCCTCAGCCTCCGATG
>NC_057715.1:108806872-108814245 GCF_004010195.1 Chiloscyllium plagiosum | reverse complement strand
ATAAGTCCTGCTAAGATTTGCTTTCCCAAAATACAGCACCTTGCATTTATCTGAATTAAACTCCATCTGCCATTTCTCAGCCCATTGGCCCATCTGGTCAAGATCCTGTTGTCATCTGAGGTAACCCTCTTAACTGTCCACTATACCTCCAATGTTGGTGTCATCTGCAAACTTACTAACTGTACCTTTTATGCTCGCATCCAAATCATTTATGTAAATGACAAAAAGTAGAGGACCCAGCACCGATCCTTGTGGCACTCCACTGGTCACAGGCCTCCAGTCTGAAAAACAACCCTCCACCACCACCCTCTGTCTTCTATCTTTCAGCCAGTTCTGTATCCAAATGGCTAGTTCTCCCTGTATTCCATGAGATCTAACCTTGCTAATCAGTCTTCCATGGGGAACGTTGTCGAACGCTTTACTGAAGTCCATATAGATCACATCTACTGCACTGCCCTCATCAATCTTCTTTGTTTCTTCTTCAAAAAACTCAGTCAAGTTTGTGAGACATGATTTCCCACGCACAAAGCCATGTTGACTATCCCTAATCAGTCCTTGCGTTTCCACATACATGTACATCCTGTCCCTCAGGATTCCCTCCAACAAATTGCCCACCACCGAGGTCAGGCTCACCGGTCTATAGTTCCCATGGCTTGTCTTTACTAGACCTAACTCCTTCTTGGAAACAAACAATGTTTTAGCCTCACCCACTTTCTGTGGCAGAGACTTCTGCAGGCTCAACTGGTTGAAGACATTTCTTCTTATCTCAGTCCGACAAGGCTTATCCCATATCCTATAGTTCTGCATTCTCCAGTCATCAGGTGCATCCTTTCTCATATGTACCCTGTCTGGACCTGTTAGAATTTTATAGCTTGCTATGAGATCCCTCTTCAAACTTCTAAACTCCAGTGAATATAATCCTAAGCAATCCAATCTCTCTATGTATGCCTGTCCTACCATCTTAGGAATCCATCATTGCTCCCCTTCCATAATAAAAGCATCCTTCTTCAGATAAGGAGACAAAGCCTGCACACAATACTCCAGGAATGGTCTCACCTCAGGTCCTGTCATAGCACAATACCCCTGTTCCTATACTCAAATCCTCTCACTATGAAGACCAACATACCATTTTCCTTCTTCACCACCTGTTAAACCTGCAATGCTTACTCTCAGTGACTGTTGTACAAGGCCACCCAGGTCTCATTGCAAGTTCACTTTTCCCAATTCGTTACCATTCAAACAGTGCGACTTCCTCATTTTGCTATCAAAGTGGATAACCTTGCACTTATTCACATTTGACTTCAGCTGCCATGTATTTGCTCACTCACTCAACTTGTCCAAATCACACTGAAGCATTTCTGCAACCTCCTCATTGGTCGTCCTTCCAGCCAGATTTATGTCACCTGTAAACTTGGAGATAATACATTTATTTCCCTCATTTAAATCATTAAGATATATTATGGATAGCTGGGGTCCAAGCATCGATCTCAGCCATACCCCACTGTTCACTGCCCGCCGTTAGGAAAAACATCCATTCACCACTATCCTTTATTTCCTTTCTGCCTGTTGTCAAAGAGCAATCTTCCGCTCTGTGCTCAGAAGTACAATTGATCTTTATTCAAGCTCTTTGCCACATGTGTGGGAGAGGCCAGAGACCATTCTGAACCTGGTCTTGACATGGGGCCCAGTCACCCTCTTAATGTCTCAGTCAGGTCAGAAGATAGGTCAGTGATGTTCTGATTTCCCCAGTAGGATACAGCATTTTTACACATTTTGTGGTACAATAATTACACACAACATTGTCATTGTTTCTCCCCTCTTAATCTATGCATCCAATCCTGTGAAACATCTGATCAATGATGGACACCCCTACAGACAGCCCTAAGTTGCCCATGATCTCATGATGTTTACCAGATATTGTAACCATCAGGCCTTGGGACTTTACAATGCATCCCATTAATTCACATTCCAAAGTGAATGGTTATACTCTTTTTTGACACATTTCCTAGACTTGCTTATCTCTAAGGATTGCTTGAATTCTGTTGTTTTTTGTATTCATTGCAATCCCTATCAAATTTGGTTACTTATCTTATATTTCCCACTGTCCTAAACATAAGAGATGCAAAAGGAAGTTTGTTCTGACTAATTACTATAGGATTCATCATATTAGTTCTATTCAAAAGTTAGTTGTATGTAAAATTTTATGTTTATACTTACTATTGCCATTCTTTAGCTCATGAATTGTGAGCAGTTTTGTTCCCACTTGACCACGGAGACTGTCGGATACTGCCCCTCTACCTCGCAGTTGTACTACAACTCATTCTAGTCACATACTGTTTTCTGGGATGTAATTTACTGCCCCTACTCTAACAAATTCTTTTTGCCTAATAAGACAACACTTTTATCATTGATAAGACTAAAACTCTATCAATTTTACAGCTCAATGAACGTGCCTGATCATCTAGATTTTTACAAGTCATAATCCCAACCTTATTATTTGTCTCTGTGATTGTGGAATCCAACTTTTCTTTTTAATGCTTGCTGAAAAACTTCAGGCTATCTGTTCCAGCACATCTCTTATCAAACTGACTCCGACAGACATCTGCAGCTGTTGTTTTTAGAGAACTCCCTGTATATTAATTTGGAAGAATTCTTTGTTCAAAGTAGACCCTGTTTACCTTGAGATAATTTCCTCTCTAAGCTACCATTGTGCTAACATATGACCTCACTTTAATGCTGGATCAGGCAAGCTAATTCAGTCACTGTGGGCATATTTATGCCAACGGGTGACCATATTCTGCCACCTCTGACCAAGGGCTGCCCCAACACTGCCAACCAGCTCTAGATCCATGTCAATACATTACCTCATTCCCATGCGCTTTAATTTTACAAGTCCACTTCTTCTATGGACCTTTATTGAATGTCTTCTAAAAGTCAAAGTAAACCACATCCACCAGCTTCCCTTTATCAACTCTAACAGTTGCATCATCAAACAAAATCCATTAGACATGTTAGGTTTTATTCCCCTTTTTGTAAATCCATGCTATTTTCCAGTGAAAGGCAGTATCATGTTGTAGTGATTGGAACCAGATGGACCTTGTTGACTGCGAGTCCTTGATTGGAGTTGCTGACCTTGACCAATTAGAAAAGCCTTGCTGATCAATTTAAACTGGGGATTCCCCAATGGAGGGCTCTCTATGTGGGAGTCCTCCCCCTTTCTCTCGGGGATCTGGGATGGAGGGTGTTGCACGCAGTGGTCCCCTGCAACCACAGATCGCGGTGGTTCACAGATTCCCAGCCCAACTGCTTGTTCTGTGATGCTGTGGTGTCCATGGACCATATATATATGGGATGTGAGCATTTGCACTCCCTTTTTAGTTTTCCAGAGAAACTTCTCCTCTGTTTTTTGCTGCACTTCAGTCCCACATTGCTGATTTTAGGGCACCCAGTGCAGAGGGGGCCGGGTAGGTCAGAGGACCTCTTTGTAGGTCTGCTCCTGGGCCTGACCAAACTGACCATAAACAGGTCCAGGCAGTGGGCCATGGAGGGGGTTATTATGGCCATTTGCCTGCCCCTATTCCACAGCTACATCTGAGCTTGGGTGTCTCTGGAGAAGGAGCACGCGGTGTCTACCAACTCCCTCAATCTGTTCAGGGAGAGGTGGGCACCGTAGGGTTAGAGTGTTTTATTTCCCCCACCAACTCTATCTTGATTTAATCCCTGCCTTCCCTTTCACTTTTCTGATCACGCAGTATTGCCCTTTGATATGAAGGGCACTGCTTGTCACTGGCCACTCAGGTGTTTCCACTCTTCCTGATGGTGGATTACAAATAAAGATCTAAATATTTGTTGTTCTTCATTGTGTCCTCCATCTGTACACACACGGCATGGGTGCTGAGGAAAAAATAAGCACTACTGCAGTTAGGCGGTAGTGTGGGGGTAAGGAAAAAATGCGAACATGAGTTTCTACCAACACCCTTGAGCTGTTCAGGGGGAGGTGGGCACTGCACAGAATGGAGTGTAGTATTTCCCCCTCCAACTCTATTTTGATTTAATCCCTGCCCTCCCCTTCACTGTTTGATCACACAGCATTGCCCTTTGAGAAGCCCACTGCTTGTCACTGGCCACTCAGGTGTTTTCTTTCTTCCTGCTGATGGAATATAAAAAAAATAACCAGGAGATTTAGAATCTTCTCAGCAACTGACTTCAAGCTGCGTGACCACTGCCAGTGTACTGAGCACAAGTAAATAAAGGGTGACTTGGTAATGGGATACCTGTCTCTGTGCAGCTATTCCACATGCCCTTATCAACTCCTTCAGTCATCTTCAGCAGCTCAGTAGATTACTATTTAATCTTCCATTGTGAAGGGAATTGAAGCCTTTCTTGAATTTCCTCAAGTATGGAAGATTAAACAGTCTGAACATGGGACATAGAATTGTATAGCACAGAAACAGACCCTTTGACCCAAGACGTCTATGCTGAACATCATGTCATTCTAAACTTATCCTTTCTGCCTGCACATAGCCATATCCCTCTAGTCCCTGCTTGTTCATGTGTCTGCCCCAATGCCTCTTAAACTTTGTTAACATATCTGCTTCTACCAGTTCCCCTGGCAGTGTGTTCCAGGAACCTACCACCCTCTGTATAAAAAACATGTCTCACACGTCCTTTAAATGTTCCCCCTCTCACCTTAAAGCTACACCTCCTAATATTTGACATTTCCACCCCGGGAAAAAGACTCTTGACTATCCAACTAATACATGCTTCTCGTAATTTTATACACTTCTATCAGGTCACCCCTCAGCCTCTTCCCCCTCTCACCTTAAAGCTACACCTCCTAATATTTGACATTTCCACCCCGGGAAAAAGACTCTTGACTATCCAACTAATCCATTCTTCTCGTAATTTTATACACTTCTATCAGGTCACCCCTCAGCCTCTTACACTCTACTGAAAACAATCCAAGTTTATCCAACCTCTCTTTATAACTCAAGCAGTCCAATCCAGGCAACATCCTGGTAAACCTCTTTTGCACTATTTCCAAAGCCACTAAGTCCTTCCAATAATATGGTAACCAGAACTCCACACAACTTGCCAACTTATACACTCAATGCCCCGCCTAATGAAGCTGAAGCATGCCAGACACCTTTACCACCATATCCACTTGTACTGCCGCTTTCAGAGAGCTATGGACTTGTACTACAAGATTCCTCTGTATATCTATACTTCTAAGGCCTCTGCAATTTACTGTATACTTTCCTCTTGCATTTGACCCCCCAAAATGCATCACGTCATAGTTGGCCAGATTAAACTCCATCTGCCATTTCTCTGCCCAACTTTCCAACTGATCTATCTCCCACTGTATCCTTTAATAATTTGAAGAATTCTTTCTGCATAAGCAATAGCTGCATTGAGCCAGGACAGAAAGATCTGAGAGGAAAAATTACGCTGTAGCAAACTTCCAATGAAATAAATGGAAGCAGCATCCACTGGGTATTGTGAGGAGAATGTAACCCTAACCACCAGATCTCTGCACCCTGTCGAGTGGGTTCTTCTCACCCAGACAGTGAAGGTGATAGGACAGAATATGAGGTTCCTGAGATAATACTTTCCAAACCCATGACCACAAACTGATAGAACAACAATGGCAGCAGATATAT
Source organism: Chiloscyllium plagiosum (assembly GCF_004010195.1). Classification (NCBI taxonomy): domain Eukaryota; kingdom Metazoa; phylum Chordata; class Chondrichthyes; order Orectolobiformes; family Hemiscylliidae; genus Chiloscyllium; species Chiloscyllium plagiosum. The sequence goes on along the minus strand of NC_057715.1, from coordinate 108,808,585 downwards.
GGGAACACCACCACTTGCAAGATCCCCTCTAAGCCAATCAGCATCCTGACTTGAAAATATGTGGCTTTTCCTTCAACATCAGTGAGACAAAATCCTGAAACTCCCTTCCTAATGCGATTGTGGATTTATCTAAAGCTATACCTCCTAATATTTGACATTTCCACCCTGGGAAAAAGACTCTGACTATCCAACTAATCCATGCTTCTCATAATTTTATGCACTTCTATCAGGTCACCCCTCAGCCTCTGACACTCTACTGAAAACAATCCAAGTTTGTCCATCCCCTCTTCATAACGAAAGCAGTCCAATCCAGGCAACATCCTGGTAAACAGTAGTGCACATCGACTACAGCGGTTCTAGAAGACAGCTCACTACCATCTTCTTAAAGACAAAGTCAAAAGTCACATGGCACCAGGTTACAGTCCAACACGTTTATTTGAAATCACAAGCTTTTGAAGCACTGCCCCTTCATCAGGTGAAGGAGCAGCACTCCGAAAACTTGTGATTTCCAATAAACCTGTTTGACTAGAACATGGTGTTATGTGACCTCTGACTTTGTCCACCCCAGTCCAACACTGACACCTCCACAACGTTCTTAAGGACAACAGGGGTACACAATAAATTACCCAATCAGCAATGCCTACATCCCGTGACTAAATAAAAGAAATATCAACCTTCTGCATATTAACATTCACGTGCATGTTGACATAATTGTCCTTACAGCAGCCTAATATTACCTATCATAGAACATAGAACATAGAACATAGAACAATACAGCACAGAACAGGCCCTTCGGCCCACGATGTTGTGCCGAACATTTGTCCTAGCTTAAGCACCCATCCATGTACCTATCCAATTGCCGCTTAAAGGTCACCAAAGATTCTCACTCTACCACTCCCACAGGCAGCGCATTCCATGAACTCACGACTCGCTGAGTAAAGAACCTACCCCTAACATCTGTCCTATACCTACACAACCTTAATTTAAAGCTATTATCCTCTGTGAGAAGAAATGCACCGTCACCTATTGATATGAACAAGAGTTGAACATAGGGGCTCAGGGAAGAGTGAATGGCCACGATATAAAGGCAATATTTGACTGAGGGTGTCATCGGGACAACCTATATATTTGAGCTGAATGGGAATTAGGTGTAACCTCCCGACTCGTTGGGGTCTTTCAGAGTACAAAGAAAGATGCTTGAGATCAATGGTCGACAGTCTTCTCAGTCCCCGGACATTTCTTCAGGAGATCCTTAGGTTAGTTCCTTAGCACAAACACCTTCAGCTGTTTCATCAATGTCTTTCGCCATCACAAGATCAGAAGTTGGGAGGGTTACTGAAGATCACACAATGTTCAGAACAATGTGCCCCTCACCCCCTCAGCTCCTGAACCAATCTGTGTCCATGTGCAGCAAAACCTGGACAAAATTCAGTCATGTGCTGTTAAAGTGCCTGTGACATTCATACAACAGCACGGACAGATACTGTACATTTCCACAGTTAAAAGAGAAGCTCATTCAGCATCTCAAGCTTGTTACGCACTGATATTTGGAAGCTATTCAGCCCATCGAAATTACTGATCAAGAAGAGGGACAACACATTCAATTCTCCTGCCTGTTCCAAGGAAGAGGTTGGGTCTGGTCAGCACATCGAGCTGTTAAATAGGAGCAGGCAGAGCCCAATCAGGCGCTTGAACCTATTCCATGTAACCAAG
>NC_057715.1:108785799-108806842 GCF_004010195.1 Chiloscyllium plagiosum | reverse complement strand
ACTGATCCCTGCGGAACTCTACTTGTAACTGGGCTCCAGGCTGAATATTTACCATCTCCCACCACTCTCTGACTTCGACCGGTTAGCCGGTTTTCTATCCAATTGGCCAAATTTCCCTCTATCCCCTGCCTCCTGACTTTCCGCCTAAGCCTACCATGGGGAACCTTATCAAATGCCTTACTAAAATCCATGTACACTACATCCACTGCTCTACCTTCATCCACATGCTTGGTCACCTCCTCAAAGCAGTCAATCAGCCTTGTAAGGCAATACCGTCCCTTCACAAATCCGTGCTGGCTGTCCCTAATCAAGCAGTGTCTTTCCAGATACTCATAAATCCTATCCCTCAGTACCCTTTCCATTACTTTACCTACCACCGAAGAAAGACTAACTGGCCTGTAATTCCCGGGGTTATCCCTATTCCCTTTTTTGAACAGGGGCACAACATTTGTCACTCTCCAGTCCCCTGGTACCACCCCCATTGACAGTGAAGATGAAAAGATCATTGCCAATGGTACTGCAATTTCCTCTCTTGCTTCCCGCATAATCCTAGGATATATCCCATCAGGCCCGGGGGACTTGTCTATCCTCAAGTTGTTCAAAATGTCCAACACATCTTCCTTCCTAACAAGTATCTCCTCTAGCTTACCAGTCCGTTTCACACTCTCCTCTTCAACAATACGGTCCCTCTCATTCGTAAATACTGAAGAAAAGATCTGTGACAGGTATCCTTATTTTGTAAGGATTTGTCCGTCTCAATGGCTACTTTGCAGTGAATCTACACAGAAATACATATTGCAACTATGTATTTTCCTTCAATGTTCTTTCAGATTTTGATACAACCTGTTGTCCTGCAGGAGATTTGTTTTACATCTTGGAGAATGTGATACATTTACATGGTCATTCAGAAACACTCATAAAATCAGGCTTGATTCTGTCTTGTTGTGAATAATGTTCTGCAATGAATTATGGTTCAGGTGCATATTAAAGATGTCACAGCAGTATTCAGAGATAATCCGGTGAGTTCTTTTGGTGTGCTGACCAAGTGTTGTCCCAGTGACATTTATGTTCAGCAACAATGATTTCGGTTTTCATGGTGGTTTGTGGGATTCTTCGGTGCTGCAAACCATTGCCAGAATTTTCTACATAGCAGCAATTCCACTGTAGCAATCCATGAAAGGTGATGTACTTCAAACATCACTGTGGAATATAAACAAATGCAAATGTGGATCAAGCCTTCACTCATAAGTATTAGGAAATGACTGATAAGCTGGTTACTGCGTTATTAAAGATGTGACCTCTTCCAAGGTTAATCGACACATCATGAAATGCTTTGACCAGACTTCTCTTCTATAAATTCACAGCTCCACAGAGGTATGCAGAAATAGAAAACCTTTGAACGTTTGGTCCTGTCTGACACTTGATAATTTTACACAGAAACGCCCCGTGGTTCTGTGATCACAGTCCAATTTAAAGTGGAAGCCTGGACGGTGAAACTACTCAGCAGGTCTGGCAGCAACCTCGAATAGATGAACCGAGTTAATGCTCCAGGTCATAACCCTACATCAGAACTGGAGAAAGTTAGAGATGAAACACTTGTAAGGTAAGTACACGACCAAGGAGAGGGGAAGGTGATGAGGGGGAGGATAAACGAGAACTGACAATGCAGGAGTGATGATGTAACTAAAGGCTTGATGGCAAAAAATGGCTCGATGGTTAGCACTGCTGCCTCACTGCACCAGGGACTGGGGTTCGATTCCAACCCTGGGTGACTGTCTGTGTGGAGTTTGCACATTTTCTCTGTGTGGATTTCCTCCCACAGCCTACAGATGTGCAGGTTAGATGGATTGCCCATGCTAAGTTGCCCTATCGTGTCCAGAGATGAACGGGCTGGGTGAATTAGCCATGGGAAACGCAGGGTTACAGGGATAGGGGACTGGGTCTGGGTGGGAAGCTCTTCAAAGAGTCGGTTAACACTTGATGGGCTAAATGGCCTGCTTCCACACTGTAGGGGTTCTATGAAAGGGCAAAAGGACTTAATGAGTTCAACAATCAGTTCTGTTTATATCTTATTTGGACATATTTTTGTTTCTTTGTTGACTTCTTTTAATTTGCAGCATTATCATCTCTTCTTGAATTAATCTTTTCATTTTTATTTTTATTCATTCATGGAATTTGGGCATCGCTGGGTGGGCTGGCATTTATGACACATCCCTAGTTACTCTGGAGAAAGTGGTGGTGAGCCAGCCTCATAAGAAGTTGTGTCCTTAAGTGGTAACACACTCACAGTGCTGTTAGGAAAGGAGTTCCACATGTTTGACCCAACACTGGTGAATAAATCGTGATATAGTTCCAAGTGAAGATGGTGTGTGCCTAAACAGCCACTTCAACCTTCCCACCATCGCAATTTTGCCCTGGCATCAGGCAGGGGAGCTGGGGGTCTAGTGGTATTATTGCTAGACTGTTAATCCAGAGACCGAGGTAATGTCCTTGCTCCTTATCCTCTCCCCCACCCACGAATGCTGTCAGACCTGCTGTGCTTTTCCAGCGGTTTCTTTTTTGCTTCTGATTTACAGCATCAGTAGTTCTTTTGCTTTTTATTTTAGTAATGTTCTGGGGACCCGAGTTTGAATCCCGCTGTGGCAGAGGATTGAATTTGAATTCAGTAATGAAATCTGGGACTAAGAATCAAATGATGATCCAAAAGTTAATTATTTGGAAAACCCATCCGGTTCACTCATGTCCTTTCAGGATGGAAAATGCCATCCTTACCTGGTCTGGCCTACATCTGACTGCAGACTCCCAGCAAGGTGGTTGGCTCTTAACTGCCCTCTGGGCAATAAATGCTGGCCTAGCCAGAGATCTCCTCATCCCATGAATTTTTTTTTAAAATTAAAATCTAGTCTAATCCTGAGTAACTATCAAAACGACCTGGCACCTTATCACACACATGTACCCTTATCCCAGAAACCACACATTCCTTGGACAATGTCCCCCCATCCCCCTTTCCACCAACACCCCAGGACTCAACACCCTCCCCACTTTCCCCAGGACCTGACAATCCATCTCTGCCCCTACCAAATGCCAACCTATCTCAAATGATCAATCACTTAACTGGCACTCCTTGAAACCTGGCACTTTACTGACCTGGCACCCTGATACCCAACACACCAGGAAAAGAAAATCACAGGATCTGGGCTCTCTCCACATTTATTTATTTGGCTCCCTGTTTACCTGGCACCCTGTCTACGAGACATACTGGCACCAAAGCTAGCTAGCTCTTTGCCTGCTTGGCCACACACTCATCTGAAATCTTAGTTAGCTTGTTGGAACCCTACCCACTTGGCAGCCTCTCCTCTCACTGCTCTTACATTCTTATTTTTCCACAGGAGCCATAAAAAACACCTGAGTGTCTGCTGGACATTTAAAAGACAGAACATGCCAACAACTGCTGTGAAAAGGGAGTCTGTTTCCCTTTCCTTGACTATACTGCTCTATAAGGGCATAGTTTCTTTAAAGGTACACCCTGTATTTTTGCAGGATCCATAATCAGAATCTCTTACCAGAGATATGGAACTCTTTCTTAATGTACAGTAATAAGAGTGAGTGACAATTTGATTATAATAGGCATGCCTCTGAAACCTTGGTATCTAAATTGCAGAGATTTACAATTATTAAAAGAAATGGTGGGTGTGGGTAAGAGCCAGGAGATGGAAGGAAATGTTTAATGAAATGTGTTTTTATAATCTGGTATTCACAGCTGGAAAGGTTAGTACAAGTAGACTCAACAATACCTTCAAAAAGGAATTGATATATACTTCAAAAAGGAAATTCTTATGGGAAAATGTTAGTGGGTGGGATTAATTCAGCAATTCAGTGTAGACTCAATGGACCAAATGCTTTCCTTTTCTGCAAAGTCACTTACTGAACATAATTTGTTTATTTTCAGCTGAGGGACAAATTGATTCAAATATGACAGCAATAAAATTATTCAAACATCAGAAATTATTTTACAGACACTCAAAAGTGCAGAACTTGAGTCTTGCTGAATAAGAGACATGCTGTTGAAACTTTTTCACTTGCACTCATCATGACAAAGCACAAGGATACCAAATCTCAAAAGCAGCAATAATTTATACTGCACAAGGAGAGGGCACTGATCAATTGGCAATGGGACTTTGTCTTGTAGAAGTATTGCCATGCGGAATACACCAGGAAATATTCTCTACATTTAGAAGGTGCAATTTTTTTCTGTTGACAAAGGACAAGGTGCTGCGCATGAATATATGCAGCTTGTAGCATTCTTAAGTGAGTCACATACTAGGCAAAATGATTTGCTTTAATTGTTGGTTACAGTATCCCAGGAGGTCCCAGCTGCAACAATTTCTCTCACTCTCTGTCTTTACAAAGTTCCTCCTTCCACCGTCTGTCAAAAGACCAGGAAATATAACATTCAGAGACACTGAAGACAAGAACTCTGATACATAAAGGAAAAGGATAGACACCTACTCCAGTGAAATGAAGACCATCCATCAGTTTGTAGATAACACCATGTCTTTGTTGATAGGAATCAAGAGGATTATGAGAACAACCCATCCTGTTTATGATGCAGAACAGAGTTTTTTATCTAACTAGTTATTTTTCCCATTCATAACATTTGTGTTACATCATTCACCTTTGTGTTATTCATGAATATGCATTTGGGTTGAAAGTGGCAAAGCTTATGTTTAATAGTGGTATTATTAGTTAATAATCCATATTTTCCCATTGTTTAAACTGAATAAGTGTTCATAACAAACAGCTACTTTTATTGTTCATGACAAAATTTGGTGTGGATTTCTCTGGGTTCAGAATTGCAGCCAGTCAGGTCCATTGATTTTTGTGGTTTAATTAGGTTCGTAAAGATTCAGGCATTAGATTGTTTCAGGTTGTGGAGTAGTGGGGGTTCATTATCAGTGCATTGAGTCGTAACAAATATCAAACTGTTTTTTCTTCTCTTATTTAAAGTTGGAAATCATTGAATTTTCTCATCTGAAAATACTCTCTGCTTCCTTGTCGATTCTTTTAATTGTAAGGCATTTTCACAGGCTAATAAAACACTATTTGGATTAGCAACCAATTGAAAAAGTTTGACTTTGAAAGATTAAAACAGGGAGCATTTTTTTTTAAATTGTCCCACTTGGAGCCAATCCAGGCACAATCTTCCAGCCTTTGAGTTGTAGGGAAAGGCCGGATAGATTGGGACCTTTTTACACTGGAGCATAGGAAATTATGAGGCGACCTTATAGAAGTTTATAAAATAATAAAAGGTATAGATAGAGTTAATGGTAGTTGTCTACTCCCTAGAATGGGGAATGTCAAGACTAGGGGGCATATTTTTAAGGTGAGAGGAGAGAGATTTAGAAATGACATGAGATGGCAACCTTTTTACACAGAAGGTGGTTGGTGTGTGGAAAGAACTTCCTGAGGAAGTGGTGGATGTGGATACAATTACAATGTTTAAAAGATGTTTGGATAAGTACATGAATAGGAGAAAGTAGGAGTGCAGGTGCTGGAGAGTCAGAGTCGAAATGTGTGACGTTAGAAAAGCACGGCAGATCAGTCGGCATCCGAGGAGCAGGAGAGTTGACGTTTTGGGCATAAGCCCTTCATCATTTCTGACCTGCTGTGCTTTTCCAGCACCACACCTTTTGACTAATTACATGAGTTGGAAAGGTTTGGAGGGATGTGGGCCAGAAGCAGGCAGGTGGGTCTAGTTTAGCTTGGGACAATGTTCGGCATGGACCGGTTGGGCCAAAGGGTCTGTTTCCATGCTGTATGACTCTATGACTCCATAAACATATGGCAAACGTGAGCTGACCTGTCAAAGTTCCTGATCAATGGTGGATGACATATTCATCTGGATACCAAAGTTGGAAAATATCTCTAACAGTTCGTAGAATTATCAAATAGTGCAGCAGGAGGGAGGCTGTTTGGCCAAGAAAATCTGTGTCAGTATTTTTGAAGAGCTATTACCATACTCCTGTAAATGTTTCCAATTATCCAATTCTCACTTGAAAGCTTCACTTAAATCTATTTCAATTGCTCAGTGAGGCAGCACAGTCCAGAAGAAGGTCTGGTGAGAGTCAATGGACTCGAAATGTTATCTCTGTTTTCTCTCCACAGATCCTGCCAGAGCTGCTGAGTTCCTCCAACAATATCTGATTTTGTGCCCCAGAATATTACTTGGGTCTCATTCTCCTCTAGACCATTGCCTCCCATCCTTGTCACAGATTTGTCAAGAACATCTTACAAGTTTCAACCAAATCACCTCCTCCTCTTATGAATTTGAGTGAAAACAAACCCTGCTGGTGAAATTTTTCCGTAGAAAACACACCAATCAGTTTCACCCCAATACCTCAGATTGGCAATTGGGTTCAATTCAGGTGGGTCTGCAGAATGGAGATATTACTTGACTTGAACTATTTGCCTCAGTTGTGAAAATCTGGCCCAAAACGTTGCCAGTGCATCCAGAAATAATCCCTGGTGCTCACTGAGATGTCAGTCTGCATTTATTGTTCAGGCCTTTACAGACTCTCAAAGCCTGTCACTATAACAGAGGCAAACAAAGCATGATCTTTCCCTGTTAACAGAGCCGACAGCTAAAAACTCAGTTGTAATTGAATTCCTGACAGCAGATTTCAGAACTCATGGACAGTTGTTGAAAAGATTGTGCTGTTTTTGGACCGAGAGGTCCCAATTATTGCTCTTGCCAACATTTATATCAGTTGTGAATCTCTTCCCAAGAGAGAGATTTTGTAGAGAGATTCGGTGAGATATTGGTATCACGTATTTGGTACTAACAACATGCTTAGAACTCCAAAATGACATCCACAGAGTGTTATGAGTCAAATTTCACTGGTGACTGGATTGCTCAAGGGCTTGAAATGTGAGCAACAAAAGTAAGTTAGAAATATGCAGAGATGGCAGGTCACATTGCAAATCTAACAATGCTGTTGTTGTGGTCAAGTTCAATGCTCCCAAATAACACATTCATGAACTTCACAACTGAAGTCAGAAGTCACATGACACCAGATTATAGTTCAACAGGTTTATGTGAAATCACAAGTTTTCAGAGCGCTGCTCTTTCATCAGCTCGCACTTCATCTGTTGAAGGTGCAACACTTCGAATGCTTATGATTTCTAATAAACCTGTCGGACTATAACCTGGTGCCGTGTAACTTCTGACTTTTACCACCCCAGTCCTACACCAGCACCTCCACATCTTCGCAACTGAACACATTTTCAAAAGTAGGAAGAAAACTTCGCCAGCACTATTCACAGCAATCATCATCTACTTGGAGGTTATAATTTTTAATTATCTAATATTGTTCGAAGACATAACCTAAGACCTAATGGAAGGAGGGAACAGGTAATGGATATGTTAATTAAGAACTAATTGGGCGTGAATTGTTTTACAAATAAGAGGAGCTAGTAATCAGTAGTCTGCGGGTTTAATGGAGCAAAATAATGAACATAATATTTATGAAAATAAAGCTCTCACTGAACATGTGGACTTGGTTCAGACTTTCTAATGTAAAATATTGCTACCACAAGAATGTTGAGACAAGGTGTAACATTTCAGAGTTATCCTCCTCTGTTTTCTCAGAATGACCTTTATGAAGGGGCAGCATGGTGGCTCAGTGGTTAGCACTGCTGCCTCACAGCACCAGGGTTCCAGGTTTGACTCCAGTCAACTGTCTATGTGGAGTTTGCACATCCTCCCCATGTCTGTGTGGGTTTCCTCTGGGTGCTCTGGTTTCCTCCCACAGGTCAGGTGAATTGACCATGCTAAATTGTCCATAGTGCTGGATCAGAGGGAAATGGGTCTGGGTGGGTTACTCTTTGGAGGGTCTGTGTGGGCTGAAGGGCCTGTTTCTGCACTGCAGGGGATCTGATCTAATCTTTTTAAAAAAAAGACTAAAGAGGGGAGTTTTCTTCCTACTTTTGAAAATGTGTTCAGTTGTGAAGATGTGGAGGTGCTGGTGTAGGACTGGGGTGGTAAAAGTCAGAAGTTACACGGCACCAGCATTAGCATTTTTGTTACTATGTAAAAGCAAGATAAGAATAAAAGTTTATTTCAGAATTGGCACCTTTATGAATTGATCATAGATGAAGGTTTGGCCAGATAATTAACTTTCATGGATAAAATGTATTAAAAGGATAGTTTGTTGGCTGCATACGATACATGGTCAGAGTTTGACAAATTTAGAAAAATTGAGGATGGTCCTGTGGGAGGAGTACATAATGGAATTCAGTAGATTACATGCAAGACTGCAGAAATTTCATTTGGACATTCCTTAATCTGTGCTGGCATTAAAGTTATTGAACCGTACCAAAGTAACAAGTGTGGACAGACTTTAACAGTTTTAACGCAAGTTAAATTTGAAGATAAACAAACATCACTAGAACAAAGGGACGAAAAGCATTCTGAGGAAAGCATTCCTTTCCAGTAATGTTCATTGTACAACTGGTGACATGACAGAAAATGGAGTATACGGTGGTAAATTGGTGAGACCATTTCGATACATGCTACAGACGACAATATGAAAGGAGAACTGTTGCTAAGAGAACTGACGGTTAAAACGTTATTGAAACTTTTGAGAAGCAAAATGAATATAGGGTTTACAGTAATAGAATTAACATCAGAAATGCTCAGAGTATAGTCATCGATGTTTTCAGGTGCATTTCAAAATACTACGAAACCATGAACTGCACCAAATAGCTAAATAGATTACACTAAATTAAAATTAAAAATTAACATGAATCATAAGATTTGGAGCAAAATTTGGAAATGCAGTTCAAAGAGACGGCACTTTGTTGGTCAAAAGGAAGTTTCAGCCAAGTGTTGAAGATTTTGGTGGCAGAGGCTTTCAGTTGTCCAGGATTGGATAACAGTTGCATGTCTACTGTGTGTGAAACTCTGAGTAAAAGGGATTGGGACAAAGTAAAGAAATGTAAGTGTTCTAACAGTTTCAAATTTGGGGATGGAAACACTAAACTCTTTGAAAAGATTGGCTATTCCATTCAACATAGCTGGAATTGATACTTTATTAGCATAGACGTAGTGTCCGGTGAAATACCATTGTCAGTAAGTTAACTATCAATGAAACAAACACACAATGAAACTGAATATGTAAAATGACAAAGCTATTGTTTATGGAATATCTATGATTTTGCAGTTCACATAATTGGGGCACTATTATATTCCTTCAGAGAAACATAACATCTCCTCAAAAGAAGGTGATTGAAATCAGAGGGTAGAAATTTAGTCGACAAAAAGTCAATTGTGTTAAAATTTATTCCACTATCTTCTACATGATTAAAAATTTTAGTAAACGATGAAGTAATAAGAGTTAGGGAGTATGATGAGCTTGGAGAAATGATGCGACGGCTGTGAGATTTGGAAGAATTACTGAAGGATACCGGCGCAGGCTTTAGTTGGCTTGCCTTGTTAAGAAGCTGTGGCCATGGACTTAAAGGAATGAGCCAGGAAAAAAAGACTCATTCTCAGTTTGCATTTTGTGGACTTAGCAATCAGATGTTGTCAGTCAACAATAATACATAGTAGATATACTGGAGAGATTATGTATTATAAATTTGTAGATTCACAAAGAGTTATAGAAAATAAGGGGGTTTGTTCACTCAGTTGACGGGGTGACTGGTCTCTAATGCAGAGGGATGCCAACTGCACAGGTCAATGACCATAAAGGACCCATCCTCTCAACCTCTCCCCTGGCCTGAGGCATGCTGACCCTCAAGTTAAACCACCACACATCCTCTCTCTCTCTTTCTCTCTCTTTTTCTAATGACAGGCCAGTCCTCTGATACTATGGCAACTTTACAATAGTAGAGATAAGATAATAATTGTGGAAATGGAGACTGGCCTTGGACCAGCGATAAAATTTGTCACTGATAAAGGAAGGGAGAGATATTGCGAATGTGATATGTGTATGAGCATAATGTTTCTGATATAGTTTAGTCGATAAGTAGCCCACAATATTATTTCTGATTCTTGTGTCGGTTTAACACAGGAGTCCAACCTTGTAGTTCAGTTAGTGACAGTTTAGTCATTACTATTGAGTTACAACACTTAAATTGAATGCACATATATTCCTTCAGTTACAGAAATAGTCATAGAGTCACAGAGCCATAGTATTATACAACATGGAAACAGACCCTTCGATCCATCTTTTCCATGCCGAACATAATCCCAGACTAAACTAGCCCCACCTGCTTGCTCTTGCCCCAAATCCCTCCAATCCTTTTCTCTTCATGTACTTATCCAAATGTTTGTTAAACATTGCAATTGTTTAATTGTAATTAAAACTCCCATCCACTCCTTCCTCAGGAAGTTCATTCCACATGCGAACCACCCTCTGCGTAAAGAATTTGCCTCTCATGTCTTTTTTAAATCTCTCTCCTCTCACTTTAAAAATGTGCCCTTAATCTTGAAATCCCCCATCTTAGGAAAAATAAAACTACCATTAACTCTATGTATACCCGTTATTTTTTATAAATTTCTGTAAAGTCACCTGCCAATTTCCTGCGCTCCAGTGAAATACATCCCAGCCCGCCCAGCCTTTCTTAATAATTCAAACCTTCCATACCCGACAACATCCTAGTAAATCAGTTCTGAATGCTCTCCAGCTTAATAGTATCCTTCCTATAACTGGGTGACCAGAACTGGACACAGTATTCTAGAAGAGGCCTCACCAATGTCCTGTACAACCTCAACATGACTTTACAACTCCGATACTCAAAGGACTGAGCAATGAAGGCAAGTGTGTCAAACACCGTTTTCCCCACCTTGTCTACCTGTGACATAAACTTCAAAGAATTATGCACTGGATCCCATAGGTCTCTTTGTTCTACAACACTACTCAAGGTAAAAATTCTGGATCGATGGTGCTGGAAGAGCACAGCAGTTCAGGCGGCATCCGAGGAGCTTCAGCAAAATCGACGTTCCGGGTAAAAGCCCTTCATCAGGAATAAAGACTACTACAACACTACTCAAGGCCCTACCATTAATTGTATAATCTCTACCCTTGTTTGTTGTACCAAAATGCAATACCTCACGTTTATCCAGATTAAACTCCATCTGCTATTTTTCAGCCCATTGACCCATTTGACCAAGATCCCTTTATAATCTTAGAAAACCTTCTTCACTGTCTACAATGCCACCAATTTTTGTGTTGTCTGCAAACTTGCTAAAAATGCCTTCTACATTCTCATCCAAATCATTGTTCTAAAATAACAAACAAAATTCATTAAAACTTGTTTCCTTTCTAATCATTAAATCACCATCTTCATTTTGTTTTTCTTACATTAGATTACTTACAGTGTGGAAACAGGCCCTTCAGCCCAACAAGTCCACACTGACCCTCCGAAGAGCAACCCACCCAGTCCCCTACAGTTACCCCTTCACCTAACACTACGGGCAATTTAGCATGGCCAATTCACCTAGCCTAAACATCCTTGGACTGTGGGAGGAAACCAGAACAAACCCAAGCAGACACAAAATGTGCAAACTCCACACATTCCCGAGGCAGGAATTGAACCCCGGTCTCTAGCGCTGCGAGGCAACAGTGCTAACCACTGTGTCACTGCTTGTTCAATTAATTTCAGCCAATCCAACAAATTATAAATTATTATCTATAGATGTGGGTGAGTCTGGCCAGGCCAGCACTTATTCCCCATTTCTTTTTGCCTTTGGGAGGATATTGGCGAGATCTCTGCATGCTGCTGTCAATGGGGATGTAGGTACACCCATGGTGCCATTAAGAGGGAGTTCCAGGGCTCAGCAACACAGAAAGAGCAGCTATATAATTCTAAGTCAGGAAGATTGTTGGAAAGCAACTTGCAGAGTGTGGTTAACATGTATTTGCTGCCTTTGTCTTGCACGCGGTAGTTGTTGCACGCTTGGAAGCTGTCTTAGGATCTTTGGTGAATTTCTGCAGCGCATCTTTTAGGTTTAACTGCTACTGAGCATCGTGGCGGAGGGAGTGAATATTTGCGGGTGGGGTCCCAATCGAGTGGGTTGCTTTGTCATGGCAGATGTCAAGCTTCATTCGCTCATTCAAGTGGGGGAGTATTCCATCAGACTTCTGACTTGTACATTTTCTATGGTGAGAGTAATTCCTGAGGTGAGCTGCTTATATTTGACAACTTGCAATATGCCAAAGCATTTTTTATATTAGAATTTTGGAAAACAGAAATTAAAAGATAAAGTGACACTCTCCACTTCCAGACTGCAAATGTAGCAAAAGTGCAAATTTAGTCAAATGTCACAAAAGACAATCGCCCACGAAATTCCCAACAAGACCTAGAAATATACAGTTCTTGAGAGTAATGGAACCCAAGACATTGATCATAATCTCTCTTTTTAGCTGCTGACAAGGTTGCTGAATTTTCTAGCACTCTACTAAATCTCTCTCCCTCTGACTTGGATTGTTATGAGTTAATCTCAATCTGCTTGATGGTACCTTGGTTTTTTTGAGACAGTTTGCAGAACAGAAACTGCCCCCACAAATTCCACGCAAAGCCATCATCTGAGATGCAAGATCAAAGGAAGCTGAGAGATCTCAACTTTATTAAAGTGAACCCATGACAGTCTTCTGGAGCAAGGCAATTAAACAATCATTGAAATAAATTCCTTTTAATCTCCACAGATCTGCATTCTAGGATGGATTGTGGGTCTTTAGGCTGTCAAAGTCCTTGCTTGTAGGATACCCTGAACACAAGACAATCCAACTTTCAACACCAAATTGTATAATACAACGGACTTCATGAGAGGGGACGTTTATTTGACAAGAGGAAAATAAGGACTTAAGAAGGCAAATGACCCAATATTTGCTCAGAGAGATTTTAAGGACAGTCATAAACAAGAAAGCAGAGTGATTTTGGGCCAGAATTCCAGTGTTTAGGAGTTAGATACCCTGATGACATGAATGTTGGTGAAACTAAGAAATCGGATCGCACAAGGGGAAAGGCTAAGGGCTTTGAGGCTGTTTTCGTTGGAGAGAAGAAGGTTGAGAGGTGACTTAATTGAGACATATAAGATAATCAGAGGGTTAGATAGGATGGACAGTGAGAGCCTTTTTCCTCAGATGGTGATGGCTAGCACGCAGGGATATAGTTTTAAACTGAGGGGTGATAGACATAGGACAGATGTCAGAGGTAGTTTCTTTACTCAGAGAGTTGTAGGGGCGTGGAACAGCCTGCCTGCAACAGTAGTAGACTCACCAACCTTAAGGGCATTGGATAAACATATGGATGACAATGAAATAGTGTAGGATAGATGGGCTTCAGATTGGTTTCACAGGAGGGCCTGTATTGCGCTGTAATGTTCTATGTTCTAAGAGACTAGATGTTTGAACGGAAGGATCTGTTTCCATTCTGTATGACTTTATTACTCTATGACTATAATAACAGAAACACAATCTCTTTCAATCTATTGCAAATATAAGGGAAGGTACTTTCAGTTAATCATCTCTGTGTTAATCAGCCCCACATTACTGGGCCATGCATTCAGCCGTCGAGACTCTTGGATGATCAAGCTCTTCCCTTTATAATCATCTGCTATCTCTCCTTTCTCCTGTTTCAAGCAATCCTTAAAACCTACCTCATTGACCAAACACCTGCACTAATATTTGCTTTTGTGGCTTAGTGTCAAATTTTACCTGATTAGGCTCTCATGCAGTGCTTGAGAAATGAGCTATATAAATGCAAGTCATTATTGTTTTAGGAACCATTGAGTGGATGGAAGACTAACCTTGTGACACGTTTGGCAGGAGTCATGCCGCATCAGCAGCAATAGCCTGTTCAGAGAAGAAACCAAAATGCCTTATTTTGCTTTTTCCTGATGCTGTCTGCTTTTGAAAGAGGAAAACAAAAATGGAAAGATTGACAATTCTGCTTTCGAGGCTGTTGCATTGGTAATTAATTTCACAGCAGTTTGTGAAAGGCAATGCAGTCTCTCCAGCTGCTTTCAGTTAATCTTTGTGCGGAGTGAACCATTGACTCCCAAGAGATGAGCTGCAGCATGGAGACAGCAAACAACATCTGTACACGTGTGAATTATTGATGGGCTAAGTGTGTCAAGTAACAACACCTACAAGTAATAATTCTGTACCATTCCCTTTACTTTCCTCACACAGGACTCTTGCACAGTGACTGGTGTCTGGCTGATTTCCACCTCTGCGAGATTATTACCAGTGGGGGGAGGGGGGAGGTTACTAACTTCAACTACATCATCAAAAACCTTCCCTCTAACATAAGGTCAGAAATGGGGATATTCACTGATGATTGCACAATGTTCAGCACCATTTGCAACTCCGAGCCTGAACCAGCCCATGTCCAAATGTAACACAACCTGGACAATATCCAGCATTGGGCGGTCAAGCAGCAAGTAACAATTATGCCACGCAAGTACCAGGCAGTAATCCTTTCCAACAAGACAGAGCCAAGCCATTATTCATTGACATTCATTGGCATTACGATGACTGGAATTCTGACTAGCCGTATCCTGGGAGTTATTGTTGACCAGAAACTAAACCAATTATATACTGTGGCTACTACAGCAAATCAGAAGCTAGAAATTCTACAGTGAGTAACTCACTTCGTGACTTGTGTTTGACCATATGCCATGAGCATTCACGAGTGTCTAGGGTCAATATTGAGGATATCCAGGGGAATTCTCACATAACTGTATAACACTGTGCCTCCATCTTTATTAAATCTGTCATGGGGGCATAGTGTCTCAGTGTTTAGCTCTGCTGCCTCACAGTACAAGGACTTATGTTCAATTCCAGCCTTGGGTGACAGTCATACAGTCATAGAGATGTACAGCATGCAAACAGACTCTTCGGTCCAACCCGTCCATGCCAACCAGATATCCCAACCCAATCTAGTCCCACCTGCCAGCACATGACCCATATCCGTCCAAATCCTTCCTATTCATATACCCATCCAAATGTCTCTTAAGTGTTGCAATTATACCAGCCTCCACCACATCCTCTGGCAGCTCATTCCATTCATGTACCACCCTCTGTGTGAAAAAGTTGCTCCGTAGGTCTCTTTTATAACTTTCCCCTCTCACCTAAAACGTATGCCCCCTAGTTCTGGACTCCCCAACCCCAGGGAAAAGGCTTTGCCTATTTACCCTATCAATGCCCCTTATAATTTTGTAAACCTCTATAAGGTTACCCCTCAGCCTCTGACGCTCCAGGGTAAACAGTCCCAGCCTGTTCAGCCTCTCCCTATAGCTCAAATCCTCCAAGCTTGGCAACGTCCTTGTAAATCTTTTCTGAACTCTTTCAAGTTTCACACATTTTCTCCCCATGTCTACGTGTATTTCCTCCCGGTGCTCTGGTTTCCTCCCAAAGATGTGCAGGTTAGGGTGGACTGCCTCTGCTAAATCCCCCAGAGAGATTATTTGGAGATGCCGTTGTTGGACTGTGGTGACAAAGTTAAAAATCACACAATAACAGGTTATAGTCCAACAGGTTGATTTGGAAGCACTAGCTTTCAGAGCACTGCTCCTTCATAACCAACTCGAGCGACTGTCTGTGTGGAGTTTGCACATTCTCCCTGTGTCAGCCTGGGTTTCCTCCGGGTGCTCCGGTTTCCTCCCACAGTCCAAACATGTGCAAGTGAGGTGAATTGGCCATGCGTAATTGCCCATAGTGCTAGGTCGTTAGTTAGGGGAATGGGTCTGGGTGGATTACTCTTCAGATGGTCGGTGTGGATTGGTTGGCCAAAGGGCCTGTTTTCACACTGTAGGGAATCTAATCTAATCTAAACCTGTTGGACTATAACCTCATATTCCTGATTCACTGCATCCATTTCCTGTAGGTTAGCTCACAATGCCCTTAGGGAGGGAATTCTAGGATTTCGACCCAGTGACAGTGAAGGAGCTGCAATACATTTCCAAGTCAGGATGATGAGTGACTTGGAGGAGAATTTTCAGTAGCTGGTGTTCTCAAGTATCTGCTGCCCTTGTCCTTCTAAATGGTAGTTGTTGTTGGTTGGACAAAGACTTTTAAGATGTTCTGCAGGATATCTTCTAGATAGTACACACTGCTGCTACTGAGAGCAGGTGGTCAAGGGAATGTTTGTGTATGCGGCTGCTTAGTCCAGTATGTCAAGCTTCTTGAGTGTTGTTGGAGCTGCCCTATCCAGGCAAATGGGGCGTATTCCATCACACTCCTTACTTGTACCTTGTAGATAGGAGAAGCAATGACCGGGTAGTATTATCGCTAGCCAGAATCCAGAAACTCAGCAAATGCTTTAGAGACCTGGGTTCGAATTCCACCATGGCAGATGGTGAAATTCATACTTGGTAAAAAATTGGAATTAGGGCTCTACTGATGCTAGTGAAACCATTGCTGATTGTCAGAAAAACCCATCTGGTTCACAGATGTCCTTTAGGGAAGGAAACTACTATCCTTACTTGGTCAGGCCTATATGTGACTCCAAACATATAGGAGTTTACCTTAACTGCCCTCTGAAATGGCCTAGTCGGCCATTCAGATTCAGAAGTGTGTTGCTGGGAAAACACAGCAGGTTAGGCAGCATCTGAGGAGCAGGAGAATCAATGTTTCAGGCATAAGCCCTTCATCATGATGACGTCGATTTTCCTGCTCCTCAGATGTTGCCTGATCTGCGGTGCTTTCCCAGCGACAGAGTCTTGGCTCTGATCTCCAGCATCTGCAGTCCTCACTTTCTCCTAGCAGGTCATTCAGTTGAATCAATCTCTACAAAGTTTCAACAAAGAAATGAAACCAGACGGACCAGCTGGCAGCAACCTAAACACCAGAAAAATTGATGGTAGAAGCAGCCCTGCTGACCCTGCAAAGTCCTCCTTACTAACATCAGGGGATTAGTGCCAAAACTGAGAGAGCTGTCTCACAGATTAGTCAAGCAGCAGCCTGATATAGTCATACTTACAGAATCATACTTAGAGAATCATACCTTCCAGACAAGGTACCAGCGTTACTATCTGGGTTATGTCCCATCCCACTGGTAGGAAAAACTCAGCAGAGTTGACAGTGCCGTGGTATAGAGTGGGAAGGGAGTCCTCAACATTGACTTCAAATTCCATGAGGTCTCATGGCTTGATGTTAGATATTTGCAAGGAAACCTCTTGATAATATTCACATTCCATCCTCTCTCAGTTGGTGAATCAGTATTCCTACATGTTGAACAGCACTTGGAAGAAGCACAGAGGCAAGCAAACGCATAAAATATACTCTGGGTTAGAGATTTCAATGTCCACCACTAAGAGTGGTGCGGCAGCAGTGCCACTGATCGAGTTGGTCAGGTAGTAAAGGACATAGCTGCAAGACTGGGTCTGCTGCAGATGGTGAGGGAGCCAACAAGAGGGAAAAACACACTTGACCTTATAGTTACCATTCTGCCAGCAGCAGATGTATCTATCCATGACAATATCAGTAAGCGCATTCACTGCACAGTCCTTGTGGAGACAAAGTTCCATCTTCACACCAAGAATAACTTTTATCATGTTGTAAGGCACTATCATTAAATGGCACAGCAGCAGAATTGTACTCCAACACAATCACCAACCTCATGGGTTGGTATATCTCTCACTCAACCACTACCATCAAGCCATTGAACCTTGGTTCAATGGAGAGTGCAGGAGAGTATGCCAGGAGCAGCACCAGGCATACCTAAAAATGAGGTGTCCACCTAGTGAAGCCACCATACAGGATTACGTGCATGAACAGCAACTGAGAGACAGAGCTAAGCAATCCTCCAACTCATGAATGGTAGTGGTCAATTAACAACTGACTGGAGGAGGAGGCTCCACAATAACTCCACACTCAATGATGGAAGATCCCAGCACATCAGTGCAAAAGATAATGGTGGAGCATTCATAGCAATCTTTAGCCATAAGAGCCAAGTAGATGATCCATCTTGGCTTCCTACAGTGGTCCCCAGCTGGGGCTGGAGTGTTTGAGCTATACAAGAGGCTGAATAGGCTAAGGCTATTTTCCCTGGAGTGTTGAAGGTTGAAGGGTGACCTTACAGTGGTTTATAAAATCATAAGAGGGATGGATAGGATGAATAACCATGGTCATTTTCCCAAGGTAGGGGAGTCCAAAACTAGCTATCATAGGTTTAAGGTGAGAGAGTAAAGATTTAAAAGGGATCTAAAGGAGAACATTTTCACACAGAGGGTGGTACATATATGGAATGAGATGCCGGAGGAAGCTGCCAGAGGTGGAGGCTTGTACTATTATAACATCTAAAAGGCATTTGGATGGGTCTATGAATAGGAAGGGTTTAGAATGATAATGGCCAAATGTTGGCAAATGGGACTAGATTAATTCAGGATATCTGGTCGGCATGGATGGGTTGGACCGAAGGGCCTGTTTCCATCCTGTGCAACTCTGACTGCATGTGTCAATGGAGACTTTGTGATTTTTTGCAGGCCATTTTATGGATGGCACATACAGCTACCCCCGTGGAGTCGTGGTGAAGTGGGTGAATGATGAAGGTGGTGCATGGGATATCAATCAAATGAACTGCTTTGTTCTCAATGGTGTCAAGCTTCTTGAGTGTCATTGGAGCAGCACTCATTCGGACAAGTGGGGAATGTTCCATTGTAATCATGACCTGTGCCTTGTAGGCAGTAAACCAACTTTGAGGAATCATCTTCCAATCTTATGATGTTTAAAGGTGCAACGACATGGGAATGCTATTAACACGGTCGCTTCTAAACTGGAGGGCAGGTAAATGAATGATCACATAATGAATCACTGGTGCATCCATTTGTGGCTTAACACAGAATGTAATTTGTTTCTATCATTCCACACACAAGACTCCAATAATTAAATTTTAACCAGCTGCGATGGTTCTTAAACACAATATGAAAATAAGTGCGAGCATAGCTCTCTACATATTGAATAGATTTCATTTTCCCTCACTGAAGTTGTGAGCAAGCTATAAACAGACAGCTGGTAACATCTGTGATCAATGAGGTGTTTTTGTAATTAGCAATCCTTCCATTTGCTCTAATTATGTGTGTTTAACAGATTCCCACTGTTTGAAATGCTTGAAGGATGTCATTCTGTGAGGTCAGTTTTGATTTATGATGGCACTTATCGGTGTTATGTCCGAATAAGCAATGAAATTGGTCTGTTAATAACTAACCCTTTTTACTTCTAGCTCCTTGAGAATGTTTTGCCAGAGTAATAGAAGTACTACAAGACGTAACATGAATATATCATTGGTTTGAAATTACTTGTGTGCTTATTTCCATCAGGGAAGGGTTATACAAAATAAACAGTTCTGCAGAATTATCAGATCTGATTCTATGTACTGATATGTGAGGAGGGTCATATAGAGCATAAGTATTGGTGTGAACATGCTGAAAGTTGCCATCAAAGTGCTATCAAGTCACTCTTGCTCGGCAATAACCTGCTCAGTGATGTTTGGGTTTTGCCAGAGCCATTTGCTCCTCATCTCATTAAAGCCTTGGTTTAAACATGGACAGAAGAGCTGAATGCCAGAGGTAGGGTGAGGGTGACTGCCCACTGATGTTAAGGCTACAGTGGACCGAGTGTGGCACCAAGAAAATTTCAAGTCAATGAACAGTACAACACAAGAAGAGGCCCTTTGGTCCATCAAGACTGTGTCAACAAAATGATGGCTCCTTACAGGGCAGCACAGTGGCTCAGTGGTTAGAACTGTTGCCGCACAGTGCTGGGGACCTAGGTTTGAATCCCACATTGGGTGACTATCTGTATGGAGTTTGCACATTCTCCCTGTGTCTGTGTGGGTTTCCTCCAGGTATTCAGGTTTCTTCCCACAATCAAAAAATGTGCAGTTTAGATGCATTGGCTATGCTAGATTGCCCACAGTGTGAGGTGAATTAGTCAGAAGGAAATGGGTCTGGGTGGGTTACTCTTCAGAGGGTTGTTGGGTCGAATGACCTGTTTCCTGAAGGCAAATATGGCCTATGCCTTCTTGACCAACTTATTTCTTTGTTGCCTTTTTCAGGGAACTGTGGATCCCTCTGTATCCCTCTGTATCTTGATGCTACGAAGGGTTCTGCCATTTACGGTATACTTCCCACCTGCACTGGATCTTCCAAAATGCATCACCTCACATTTGTCCAGATTAAACTCTATCTGCCATTTCTCCACCCAAGTCTCCAGCCTATATAAATGTACTGCTATATCATCTGGCAGTTCTCCTCACTATCTGCAGCTTCCCCAATCTTTGTGCTGTTCACACATTTACTAATCAGACCACCTACATTCTCCTCCATTCTTATTTATTACCACCTACACTCTTATTTATTACAAACAACAGGGGTCCCAGCGTGGATCCCTATGGAACACCACTAGTCACAGATCTCCAGTCAGAAATATAACTTTCCGCTGTTGCTCTATATTGTGTATGACCAAACCAGCTCTGCATCCTTCGTACCAGGTCACCATGGATCACATGTGATTTCACCTTTCATATCAGCCTGCCATGAGGGGCCTTGTTAAAACATTGCTGAAGGACATATGGTAACATTTACCGTCCTGCCCTCATCAATCATCTTTGTCACTTCTTCAAAACTCTCAATCAAGTTTGTGAGATGCGGTGTTCTCGACACAAAACCTTGCTGTCTATTGCTAATAAATCTATATCTTCAAAATTGTGTAAATCCTATCCCTAAGAATCTTCACCAAAAATTTCCTGACCACTGATGCAAGTCTTACTAGCCTGTTATAATTTCCCAGAATAGCCCTGTTGCCTTTCTTAAACAAAGGAACAATGTTCTGGATTAGTGGTGCTGGAAGAGCACAGCAATTCAGGCAGCATCCGACGAGCAGCAAAATCAACGTTTCAGCCAAAAGCCCTTCATCAGGAATAAAGGCAGAGAGCCTGAGGCATGGAGAGATAAGCTAGAGGAGGGTGGGGGTTGGGAGAAAGTAGCATAGAGTACATTAGGTGAGTGGGGGAGGAGATGAAGGTGATAGGTCAG
>NC_057715.1:108736061-108784307 GCF_004010195.1 Chiloscyllium plagiosum | reverse complement strand
TCCCCACCCTCCTCTAGCTTATCTCTCCATGCTTCAGGCTCTCTGCCTTTATTCCTGATGAAGGGCTTTTGCCTGAAACGTCGATTTTGCTGCTCGTCAGATGCTGCCTGAATTGCTGTGCTCTTCCAGCACCACTGATCCAGAATCTGGTTTCCAGCATCTGCAGTCATTGTTTTTACCTCAAAGGAACAATGTTGACTATTCCCCAATCCTCTGGGACCTTTCTTATCACTGAAGTGGATACAAAGGTTTCATATAAGGCACCAGCAATTTTCTCCCTCACCTTCCTGAGTATTCTGGGGAAGATCCCATCAGATCCTGGGGACTCATCCACCTTAGTGCTTTTCAAAACATACAACATCTCCTCCTTTTTTATGTTGATATTCCCCAGTATTCCCCTCCCGAGACTCATCATCCACTATGTCCTACCCATTTGTGAATGCCCCTGAAAAATTAAGGACCTCACCCACCTTCTTCACCTTTTGAATAAATTCCTCCTTTGTCCTTGAGTGGGCTTACCCTTTCCTTAGCTACCCTTTTGCTCCTAATATATGTGTAAAACACCTTGTGATTTTCCTTCACCCTGTTTGTCAAAGACACTTCAAGGCCCTTTTCAGCCTACTATTTGCTCATTTAATTTCTTCCCTGTTCTCTTTATATTCTTTGAGAGCTCTGTCTGTCTTCAGTTTCTTAAATCTGATGTGTATCTCCTTCTTCTTTCTGACTAAGCTCACAATTTATCTTGTCATCCAAGTTGCCTGAATCTTTATTCTTGTTCTTATTCATCCTTATCCTTCATTTTCACAGGAATCTGCTGGTCCTGAATTCTAATCAACTTTAAAATATTCAAGCATGCCAGATGTGGATTTACGCCCAAACAGCCACCCCCAATCTACATTCCCCAGTTCCTGCTTAATATTGTCATAGTTAACTTTACTCCAATTTAGTAGCTTCACCCAAGGACTACCTTTATCCTTATCAATAAGACATTTAAAACTTGCAGAATTATGATCACTGTTCCTGAAATGCACCCCAATGAAACTTTGATCATCTGGCTAATACTAGATCTTGTACGGTCTCTTCCCTAGTTTGACTGTTTACATATTATTTCAAAAAAACCATCCTGGACACACCTAACAAATTCACCCCCATCCAAGCTCCTGACCCAAAACATGTTCCAGTCAACATCGGGGAAGTTAAAGTCACCTATCACAACAATCTCATTGTTCTTACACTTTTCCATCCTCTGTCTGTAATCACCTGTTGGCTGTTGGGAGGCCTGTTGTACAATCTCATCAAAGTGATTGCAACCTTCCTATTCCTGAGCGCTACCCATAAGGTCTTGCTAGATGAGCCATTAATGGTGTCCTCCCTCAGTACCACTGTGATATTCATCCTAATCAATCACACAACTCCCCACTTCTTTTATATCCCTCTTACTCACCTGAATCACCTAACTCCCAGAACATTAAGCTGTCAGTCTTGTTCCTCTCTCAACTAGTTTCTGAAATAGGTACACATAGTTATATGTAATAATCCAAGCTCAAAATCCATCTGCCTTACTTGTCATTCTGCTCACATTAAAACAAATACATATCAGACCACCAGTTCTGCAATGTTCAGTAACCACTCCCCTCATGTTCTTGCTCTTAGCTTTACTGGTATTAGTCTGTGACTCCTCCTTGGTCATTTTACCTGTTGACCTACTATTCTGGTTCCTGCCTCCCTGCCACATTAGCTTAAATATTCCCCAGCGGCTCTATCTAATCTCCCTGCCAAGATATTGGTGCTTCTTCAGTTTAGATGCAACTCGCCCTTCTCAAATTGGTCTCACCTGCCCTCAAAGATGTCCCAATGATCTACATACCTGAAGCCCTCACTCCTACACCAGCTCTTTCACATCTTTAACTTCCTATTACCTGCCT
Source organism: Chiloscyllium plagiosum (assembly GCF_004010195.1). NCBI lineage: Eukaryota > Metazoa > Chordata > Chondrichthyes > Orectolobiformes > Hemiscylliidae > Chiloscyllium > Chiloscyllium plagiosum. The sequence goes on along the minus strand of NC_057715.1, from coordinate 108,782,382 downwards.
GATTGGCATATGGCACAGGGAGTAATCCAAAGATTACACCCTTGAGGTCGTGCTTTTCAACTTCTTAACTAACTCCCTGGATTCCCTTTGCAGGACCTTAATACGTTTCCTGTCTATACTGTTAGTGTCAATATGGACCACAACTTCTGGCTGCTCACCCTCCCTTTTCAAAATACTGTGCCTACTCAGAGACATCCTTAGCCCCTGCACCAAGGAAGCAACACACCATCCAGGAATCTCACTTGCTGTACCCCTGTGTGATGATGCTGTCACATTATTTTGTCCTTTTTTTTAAGAGAGGTCATAAAGGCAGAAGTGCCGAAATGTCCACTTCAACAATGGCAGGGGAGTGACCAGTTCTCCCAGTTCAGGTTTCTTTCTAGTTCAGTTTAGTTGTAATAGAGAGAAGCTGCTTGCAGTCCAGAGAAAAGGTCCAAGCTTCAGCAGATGATTCTTGACTGGCTTTTTTTACTAAAATCTCTCCAGCCTGCAAGAACCTGTGTTTGAATTTACTTTTTTCCAAGGGATATGTTTGTGGGATGTTACGGGAATTGGAACAGCTCATCATTTAAGTTGCTGTGTTGGGTCAGTTATGTTTTCCTATTGTTAAGTTATTCTAATTTCCATTTTCTTACAATCATGTTTTAACCATAGTGTTTAAATAAACTCTGTTTAGCTTAAAGCAGAGTGGTTTGACTAGCTGCATCTCACCTGGAATACCCACTTCACATCTGCCTTTAAAATAAGAAGAGTTAGGGTCTGAGTTACCTTCTTAAAATATTTTGAGGGGGTCTGGCGTGGTCCATAACACCTTGCTATAGAGTTTCCTATCACTACTGCTTGCAGAGAGTAATGGTGGAAGAGCGTCTTTCTGGGAAGTGGGAAGGCACTTGCATGCTTGCAAGCATCTGGTACAAAACAAGATGGCATGGCGGCACGGCGGCACAGTGGTTAGCACTGCTGCCTCACAGCACCAGAGACCCGGGTTCAATTCCTGCCTCAGGTGACTGACTGTGTGGAGTTTGCACATTCTCCCCTTGCCTGCGTGGGTTTCCTCCGGGTGCTCCGGTTTCCTTCCACAGTCCAAAAAATGTGCAGGTCAGGTGAATTGGCCACGCTAAATTGCCCGTAGCCTTAGGTGAAGGGGTAAATGCAGGGGAATGGGTCTGGATGGGTTGCGCTTCAGCGGGTCGGTATGGACTTGTTAGGCCGAAGAACCTGTTTCCACTCTGTAAGTAATCTAATCTAATCTAATAAAGACATAGGAACTGAAACAGGTCATTCAGCCCATCAGGCTTGCTCAGCCACTTAACAAGATCATTGATGATCTGATTATCCTTAATTCCAATTTGCTGCCTTTTTCCATAACTCTAAATTCCCTCATCTGTTGCCCTTGTCCTTCCAGTTGGAACTGATTGTGAGTTTGGAAGGTGCAGACTGAAAAGCCTTGAAGAATTTCTGCATTGCATTTTGTAGTTAGTATACACTGCTGCTCCTGAGAGTCACTGGTGGAGAGTGAATGTTCATGGATCTGGTGCCAGTCAAGCAGGCTGCTTTGTCCTGGATGGTTAAAAATGTGTTGCTGGAAAAGTGCAGCAGGTCAGGCAGCATCAAAGGAGAAGGAGAAGCGATGTTTTGGGCATAAGCCCTTCTTCAGGAATGAGGAGGGTGTGACAAGCAAGCTAATAGGAAGGGAGGAGGGACTTGGGGGAGGGGCGTTGGGAATCTGAGAAAAGGTGGTGGGAGGGGAAATGAGGAAGCTGGAGAAATCTGTATTCATATCACCCTCACCTTAACCTCCTTTCACCGATCGCATTCCCAACGCCCCTCCCCCAAGTCCCTCCTCCCTACCTTTTATCTTAGCCTGCTTGACCGGCACCGATTCAATGGGCCAAAGGGCTTTTTTGTGCTCTATGATTCTATATATATATAGTATGTTTCATGATCAAATGCCACCCCAAAGCATTTACAGCCAATTGCATACATATGAAGTGCTGTCACTATGGCAGAGTGTATAATGATTTGCCATAAACTGCAATATATTAATGTAAGACAATCTGTTTTGGTGGTGTCGATAGATATCAGAATCCCAGGGTAACTCTTTAGAGGAGTTTTCGCATCCCTAAGAGGGCAGATGGGGGTCTCAGTTTTAACATCTTATCCCAAAGGACAGTGCAGCACTTCCTCAGAAATGCCAGCTTAAATTTCTACACAAAAGTCCAGGACTGGGTCTTGGAGTCATGCAACATGGAAACAGACCCTGGAGTCCAACCGTCATAGATTCATAGAGTCATAGAGATGTTATGCACGGAAGCAGACCCTTCAGTCCAACTCGTCCATGCCGACCAGATATCTCAACCCAATCTAGTCCCACCTGCCAGCACCTGGCCTATATCCCTCCAAACCCTTCCTATTCATATACCCATCCAGATACCTTTTAAATGTTGCAATTGTACCAGCCTCCACCACTTCCTCTGGCAACTCATTCCATACACGTATAACCCTCTGTGTGATAACATCACCCCTTAGGTCTCTTTTATATCTTTCCCCTCTCACCCTAAACCTATGCCCTCTGGTTCTGGACTTACCCACCCCAAGGAAAAGACTTTGTCTATTTATCCTATCCATGCCCCTCATGATTTTATAAACCTCTATAAGGTCCATGCCAACCATAATCCCAAACTAAACTACTCCCACCTGCTGACATGTGGTCTCTATTCACCAAAACACTTTTTTATTCATGTACTTATCTAGAGAAAAGATACTTGCCTTATCTATGCCCGTTAAGATTTTATAAACCTCTATAAGGTCGCCCCCTCAAGTTCCTACATTCCAAAGAGAAAAGTCCCAGCCAATCCAGACTATTTTTATAATTCAAAGCCTCCATTCCCAACAATATCTTGGTAAATCTTTTCTGAACCATCTTCTCCTTATAATAGGATGACCAGAACTGGACACAGTTATCCAGCGGAGGCCTCACCAATGCCCTGTACAACCTCAGCATAACATCCCAACTCCTGTATTCAAGGGCCTGAGCAGTGAAGGCAAGCATACTAAATGCTTCCTTAACCACTCTATCCACATGTGAAGCAAATGTCAAAGAATTATGTACCTGAACCTTTACGTCTCTCTGTTTTACCACACTACCCAAGATCCTACCTTTTAATTGTATAAGTCTTGACCTTATTTGTTTTAGACAATACCTTGCAATTATCCAAAATAAAATTGAACTTGCAGCTTTCAGATTCAGAGACAAATGTGCTACCACCTGAGCTATAGTTAAATACTAATAGCATCCACCGATACCAATGTTTGTCATATTACTTTTTTTCATGTGGACCAATCTGTGCTTAGTTTCCGAACATGTTCTTCAGTAGAGTTGCCGAGAGATGAAAGAGATCTTCAGTCTGATGCGTACTGGAACTCCTAAAATGTTCAAGGAACCTTTCTGATTTCATCTAATTATGGTGTTTATTTTCATACTGCGCTGCAGTGACTTCAATGGCCCTGTTTTTATTTCCTCTCAGAATGTGGGTTATACTTACAATGCCACATTTATCGTTTTTCCATAATTGCCCCTGAACAGATGCTTTCTTCTCAAAACATTAACATATGTGGAATGTAAGAACAAACAAGAACTTTATAGCACAAAACACGACCTTTTGATCCATTGTGGCTTCTTTTGAGAGCAATTCAAAACCAATTTCATCGCCTGCATTTCCAAACACTTGTATCCACTTGTCCTCCAAACATTTTTTTACTTTTTCATTTAAAAGTGAAGGAGATTGCACATTTTGTGATGCTGCAGTTAGACAGGAGCACCAACGGAATCTCAGGGAGCGTAGACAAGCCTTGTCCCCTGGAAAGGTGATGGTCTAGTGGTATTATCTCTGGTATTATCTCAGAGACGCCGGTAATGTTCTGGTTTTGGGTTGGAATCCCATCATGGCAGGTAGTGAAATTTGAATCTTTATTTAAAATATGATTTAGAATTAAGAGTCTAATGATGACTACCTTAATTGTTGGGGAAAAAAATGCATCTGGTTCACAAACATCCTTTAGGGAAGCAAATTGCCATCCTTACCTGGTCTGGCCTACATGCGAATTGAGAGGCACAGCAATTGTTTAATTCACTTGTGGGCTGTGGGCATTGTGGGCTGAATAGCATTTAATGCCCATCTCTAGTTGCCTTGTGAAGGTATTGGTGCCTTCTTGATACGCTGTAGCCCGTGTGCTACAGGTAGACCCAAAATGTTACTAAGGTGGGAGTTCCAGACTTGTGTCCCAGTGGCAATGAAGGGACAGCAATATATTTCCAAGTCATGATGACGAGCGGTTTGGAGAGACTTTGCAGGTGGTGGTGTTCCCATGTATCTGCTGCTCTTGTCCTTCTAGATAGAAGTGATTGTTGGTTTTGGAAGCTGCTGTTTAAGGATCTTTGGTGAACTTTTTTGTGGTGCATCTTGTAGATAGCACACATTGCTGCTACTGAGCATCAGTGGTATTTGGTTGACCGTGAACTGTATTCTGGACAATTTTGGATGGGCACTAAATGCTGGCCTAGCCTTCGAAGCCAACATCCAGTGAATGAAAACAGAGCTAGATTGAGAAGATCCTTGGGGCTTTCCTTGTTGAAAACTTTCAATGTCATTCCCTTGTTCATGTTGTGTCTTTGCTGGCATTTAACTATTGTGCTTTGTGGAGCCATAAGGTAGGGCTCCTCTTAACACCTGCCCCATTCAGACTATCTTGCTGGGTTGGAGTGAGCAAGATGCCCTTCATGTGCAAATTGGAAAGCATGTATTGAGTTCCTGGAAGATTGTGTGAAGGGGCAGATTTTTAACTTGTCTCCAAGGCCATGAAATTGCTGTTATGGATGAGCTGACCATTATAGAAACCATCTGATTGTCATTTCCATTGTGACCTTACAGGCTGCAGGTAAGTCAAAACTTTTCCTCAGAATCAGGTATTTTTGGGGGGATGAACAGCATCGTTGCAGTTATACAGGTATATAGTGTTTGTGCACTAATATATATGAAATGAGAAAGACATTGCAACTATCAATAACTTTCTGTGTGGCTGCATTGGTTATCATTGTGAATAGAAAGTAGCTTGCACATGTGGCACTTTTCATAGAATCATAAAATTCCTACAGTGTGGAAGTCGGCCATTCGGCCCAGCAAATGCTCACTAACCCTCCAAATAGCATCCTACCTAGACCCATCCCATCCCACCCCCACACTATCCCCATAGCCCTGCTTTTCCTATGGCCAATCCACCTAACCTGCACATCTTTGCACTGTGGGAGGAAACCAGAACACCCGGAGGAAATTGATGCAGACACGGGGAGAATGTGTACACAGACAGTTACCCGAGGTTGGAACCAAACCCAGGTCCCAAGCGCTGTGAGGCAGCAGTATTAACTACTGAGCCCAATGCTCCCCCAATATTTTCACAATATCTAAATACTTTGCAATCAGTGGATTGCTTTTAAAGTTAAGTTTGTGTAATGTAAGACAACATTAAGCAGTTTATGTTTATACAGCTCCTTTCTCTGTGGCAGCCTTCTGTCCTGTGGGACAATGGTTTGTGCCATGGTGGTCATCTCTGTACTAAACATTACCTGGTGTGGCTCAGGAATCCCATTGCTCTGGCAGTCTCTAGTGTGCAGATTGCAGATGAAGACTTAGAGCTCAGAAAGGGCAGGATTTGCTGCTCTCAGCTATCTCTGGGATTTCTTCTCAGCTAGCCAAGCAGTTCCATTCAGCCCGCCTCTGCCAATGCCCCTCCAACTATCCAGGAATCATTACCGTTTGGTGACAGTCTTCTAATTGTTTGTGTCAACATTACTTCCTTGATTTGATTTGATTTATTGTAGTCACGTATACCTGAGTACAGTGAAAGGCTTTGTTTAGTGAGCAGTACAGGCAGACCATAGCAAACAAGAGCATACAGATCATAGGGTGCTTAGACAGAGTGAGGCATATAGGTGGAGAAAGTGAGGTCTGCAGATGCTGGAGATCAGAGCTGAAAACGTGTTGCTGGAAAAGCGCAGCAGGTCAGGCAGCATCCAGGGAACAGGAGAATCAACGTTTCGGGCATAAGCTGTAACCTATATGAGGCATATAGGTTACAACTACCCAGGAGGTGTGATCACTTCCATCTAGAAGGTCGAGAGCAGCAGGTCAACATTATTTAAAGTTAGAGAGTCCATTCAATAGTTTAATAACAGCAGGGAAGAAGCTGTTCTTAAACCTGTTATTGCCCTCCGTACATTCTGTCTGATGGAAGAGGTTGTAGGAGAGCATTACCGGGGTGCAATGGACCTTTGATGATGTTGGCAGCCTTTCTGTGGCTACATGCCATGTAAATGGAGTCCATGGATGGGAGGTTGGCTTCTGTGATGGTCTGGGCTGTGCACACCACCTTCTGTAGTTTCTTCCAGTTCTGGGCCGAGCAGTTGCCATATCAGGCTGTTATATACTGGGATAGTATGCTTTCTATAGTGCATCTATAAAAGTTATGATTTGGAGGTGCCAGTGTTGGACTGGGGTGGACAAAGTTAAAATTCACATAATGCCTGTTTATAGTCCAACAGGTTTATTCTGAGCTGAGATAGCACATATTGTTAAAGCTATCTTGAGAATGTAACTTTTAAAATGTTCTGCAATTTACATATGAAAGAACTGAAACCAACATGGTCATTCTAAAAGATGAGAGACTTAACAAACAATCCAGGGTTTTTCAATATATCATTTCAATGGCATCACATTGTAAACTTTTGCTATAAATTCTGTGTCCTACACTCTTATATTCCACACCCACCTGATGAAGGAGCAACGCTCCAAAAGCAGTGCTTCCGAATAAACCTGTTGAACTATAGCCTGTTGTGTGTTTTTTTTTAACTTTGTAAAGGTTAGTGAGGGTCCTTCCTTCCTAGGGTAAAAACAATGACTGCAGATGCTGGAAACCAGATTCTGGATTAGAGTGGTGCTGGAAAAACACAGCAGTTCAGGCAGGATTCGAGGAGCAGTAAAATCAACGTTTCGGGCAAAAGCCCTTTACCTCTATTCCTGATGAAGGGCTTTTGCCCGAAATGTTGACTTTCCTGCTCCTCGAATGCTGCCTGAACTGCTGTGCTTTTCCAGCACTACTCTAATCCAGAATCCTTCCTTCCTATCAGGATGGCAGCCATCCTGGTAGCAGACGTAAGAATGCCCAATGAAATGTGACCCAGTGATCAGTCCACTTTCCAAAAACTGTTGGATATGTGACACCATCCAACAGACCAGATGACAATTCGGATCCAGCAATATTGCTTGCAAAGCTTATCACAAACCCAAAATCTCTCGGGATGCTTCACCATCAATAAAATGCGTTGGACGTGCATTCACATCGTAATATAGAAAACGGGGCAGCCAATTTATATGCAGCAAGGTTCCACCAACAACAATGGAATAGAAATTGCCAGGATCATCTGTTTGAGTGATATTGATTAGAGGATAATTATTGGTCAGTTCTCCAGGCGAATGCTGAATCTTTGAATAATTTTATGGGATCTTTTGCATTGATCTGAGGACAGACTTGACCTAAGGTTGGATGCCTCATCTCTGACAGTGCAGAATTTAATCAGGAGAGGGTTTGGGTTACTGGCAGTTGGTGGTTAGTGTAACTTTTTGTTTCTAATCTACCAGTCTAGCTATTTGTAATGCTCTGACATGTTATTAAACATGTCTGAGGCAGGCAAGACTTGAACCTAGGTTTTCTAGCCCAGAGTTAGGGACTCCCACTGCACCATAAGAGCCCGATACTCTTTTGGAGGCATTTTCTAAACAATCTATTCAGTCATGTTACTGCATCTCTCTGAAGCAGGTGGGACTTGATTCCAGGCCTTCTGGCTTAGAGGGATGAACACTACTACTGTGTCACATGTGCCCACAATACTCCTTTGGACTTTTTTTAAAAACACATTCCATGTGGGAATCATTGGGCAGGCCAGCATTTATTGCCCCTTCCTATTTGCCCAGAGGACAGGTAAGAGCCAACCACATTACCATGGGTCTGGAGGCCAAACCAGTTAAGGATGGCAGTTTTCTTCCTTAAAGGACATTAAAGTGCCAGTTTCTTTTTCTAAAACACAACAATGGTTTCACAGTTTCGGCTCTTTATTCTTTTTTTTTAACAGAATTCGAGCTCCATCATCTGCTGTGGTGAGATTCAAACCTCGCTTCCTGCATTAATAGTCTAGCGATAATACCATTAGGCCATGGTCCCCCCAGAAGTGGGGGCAAGCTTTTGTTCGTTAACCTATTCAGGAATATTATGACATACCTTTGGAGCAGGTGCAAGTTAAAGCTAGGACTCCTATCACAGAGATAGGGACACTACCTGTGCTCCACAATAACTCTTAACATAGATCTGGGTATTTTTCTAACCAATCTGTTCGGAGTTGTCATTATGCACCTCTAGATCAGGTGGGACTTGAATCTTAGGAGAAAGTGAGGACTGCAGATGCTGGTGACCAGAGTTGAAAAGTGTGGTGCTGGAAAAACACAGCAGGCCAGGCAGCATCCGAGGAGCAGGAGAATCGATATTTCGGGCATAAGCCCTTTTTCGGGAATCATGGGCTTATGCCCGAAACGTCAATTTTCTTGCTCCTCGGATGCTGTCTGGCCTGCTGTGTTTTTCCAGCACCACACTTTTCATCTCGGGACTTGAATTTTAGCCTCCCTACTTAGAGGCAGGGATGCTACCATTGAGCCATAGGCTTCCTTAATTCACCTTTGGATGCTGAGTCTTAGGATCTGTCCAATTATCCATGGGGAGGATAGACCATAGAGAATCTTAACAAGAAGAGGCATTTGTCTTCCATCACAACGTATTCTTTTTTCTTTATTTTCTTCATTTTTTTTATTTGGAACAGAACGTCCGACACTCCTGTTTATTTTTTTTTCTCCTTTTCTTTTCTTTTTTTTTCTTTTTTTGACAACGTATTCTTTATTGTGTGATAGTAATAGGCACAATTAGGATTACCCAATTAGGCAAAATGACTGCTTACTAAATTGCTGTGGAGTACAGTATGACCCATCTGCTTTCATCTAGACTAGACTAACTGTTTGTCCACTCAAAGACTGTTATATCATCAGGTTGGATAGGACTAATACAACTTTGACATTAACCCTTTGAGAACCATGACCTTTACCTAAGAGAGAGAAGGATGGGAGATAAAACAACATGGAAAACAAGCAAAAGCAAAAGGAAAAAAGTAACCATTGGCTGAGGTATGCTACTTGAGTAGAGTGTTCCATCATCCAGCACATAATAGGTTACAACAGGCTACAAATTACCCCTATTTTTTTCCTAAAACACCAATTCTTCCCTGCAGAATGCTGCTGTCTCATTCCATTAACTTCTTCATTAGTTCCAAAAGCCCATCAGCAGTGACAAACCAAAGGAGCAATTAAACTTCCAAATGTTTCTGGCTAAAAACTTGTGCATAATATTTGTATGTCATTGCCTGCCATCTGTCTGTTACCTTCAGTTGATTTCTGTCTGAATCAAAAACTATTCACATTTATTTCTGTAAAGGCAAAATGGGTGGAATAAATGAAGCAATCAGTAAGTGAAGGGCTCTCTGAAGTTTTCTGATAATAATCTCTGCACTGTGTTAACGTAGAAAGATATCAGACAAATGTTTGAAGAAGAAAAGTAATACAAAGACAGGAGAAACAACAGTGAGATGGGATTAGAATGGCCAGCTCAGATATGGAGCTAGTGCCAGATATAGTGGGCAAATTACCTCCTTTGATGCAGAGTTTTGATTGTATAATCATATTGTATTTTCATTTATGGATTCAAACCCAACTCAAGACCTGAGCGCATAATCTAAGATGACAGTTCATTTCAGTACTGAGGGAGGAATGGATTTTTAGAATGACTGCCTATTTGGATGAGATTAAACTGAAGCTCCGTCTGCCTGCTCAGGTGGACTAAGAGATGCCATGATTAAACTCAAGGTACATTCTAGGTTCTCCAGACTATCTGTCTGTTATGTTTAGTATTAGATTTGTATTGGAGACAGTGTAGCAAACAGTTACAGGGCAAATGCTGAGATGATGCGTTCCCTCAGGGGAGAGTCTAGGACCAGAGGGCATAGTCTCAGAATAAAGGGGCGACAATTTAAGACTGAGATGAGAAGGAATTGCTCCCCTCAGAAGATTGTAAGTCTCTGGAACCCCTTTTCACAGAGAGCTGAGGGTGTAGTGCCTTTAACTATATTTAAGGCCGAGATTGATAGATTCTTGATCAGTAGAGGAATCAATTAATACAGGGAAAGGCTTGGAAAGTGGACATGAGGAGCGCCAGATTAGCCATGATCCTATTGAATGGCCGAGCAGCCTATTCCTATTTCTTAGGGTCTTATGGAATGGTTCTTGCACATGGAAGGAAGATTTATTTGGATTGCGATTAACTATAAAGTGATGGTATTGGGAAATAGATCAGACTTTTGTTTGTCATCTGTTTTGAAATCTTTCAAACAGTGCTAAATTTAGTTGATTGTGTTTGTTTTGTTTTTAATTTCTTTTGCATAATAAACTTTAGTTTTATTATTGAAAACAAAATCTGGAGTCATCCGTCCTTTCAGTAAAAATGAAACACCATGTATCAAACTACATTTCATTCAGGGGTTAAAAAAAAAACCAAAACTCTGCAAATGCTGGAAATTAGAAATGAAATCAGAAATTGCTGGAAAAGCTCAACAGGTCTGCGAAGACAAAGCAGAGTTAACTTTCAGGTGCAGTGAACTTTCTGCAGAACTGTTCTCTGAGTAAAAATATTTCATTTCTGGATCAAAAGGGAGATCACTTATTTGGTTTGAATTGATTAGATTTATTGTAGTCATGTGTACCTTAGTACAGTGAAATGCTTTATTTTGCGAGCAGTACGGGCAGATTAGGGCAAAAAAGGACATACAGATCATAGGGTGCTTAGACAGAGTGAGGCATACAAGGGTATGGCTGCACAGGAGATTCACAAAACAAGATCAAGGTTATTTGAAGTTAGAGAGTCCATTTGCTAGTCTATCAACAGCAGGGAAAATAGCTGTCCTTGTGTGTGTGTGTGTAGGTGTGTGTATAGGTGTGTGTGTGTGTAGGTGTGTGTGTATGTTGCTGTGTGTTTGTCTGTGTCTGTGTGTGTGTGTGTGCGCGCATGTGTTCAAGTTTCTGTATCTACTTGGAAGAGGTTGTAGGAGATCATTACTGGCGTGGGAAAGGTCTTTGACAGCCTTTCCGTGGCATGGAGTCCATAGATGGAAGGTTGGTTTCAGTGATGGGCTGTGCACATAACCTTCTGTAGTTTCTTACAGTCCTGGGAAGAGCAGTTGCCATACCAGGCTGTTATGCACCTCGATAGAAGGCTTTCTATGGCACATCTGTAAAAGTTGGCAAGGGTCCTTGTGGACATTTTTGAATTTCCTAAGCCACCGAAGGAAGAAGAGGCATTGTTGTGTATTCTTGACCATTCCATCTATGTGGGAGGTCCAGGACAGCTTTGTTGTTTATCATCATGCTGAGGAATTTGATGCTCTGCACCTTCTCAACCTCCATTCCATTGCTTTGGGGGCGTGGCCTCACGACATGTCCCCTAGTTCTATGTTCCCGTCTGGGGAAACATCCTTTCAGTATCCACCTGTCAGGTCCTCTCAGAATCTTATGTTTCAATAAGATCACATCATTCTTCTAAACTCTAAAACTAATCTGTCCAAGCTTTCCTCATAAAATGCCTCACCTCAGGAATGAGTTGAATGAACCTTCTCTGAACAGCTTCTAATGTAATTATGTCTTTTCATAGAGTCATAGAGTCATACAGCACAGGAACAGACCCTTCGGTCCAGCCAGTCCTTGGCCATCTATAAACCCAAACTAAATTGTTATTTCCATAAATAAGAAGAGGAGAAAATGAATGTGTTCCTCTACATCTGGTCTCACTGATGCACTGTACAACTCTAACAAAATATCTCTGTTTTTAATGCATTCCCTGAAATGACAACATTCTAACTGTCTTTGTACTGACTTTCGGTCCTGGACCTACTTACTTTTTGTGAATCATGTTCCGGGAAACCCAGATCTCTCTCTGTGCCTCAGAGTTCTCCAATCTCTCCATTTAAAGCCTTTCTATTTTTCCTTCCAGTGGACAAGTTCACACAGTGATACTGAGCTAAGAATGTGGGGAGATGTTAGCTATAAATTACACAGGTACCAAATATTTTCCTTCAGAAGTATAGCAAAACATGTTGCTATCCAGCATTTCCTCCTTGAATATCTAAGTTAAATGATATCCATTAAAAAGCAGAAGAAAGCCAAACAAGCAACTCTCAATTCCCAAAGTAAACTATTCCCACCTACCTGCACTACCTATCCCTCCAAATCTTTCCTATTCATGAACATATGCAAATATCTTTTAAACATTCTAACTGTACTTGCATCCACCACTTTCTCTGGTAGTTTATTCCACACATAAACCACTGTCTGCATAAAAAAATTGGCCCTCATATCCTTTTTAAAGCTTTCTCTTCACACCTTAAAATCCATCAAGTTAGTGTGGCAGGTCAGTCTGATCAATTGCAAAGACACTTGAGTAGTCACGGTAAAGAGTTACCGAACCCATCTTCCAGACATTTGTTGTTTTATTGAAAGTCTCACCCCGCAAAGAATGAAACAAAAATGAAAATTGCAGGTTTAGTTAAAAAGCTCAAATGCACTTTCTCAAAGATGAGTATTCTGTTGCAGAGTTCTGTTGAAAACATTCTTAAAAATGGGACTATGTGTTGAGACTGAGGTACTGTCAGAGGTGCCATCTTTCAGATAAGAAATTAAATCAAAGATTCATCTTCCATTTCACATCTGGGTAAAAGATCCCAAGCCTACTCTTATGAAGTACAAGGAACATGTCCCCGAACAATATTTATCCCTCAACTGAAATTATTAAATAAACAGATTAACTCACTGTTTGTCAGAGTTTGCTGTGAGCCTACAGTCTTCCTACATTACAACCGTGACACCCATTTGAAACATACTTCACACTTTATGTAAAACACTTTGGGATATTCTGAAGTCAGGAATGACACTTGATAAATGCAAATCTTTCTCCAGTCTTTCTTATTCTAGTTCAGAATTCTGAGCTTTGTAGTTGTTACACAACAGTTGATTCTGGGACATGGCCAACACTGGATTGAAGCAATCAGCTTTTGACTGACACAAGAAACTGTACTGCTCGTCACATTTCAGCATATTTTGGCTTTTCACATTAGTGTTGCCTCTTTCCTTTATTGAGTCTGCTAACGCAGGTTTTCATTCCGACATCCTTTACTCTGATCTTTGAGTTTCAGTCACAGTCTGCCTTTCAGTGTCAACCCAGCCTGGGGAAACTATACTTCTTCAAAATCACCAAAATCGAGAAGCTTCCAAAGCATTAACAAGGGCCGTTTAAGAGACTTTTAGATAAGCACATGAATATGCAAGAATTGAGGGAAGTGGGCCAAGGGCAGGCAAAAGGGATTAGTTTATTTGGCATCACATCCAGCACAACATTGTGGGCCAAAGGGCCCATTCCAGTTCTACATATCACATTCTAAAATTCAAGGGTGCAGTTGCTGAAGTTTTGTAGCTTAATGGGATAGAACATTATAAACTAAAGGAAACAGGACTTGTACCTATATATCAAATAAACAAAGTTGGCTGCAGCAGATTATCTCCAAATAAATATGTGAATGCTCAGTGTAAATATTTTTATGACTTTTGTTTATTAAGCTAATTACTTCTCATTACCACGAAGGAAGTGGTTAGAGAGATATGCAGAGCATTGAGCCAGTTATCCATTAATGATTATTCGGAAAGAAATTTTTAGACTCTTGGATAAAACGTTTTGTATCACAGTCAGTTAGCTCTCATTCCCTCTGCACCATTGATCTAAATTCAGTGCTGGGCTGTGGCTTTATTGGATTTGATCTATTAACCCTCCAGCTACTGATTGTAGAGGAAGTAACCGGATTGAGTTTGGACTGTGTTAATGCCAGATGCCATTCATCAAAACTAAACTGCACATCATTGGCAGGGATTAGTGTCCTCAGGGTGAAAAGTCACCAATACAATTGAAACTCCACTATCTGCTCATATTCAACTCCTCTATTCTTCCAGCCAAAGTGCATGACCTCATATTTTCCACATTATATTCCACTCCCAAGTGTTTGCCCACTCAGCTTAATTTGCTTATATTCCTCTGTATACTCTTCTCGTCACCATTTTCTTTCCTGCCTAGGTTTGTGTAATCCACAAACTTGGTGATAGTACATTTACTTCTGTCATCCAAGTCATTAATATTGTCATTATTGACAATTGTTCACTCATGAGTATGACTGTTGATGCCGGACTTTCCATATGACTGGTCAATGGTTCTGTGGGTCCCAGTGTGCCTGATGTGCTCAATCCCAGAGCCACATCTCTGACCACACATTGTCAGGTCTTTCTGGGAGTTGGAACTGATCTTTGGCCTTGAGATTGCTGGCATATCTTAGTCTGGCTCCTTTTCCCATAAATCCTCTTCCCAACGTGTTATCAAAGAATTGTGTCCCTTCATACAGGAGGTTCTTCCAAGTTGGCTTCTTCTGAATGAGGGTCTCCCACACATTTATGTATACGTTGCATTTCCTGAGTGAAGCTTTCAGGGAGGCTTTGACATCCATCCTTTGTCCCCCTCTCACGAGGGTGCCTTCCTTGTGCTGGAGAAGTTGGGGGGAGCTGGTGGAGTTTGCTTTGGCAGTTGCAACTCAGGCATCCTAAGCACCTGACCCCAGTGATATACCTTATAAATAATCGTGGTCCGAGCACTGATCCCTGTGTGGTTACAAAATGTCATCCTGAAAATCTGGAATCCTGGAATCCTTGAAAACACCTGCAATTCCAAATTTGTCTTAAATGAAGTTAGTCAGCCAGGCTGACTATTGTGTTCCAGGCCCTGTCACTCGGGAAGGATGTGCTGGTGTTGGAGGTGGTCCAGAGGAGGTTCACAAGAATGATCCCAGGGATGAGGTGCTTGTCATACGAGGAGCGGTTGAGGAGTCGATTGAGTTTAGAAGTATGGGGGAGGGGGGGCGGGGTGGAGCAGGGTCTGGGGTGGGGATCTGATTGAAACTTACACAATATCGAGAGGCCTGGACAGAGTGAACATGGAGAAGATATATCCACTAGTATGAGAGTCCAGGACCTGAGGACACCGTTTCAGAGTGAAGGGACGACCTGTTAGAACTGAGATGAGGAGGATCTTCTTCAGCCAGGGGTTGGTGAATGTGTGGAACTCACTGCCACCAATGGCTGTGGATGCCAAGCTATTGAATGTATTTAAGTCAGAGATGGTTAGGTTCTTGATTAGTAAAAGGATCAAGGGCAACAGGGAGAAGGCAGGAGAATGGGGTTGAGAAACCAATCAGCCATGATTGAATGGCAGAGCAGAATTGATGGGCCAAATGGCCTAATTCACTACCTGGCATGGCAACTGAACCATTCAAGGTCAGAGACGGTTACAGAGAGTGGTGAACTCAGCCCGGACAATCACAAAGGCCAACCTCCCATCTATAGAATCCATCTACCAGGCCCGCTGTCAAGGAAAGGCCGCCAGCATTCTCAAAGATCCATCCCACCCTGGCAATGTTTTCCTACAACCTCAACCATTGGGGAGAAGGTACAGAAGCCTGAACACACACACCATCTGGTTTCAAAACAGTTTCTACTCTACTGTTGTTGGAATACTAAATGGACTCACAAACTCTTAACATTCGCCTGTACCTGTGTTTTTGCTTTTGCCATTGTTTACCTATTATTTACTATCTGTGCTACTTAACTCTGTGATCTGCCTGTATTGCTCACAAGACAAAGCTCTTCGCTGTGCTGCCTCGGTACATGTGGCAATAAATTCAATTCAATTCAATTTAATTCAATTCAGTTCCTATATCTGATGGTCTGATAGCCGCTATCTCCCTGCAGGTGAGGATCACTTTTATTTTGCTGGAACAATACCATAGCACATTCTTCAAAACCATCCTGTTGGATGATCTGTACCTAGCATCCATCTGGTCCTTTTGCTCTGTTCCAGACAGAGACCTTCCCAGTGTTGATGTTTTTTCCAGAATCAAAAAACAGTGCACCTCAACATAGTGAGGTCTCCCGGCTTCAAATCTGATAGGATTATAAAGATCTCTTTTTTTTTAGTTTTTTAGTAGTGTTGTTAGGAATGTAGAATAGTAGGAGTGGAGGTTAGGGTAGTTGAATGTTCCTCCCGTAGAATGTGGGAGGTAAGGGTCATCAGTAGTGTCCCCGCTGACTGCCTTTGTGGGAGATCCCACTTCCAACTCCTCGAAAACAGCGTTAGAGAACGGGAGCTGGAGCTGGATGAATTTTGGATCATTCGGGAGGCTGAGGGAGTTATTGATAGGAGTTTAGATTAGAGTGGTGCTGGAAAAGCACAGCAATTCAGGCAGCATCTGAGGAGCAGTGAAATTGATGTTTCGGGCAAAAGCCCTTAATCAGGAATACAGGCAGAGTGCCTGAAGGGTGGAGAGATAAGTGAGAGGAGGGTGGGGGTGGGGAGAAAGTAGCATAGAGTACAATAGGTGAGTGGGGGTGGGGATGGAGATGACAGGTTAGGGGTGATAGGTTAGGGGTGATGGAGATGATAGGTTAGGGCTTATGCCCGAAACGTCGATTCTCCTGCTCCTTGGATGCTGCCTGACCTGCTGCGCTTTTCCAGCAACACATTTTTCAGCTCTGATCTCCAGCATCTGCAGTCCTCACTTTCTCCCAGGGAGAAGAGGAGCAGAGCATTAGGCATTAGGGACTCCATAGTTAGGGAGATAGATAGGATGTTCTGTGGGAACGAGAGAGATTCAAGTTTGATGTGTTGCCTCCCAGGTGCCAGGGATCGTGATGTCTTTGAGTGTGTTTTTGGGTTCCTTGAGGGGGAGGGGGAGCAGCACCAATGACATAGGTAGGAAGAGAGATGGGGATTTAAAGCACAAAATTCAGGAAGCTTAGAGCTAGAACAAACAGAGTTGTTATCTCTGGTTTCTTGCCCGTGCTATATTCTAGTGAGATGAGGAATAGGGAGAGAGAGGAGTTGAACACGTAGCTACAGGGATGGTGCAGGAGGGAGGGTTTCAGATACCTGGATAATAGGGGCTCTTTCTGGGGTAGCTGGGACCTCTACAAACAGGATGGTCTACACCTGAACCAGAGGGGTACCAATATCCTGAGGGGGGATATTTGTTAATGCTCTTCGGGAGGATTTAAATTAATTAAGCAGGGAATGGAAACCAAAATTGTAGTTTGAGCATATGGGAGGTTAAGAGTAGTGAAGTCAGAACTAAGATTTCAAGATCGCAAGAAGGGATCGTCAGGCAAGAAGTTGGTTTGAAGTGTGTCTACTTAAACACCAGGCGCATCCGGAATAAGATGGGTGAACTTGCAGCATGGGTTGGTATGTGGGATATCGATGTTGTGGCCATTTCAGAGACATGGGTAGAGCAGGGACAGGATTGGTTATTGCAGGTTCTGGGATTTAGATGTTTCAGTAAGAACAGAGAAAATGGTAAAAGAGGGGGTGGTGTGACACTGTTAATCAAGGTCAGTAGTACGGTTGCCGAAAAAACATTTGAGGACTTGTCTACTGAGGTAGTATGGGCTGAGATTAGAAACAGGAAAGGAGAGGTTATCCTGTTTGATGTTTTCTATAGGCCTCTGAATAGTTCCAGAGATGTTGAGGATAAGATAGCAAAGATGATCCTCGATAGGAGCGAGAGTGACAGGGTGGTTGTTATGGGGAACTTTAACTTTCCAAATATTGACTGGGAATACTACAGTTCAAGTACTTTAGATGGGTCAGTTTTTGTCTAATGTATGCAGGAGGGTTTCCTGACACAGTACATAGACAGGCCAACAAGGGGCGAGGCCACATTAGATTTGGTACTGGGAAATGAACCCGGCCAGGTGTTAAATTTGAGCACTTTGGCAATAGTGACCATAATTCAGTTATGCTTATTTTAGTGATGGGAAGGAATAGGTATATATTGCAGGGTGAAAGTGAGGACTGCAGATGCGGGAAATTAGAGTCAAGATTACAGTGGTGCTGGAAATGCACAGCAGGGCAGACAGCATCCGAGGAGCAGGAAAATCAATGTTTCAGGCAGGAGCCCTTCATCAGGAATGTAATATAGCAGGGCAAGAGGAACAGCAATTATGGTGCAATTAGGCAAGATTTAGGATGCCTAGGATGGGGAAGGAAACTGCAGGGGATGGGCACAATGGAAATGTGGAGCTTATTCAAGGAACAACTACTGCGGGTCCTTGATAAGTATGTACCAGTCAGGCAGGGAGGAAGTTGTCGAGCACACGAGTTGTGGTTTCTGAAAGAAGTTGAATCTCTTGTCAAGAGGAAGAAGAAGGCTTATGTTAGCATGAGATGTGATGGCTCAGTTAGGACACTTGAGAGTTACAAGTTAACCAGGAAAAACCTAAAGAGAGCTAAGAAGAGCCAGGAGGGAACATGAGAAGTAATTGGCAGATAAAATCAAAGAAAACCCTAAGGCTTTCTATAGCTATATCGGGAATAAAAGAATGACTAGAATAAGATTAGGGCCAATGAAGCATAGTAGTGGGAGGTTGTGCGTGGAGTCAGAGGAGATAGGGGAAGCGCTAAATGAATACTTTTCACGGTATTCACTCAAGAAAAAGACAATGTGGTCGAGGAGAATACTGAAATGCAGGCTTCTAGACTAGATGGGCTTGAGGTTCACAAGGAGCAGGTGTTAGCAATTCTGGAAAGTGCAAAAGTAGATAAGTACCCTGGACCAGATGGGATTCATCCTAGGATTCTATGAGAAGCCAGTGAGGAGATTGCCAAGCCTTTGGCTTTGATCTTTATGGGTCATCATTTTCTACAGACATAGTACCAGAAGACTGGAGGAGGGCAAATGTTGTTCCCTTGTTCAAGAAGGGGAGTAGAGACAACCCTGATAATTATAAAGCTGGGATCTTACTTCTGTTGTAAGTAAAATGTTAGAAAGGGTTATAAGAGATAGGATTTATAAGCATCTCGAGATGAATAAGTTGATTAGGGATAGTCAACACAGTTTTGTGAAGGGTAGGTTGTGCCTCACAAATCTTATTGAGTTATTTGAGAAGGTGACCAAACAGGTGGATGAGGGAAAAGTGATTAATGTGGAGTATATGGATTTCAGTAAGGTGTTTGATAAGGTTTCCCACAGTAGGCCATTGCACAACACACAGAGGCATGCAATTGAGGGTAATTTAGCAGTTTGGATCAGAAATTAGCTAGCTGAAAGAAGACAGAGAGTGGTGGTCGAAGGGAAATATTCATCCTGAAGTTCATTTACTAGTGGGGTACCCCAAGGGTCTGTTTTGGGGCTATTGTTGTTTGTCATTTTTATAAATGGCCTGGAAGAGGGCATAGAAGGATGGATTAGTAAATTTGCAGATGACATTAATGTCGGTAGAGTTGTAGATAATGACAAAGGATGTAGTAGGTTACAGAGAGACATAGATAAGCTGCAGAGCTGGGCTGAGAGGTGGCAAATGGAGTTGAATGTGGAAAAGTGTGAGGGGATTCACTGTGGAAGGAGTAACAGGAATACAGAGTACTGGGCTAATGGTAAGATTCTTGCTAGTGTAGATGAGCAGAGAAATCCTGGTGTCTAGATACATAGATCCTTGAAAGTTGTCACCCAGGTTGATGGGGTTGTTAATAAGCCATATGGTGTGTTAGCTTTTACTGGTAGAGGGATTGAGTTTCAGAACCATGAAATCACTCTGCAGCTGTACAAAACTCTGGTGTGGTGACAGTTGGAGTATTGTGTACAGTTATAGTCATCGCATTCTAGGAAGGATGTGGAAACTTTGGGAAAGGTTCAGAGGAGATTTACTAGGAAAAGCCTGGTAGAGGGAAGAAGGTTGAGAGGTGACTTAATTGAGACATATAAGATAAACAGAGGATTAAATAGATTGGACAGTGAGGGCCTTTTTCCTCGGATGCTGATGTTTAGCCTGAGCGGACATAGCTTTAAATTGAGGAGTGATAGATATCGGACTGATGTCAAAAGTAGTTTATTTACTCAGAAAGTAGCAGGGGTATGGACCGCACTGCCTGCAACAACAGTAGACTCGCCAACTTTCAGGGAATTTAAATGGTCATTGGATAGACATATGGAGGAGAATGGAATAGTGTGGTTAGATGGGCTTCAGATTAGTTCCACAGGTCGGCGCAACATCGAGGGCCAAAGTGCCTGTACTGCGCTGTAATGTTTGATGTTCTATCTCTCTCCTTCCAAGACAAGACTGACTGGTCTGTAATACTGGCCTCCTCAACCTCCTAACGTGGCTGTATGATGGAGTTATGTTGTAACTCTGTTGTGATCTTGTTCCAGATTCTGGTCCTTTTCATAGTATCAGTTCTGTAGTGGTGTTGGAATCTGAGATTAACCCTAGCATGCCTCTCTGTCGTGTGTATTAAGGCTTGGCTTTTATTTGCAGTGTTTTACTCCAGTGATTTTTAAGGATTCTTTTTCCTATTCCAAAGAGTCCAGGTAGAGGCAATACTGACCTGACACAACCACTGGGACCCCTCCTTCCACCCTCTTATCCCTAATTTCTGGAGAAGGTGGTTCCTGCCTTTTCCTCAACTTTGAGAACCCATGAGCTGTGAATTGAACAAAGATGGACTTTGCCTTAATTTTTATTTTAATCATATGATTTCTGTTATTAATATAGGTGTCAGAGTATGTCAGCTTAAACATTTTTCATGCTATTTTCTTGTAAAAATGCAAGTGACAATGAATTACTATTCTGCTCTTCTATTCTATTATTCTAAACTGTTGGTGTGACAGAATTGGTCTCAATTTTTCTATTTCCCCTCACTTCCTCTAAACCATCTCCCTCTGAAGCTGCAACACTCTGTTCCCTTGGGACCAGCTCAAACAATATTAATACGCCTGAGCCGAAGCTGGGAAGACGGCTGTTGTTGCATTGACTTCTACCCAACAGTCACATAACGTCAACTCTCTGACTCTTCTGCTTACACTACCCCCAGACCATGGCCCTGACCAACCAGAGATCAAAACTCTGTTTCCAGGATTGCCACTGACTTCACTGTCTCTGAACTTCTCCTCACCATGGCCTTCAACCTCACACAGCCCAGCTTTGAATATCTGCTTCTTCCTTCCGCCTGAGAAGAGTGAACAGGACCACTGTAGTACTTTGCCCCACGAAATTGATGTTTTCCTATTGTTATAACCAGATAAAGAGGGATAAATTGGTTTCTGTCTTTTTAACCCCCTTTGTAGGCTGCAACAAAGATTTTAAATTAATTCTGGCACAAAACTCTAATTAAAGCATAGTCAACTTTTTTAAAAACAATTGAGGTTTTCTTAAGCCAAAGTGAAAAGAATTGTGTTATTTATAGGTGTACTTTCATTCATAACCTTCTTTATTAACTCATAGCTTATGGAGTGCAAATATTGGTTCATAGGAAGTACCGAGCACTTACCTAGACCTGTTCCCATTTAAATGTTCACTTTGGTACACTTCTTTTTTCCAAAATTACGCACTGGAATCTATATGTTTTAAGCTAAATAGATATCCAAGGTTGATAGATGGTGTGCTGAATTTTACAGGAAATTGGCTAAATGTCAAATGCAGCAAATTTTACAAAGTGTTTCTCTTTTGTGAGCTCCAAGCAAGGTTTCACATCTGTTTTTCCTCATTAGGTGCATGCCTTGTCTCTATGGTGCCCTGTTAAACACATCTTCCCTCTTACCACAGGCAGAAGTGCCCATCACTGCCAGGACCTCGCAGATCATCTTATCTTCTGTGCAGGGGAGATGACCTGGGGTGTGCAGTGAGAGAGGGACTCACTGAAATCCTTGTAGAGGGAGGAAGAAAGCTTCTTCAAGGAAGGCATCCTTGTAAGAGGATTCGCAGTAGGTTAAAATCTTTGAGGAGAAAGTGAGGACTGCAGATGCTGGAGATCAGAGCTGAAAATGTGTTGCTGGAAAAGCGCAGCAGGTCAGGCAGCATCCAAGGAACAGGAGAATCGACGTTTCGGGCATAAGCCCTTCTTCAGATTCTCCTGTTCCTTGGATGCTGCCTGACCTGCTGAGCTTTTCCAGCAACACATTTTCAGCTCTGATCTCCAGCATCTGCAGTCCTCACTTTCTCCTCCTACATCTTATCTTAGACACTTGTCTAAGGGAGTGCAACTCTTCCCTCAAGATTCCAAGGTCTACTTTCTCAATGTGGTAACACCACATTCTGGAATGATTTCAAACAGTTGAAAAGCATTAATTTCTATTCAACAACAGCAAAAGTGAAGAGAAAACAAACAAACAGAAGCTTAATTTGCCATTTGGGGACAGGCAGACATTGCTTTTCTATTGAGCAACAACAAATTTGCAATCATTGAGGGGTTAATGAGCCCAGCTCTCATCTGCTGAAACCAAGTGGCAATTAAGAATTGGAATTAAATCACCATTCTTTTAAATGTAAATCACTTCCCTTCACAGTGAATGATCCTACATGCCAAGGACTGCAGCAGTTCATAAAGAAGGCTGACCACCATTTCCTAAGGGGCAATCAGAAATGGGCAACAACTGCTGGCCTAGGCAGTTATACCCACAACCCATTCTGCCACTCAGAACTCCTCTTGATCCACCTTTTGTTTGTTTACTGGTCTCATTTGATGCCATTCCCTTAAGCTCTTCCCCACCAGCACGGTAGCTCAGTGGCTAGCACTGCTGCCTCACAGTCCCAGGTTCGATTCCAGCCTCAGGTGACTGTCTGTGTGGAGTTTGCACATTCTCCCTGTGTCTGTGTGGGTTTCCTCCGGGTGCTCTGGTTTCCTCCCACCGTCCAAAGATGAGCAGGTCAGGTGAATTGGCCCTGCTAAATTTCCCATAGTGGTAGTGCATTAGTCAGAGGGGAATGGGTCTGGGTGGGTTGCTCTTCGGAGGGTCAGTGTGGACTGGTTGGGCCGAAGGGCCTGTTTCCACACTGTAGGGAATCTAATCTAATCTTTTGTTATTTGATGTCTCCCATCTTCTATCCTATCCTTTCCCCTTTGTTATCATCAACACCCCAACACTGCTCCCCAGCTCTGACAATTATTTCTCCCATTCTAGGTGATTACACTCCTCGAATTTCCCAGGTCTGATAAAAGGCCACAGTCTAAAACATTCACCCTATTTCTCTCCCCAAACATGATTCAAGACCTGCAGATTATTTCATCAATTTTCTACATTAGACACTGTTGTGAACTGCTGTTAGATGGATCAAGACTGTCAGGAATTTTCTGGTAGCCAGTTTTTGATAAAGATGGCAAAAGGTCAATATTTGGCCATACTAGGGAGGCCTGTGGAGGTGAAGATGGAGTTTGCAATATTATGGAAACATAGAAAATAGAAGCAGAAGTAGGCTGCTTGGCTCTTTGAGCCTGTCCTCATTCAATATGATCATGGCTGATTATCCAACTCAATACCCTGTTCCTGCTTTCTCCCTCGACCTCTTGATCCTTTAGCCCTTGGAACCAGATCTGTCTCCATCCTGAAGACGTTCAACATTTTGGCCCCAACTGCCTTCTGTGATAATGTATTCCACAGGCTCACTACCGTCTGAGTGAAGATATTCCTTCTCATTTCAGTCCTAAATGACCTACCCTGTACCTTACATTGTGACCCCTAGTTCTGAACTCCCTAGTTGTCAGGAGCATCCTTCCGGTATTTACCCTGTACAGTCCGGTTGGGATTTATTGAAACTAATGGAGATAGAAGTGGACAGTGTGTTACAAACAGTCTGAACGTGTCCCACAAAACCTACCTCTTCCTGTTTAGCATCAAAGCGCAAGTATTTATTCAACAGGACAGTTCGGGCATGATTGAATCATTGACGTCAAGCCATCACCCTGGCTGAGAATGAGCAGAATTACTATACTGTGCTGTAAAGCACAATTTCACATAAAGGTCAATGGATCAGCATGCAGAACAGTGCTGACAAGTTAACTGGGCAATATCTGAGGTTATTAACAGACTCACCGCAGGTTAAACCTAAGGGGGAAATGATGTGAGAGTAATGACAAGGTTTAATTACAGATTATAAATAACTTGAAGAGCAGCTCATTAGATTATTAATTGGAGGTGTAAAATTGAATATCACATGGTGGATTAATAACTATCAAATGAAATAAATATCCTTGATATGCATCCAGATTTTTAAAACACTTTGATATTTGTAAACAGTCGCCCAGGTTTTATTAACAGGGACCTAGAGTATATAGGGACATAGATATATGTTATAATAAGAATATTATTAAGCTGGAGAGGGTTCAGAAGACATATACCAGGATGCCCCAGGAATGGAGGGTTTGCGTTCTAAGGAGAGGTTGGATAGGCTGGGAGTTTTATCTTTAGAGCCTAGCAGGTTGAGAGGTGACCTTGTAGAGGTTTATAAAATCATGAGGGGCATGTATAAGGTGAATAGCAGGTGTATGTTCCCTATGTTGGGGGAAAAGACAAAACTAGGGGACATTTCTTAAGGTGAGAGGAGAAAGATTTTAAAAAGACATGAGGGGCAACATTTTTACACAGTGGCTGGTTTGTGTGTGGAATGAACTTCCAGAGGAAGTGGTAGATGCGGGAACAGTTACAATGTTTAAAAGGCATTTGGATAAGGACATAAATAAAAGATGTAAAAGGCAAGTAGGACCAGTACTGTTTGGGACCATGGTTGGCACGGACTGGTTGGACCAAAAGGTCTGTTTTCGGGTTTATAACTCAAACGCTCCATTTCTGGCAACAGCCTTGTCAATCTTTCCTGAATCCTCTCCAGCATAATGACTCTACAAGAACAAGGAAATTATGTTGAACCTTTATAAGAAGCTCATTCAGCTTCAGCTGAAGTATTGCAATCAGTTCTAGGCCATGCACTTTGGGAACCATGTGAAGGCATTTGTAAAGAGCTTAGAAGAGGTTTAGATTAGATTAGATTAGATTAGCTACAATTCCCTACAGTGTGGAAACAGGCCCTACGGCCCAACAAGTCCACACCGACCCTCCAAAGAGCAACACACCCAGACCCATTCCCCTACATTCACCCCTGACTAATGCACCTAACACTACGGGCAATTTAGCTTGGCCAATTCACCTAACCTGCACAACTTTGGATTGTGGCAGGAAACCGGAGAACCCGGAGGAAACCCACGCAGACACGGAGGGAATGTGTAAACTCCACACAGACAGTTGCCCGAGGTGGGAATTGAACCCAGGTCTCTGGCACTGTGAGGCAGCAGTGCTAACCACTGAGCCACCAGGCCGCCCCCAGACAGATATGAATAGATTCCATACAGTATGGAAACAGGCCCTTCGGCCCAACCAGTCCACACCGACCCTCCGAATAGTAACCCATCCAGACCCATTTCCCTCTGACTAGTGTACCTAGCATTACGGGCAATTCACCTGACCTGCACATCTTTTGACTGCGGGAGGAAACTAGAGCACCCGGAGGAAACCCACGCAGACACAGGGGGAATGTGAAAACTCCACACAGACAGTCGCCCGAGGCTAGAATTGAACCTAGGACCCTGGCACTGTGAGGCAGCAGTGCTAAGCACTGAGCCACCATGCCACCCTTACGAAAATGAAAATGACTCCAAGAATGAAGAATGATGATCGATTAGAGAAGCCAGCACTGTTTCCCTTGGGGAAGAGAAGGCTGAGTGAAGATCCCGATTGAAATATTCAAAATCGTGTGGGATCTGGATAGAGTAAACAGGGAGAAAATGTTCCAGATGGTGAAAGGATCAAGAGCAAGAGGAGACTGTTTTAGAGTAATTAGTAAAAGAATTAAAATTGGTAAAAGCTTTCATGAGGCAGAGAGTTGTTTGGCATTCCCACCGAGGTGTCAATATCTGAGCTGGTGGGGTTAGGTGTTGGGGGAGCTGGAGGCAGCCTTGCTGATGTGTCCTCTAGGGGCTTTAGTGCTCTTGTCCTCAGAGGTTGAGGAGGTGGCTTCTGATGGAGCAGGCCATTCGCCACCCAGCTCATGGAATCCTGCTATCACCTGCAAGACAAGAGAAGGTGTGGCCAATGGCTAGGGGTGGTGCTTAATGAATGGGACTGACAGCGGGGTTAATGTGTAAATCACAGTGGAATGGAGAGCATCATCTACTCTGTTGCTGGGACATGGATGCCTCAGGGTCCCTTTTGGAGTTGCCCCAGTCATCTCCATGCAAAGGACAGGAGTCTTTTCTTGTCGTGGATGAGGAGTTGAACATCAGACATCTTCTGCCCTGCTGTGGACAGTCATCTCCTGTAACAAGAGAACAAGAAGGATTGAGTGAGGTGAAAGTGGGTGGCATGTTTGTTAGCATTGGTGGACAGGGGTCCCGGCTGAGTGACTAAACTGCGCAGAAGCATTGGAGGGCTAGTTGGTTTGGAGGGTGGGGGCTATGGTGGGCGTGAAGCAAGCAAGGAAGATTTTGCAAGCAATAGTGAGAGTGAGAGAGCATGACATATGGTGGGAGGTCAGTCCAGCACCTGAGAGACAGTGAGTGTAAGGTTACACAGAGAAGCATGTGACCCAGCAGAGAATCTAACAACAGCCTGCATTTCTCACTTTGAAACTTGTAATTAAAATCATTACCTTGCGCCACGTACTAAGATTTTGCTTTCAAAGTATCATTAACGTAGCAAACTTCATAAAATGGAATTGTTTTGTGGTGTCAGTATAATAAGCTTTTGTTTCAAATTCCACTATCTGTTTTAATAGCAGCATTAATGCATTTGCATTAAATAGATTTCCACATTTTTGTAAAAGCAGACAAAGGAATTTGAAATGAGCTCCACTATGATAATGTAGTGGTTTTCATTTTATGATTCTCCCTAATTTGAAGGCATTCTGAATTTTGCTGCTAAAGGTTATCGCTGGCTGGATTGATAAAACGCTTCATTTCTGCTTCCAGCCTAAGGATTAAAGTGTTTGTATTAAATCCTTTGACTGCTGTTTAAATGTAGTCGTTCTTATTTAAAATATAAAGAGACACATGGTAAGCAATGCATTCATCCAGAGGATATTAAGCTCCTAAACAACTTAGGGACTGTTGGGCTTACAGAAAGTAATGGGGTAACCAGAGGGAATAAGGCACAAGTTTGGGAGATTCAACTTATAATCATTGTCAGACTTACCCACTAATGAATATGATTATCCATCTTGGGAAATTCCATTGAAAATCTCTACATAAATGCCTTGTGCAGAACAATTTTTCACGTGGGAATGTTGCTGCACATCATCAGACAG
Source organism: Chiloscyllium plagiosum (assembly GCF_004010195.1). NCBI lineage: Eukaryota > Metazoa > Chordata > Chondrichthyes > Orectolobiformes > Hemiscylliidae > Chiloscyllium > Chiloscyllium plagiosum. The sequence goes on along the minus strand of NC_057715.1, from coordinate 108,754,975 downwards.
AAAGGTGATCCAGTTCCAGTGGCAAGGAAAGATTGATGACTGTAACGTGATTAAGTTTTTTCAGAAAAAGTAACAAAGAGGATTGATGAGAGCAAAGCAGTGGAAGCTGTCTATATGGACTTCAGTCGGGCATTTGACAAGATTGGAGCCAGATTAACTAGGTTAGATCAAATGGAATACGGGGACAACTAGATATTTGGAGACAAAATTGGCTCAAAAGTGGTGGTGAAGGGTTGCTTTTCGGACTGGAGGTCTGTAACCAGCAGTGTGCCACAAGGATCAATGCTGGGTTCACTGTTTTTGTCATGCGAGGTGCTACATTTTGGTAGGGCAAATCAGGGCAGGACATATACTTAATGGTAAGTTCCTGGCAAGTGTTGCTGAACAAAGAGACTGGGACATTTGAAGAGCCTATTGAGAGTATTAACCAGTCAGTGTTACCAGCCAAAGAAAGCGATTTGTATCCATTCAATTATTGAAAGCAATACATTTGAAAGCAAGGAGAGTGAGCCAAATCAGGCCTTTAATAAACAATGCCAAAAGAAGGCTTTATGATTGTGTGCACAAGCATACCATCCAGACTCAACACGAGGAATTTGTCCTAAGTTTTATCCCTGGAGTGTCAGAGACTGAGGGGTGACCTCATAGAAGTTTATGAAATCTTAAGGGGCATGGATAGGATGGATGAACAAGGTCTTTTCCCCAGGGTGGAGGAGTCCAAAACTAAAGGGCACAGGTTTAAGGTGAGAGGGGAAAGATTTAAAAGGGACCTAAGGGGTAACTTTTTCATGCAGAGGATGGTGCGTGTATAGAATGAGCTGCCAGAGGAAGTGGTGGAGGCTGGAAGAATTACAACATTTAAAAGGCATCTAGTTGTATATAAGAATAGGAAGGGTTTGGAGGGATATGGGCCAAGTATGGGCAAATGGGACTAGATTAGGTTAGGATATCTGGTTGGCATGGATGAATTGCACTGAAGAGTGTGTTTCCATGCTGTATAACTCTATGACTATATGACTAGAGATCTCCCTGCAGATGCAGCCTTCATCCAGCAGTGCAGCTGTTGATATCCCACAAATATTTTCCACCTGAATCACCATTAAGGGTTTGTTCTGGATGCCCCCCCACCTCTGATTTTACCATCATAGGTGGTCCTGGCAGGAGTTGAGGACTCCTGACAGTATCGCTGTTTCAGATTAACAGAAACCTCAAGCCTGTCCAGCATAGCAATTTGGCAATCCACAGAAAGGAGCCTATAATCATGAAGCTATGGAGTCTGACCTTGTCAAATTCACCATTCCAGAAAGGTTGAAGGTTTGTTTAGACCGGTTGTTAGTCATGAACATATCTGCAATCGAAGGACATTATCCTGAGATAGTTTGCATTAGTGAGGAAGTAATATTTTATCAATGACATTGAGCTTCATTCCCCTGGATCTGTGATTAGCAGGAAAGGTGAGAGGTCAGCAACCAGCAGTGCCAATGTCTCATTATTTTCTGTATTCATTCATAGAATGTTAGCTTGACCCGCATTTATTTCCAATCCCTAGGTGACCAGAGGAGAGCTAAGAACTAATCACATTACTATGGGATAAAACAAAGAACAATGGATGCTGGTAATCTGAAACCAGAACAGAAATTGTTGGCAAAACTCAGCAGGCCTAGCAGCAACTGTGGGGAAAGAGGGCAGAGCTAACATTTCATGTCCAGTAAATACCTTCTTCAGAACTGTGCTCATGAGGAGTCACCTGACACTGCTTTCTCCCCACCGATGTAGCCAGACCTGCTGAGTTTCACCAGCAATTTCTGTTTTGGTTTCATGAGTCTGGGTCACGCACACCCAAGACAAGGTAAGGAAGGCAGATTTCCTTCCTGAAAGCACATTAGTGTAATAGTGTTTTTTTTAGAACAATTGTTATCATGAGACTAGCTTTTAAGTTCAGAATTTTTTATTGAATGCAAATTGTATCATTCCCTGAAAGGAAAAGGGATTTTGTTTATTCATTTACAGGATAGGGCTATGCAAGCATTTGTTGCCCATCCTATTGTTTTTAAGAATCAATCACATTGCTATGGGTCTGGAGGCACATGTAGGCCACACTGGGTAAGGATAGCAGTTTCCTTTCCTAAAGGAACAAGATGGAATTTTTGTGACAATCAACAATGGCTTCACAGACATCATTAGTCTCTGAATTCCAGATATTTATTGGATTCAAATTACACCATCTGTCACAACAGGATTCGAACCTAGATCACTAGAACATTATCTGGCTCGCTGGGTTAACAGTCCAGTGATAATACCACTAGGCCATTGCCTCCTCCTCAGCCAACTTGATGTTCCAAAACTGTAGCCTGAAGTTCTGGAATACTAGTCTAATATTAAGTCCATTGCATCATCATCTCCTCTTAGAATCTCTTTAAAATCTCACTTTCAGCTGCAAAGCTTTCCTTTTGGATTGCATTATCATAAGAAAAGACAAAAAAATTTAAGTCAAGAAAAGTAAATGTTGTGTTCTTGTTATGGAAATAGAGTTTCATCATTACAATATGCTTTATGTTTTCAAATAATTATAATAAAGAAAAACATTACTGTGCACTAAATAAATCTATTCGAGTGGTATTGCTGCAGCACGATTATGGAAAATGACTTTTGGTATGAGGAATAGATTTGATAGTTACACCATTATGGATTGGAATATAGCTGAAATGATAAATAATTCTAAACACATGAATAGACTTCTTTTATTATCATGGGAAAGAATTGCCAAAAAGTAATCTTAACTCTACACACCTAAAGTTAAAATTTCTTTTGAAAATGATTTCATGGACAAAATTAAATTTTAGAAAACAGTCAATTAAACATGATGATCCTGCAAGAAATCCTTAGAGTCATGTCCTAGCATCTTCAGCTGCTTCATTAAGAACCATCATAAGGTCAGAAGAGAGTATGTTCACTGATGACTGCACAATGTTCAACACTAGTCACAGCTCCTCAAATACTGAAGCTACAAGATGCTACAAGATCTGGGCTGAAAAGTGGCAAGTAATGTTTGTAGCACATAAGTACTGGGAAATGACCATTTCCTACCCTCCAGAGTACTAAAGAAAGGTACCTTGAAAATATTGAATGCATTGGTGGTCATCTTCCAAAGTTCTATAGACTCTGGAGCAGCTCCTACATATTGGAGGGTGGCAAATGTCAAGAAAACTGAGAATTATACAGGTTAGACTAACATCAGTGGTGGGAAAAATATGACAGTCTATTGTAAAAGAGGTGTTAACAGAACATTTGGAAAGCATTAATAGGATTGGAATAAGCCAACATGGGTTTATGAAGGGTATACCGTGCTTAACAGATCTGCTGGAGCTTTTTGAGGATGTAACTAGTAGAACAGATATGGGTGAACCAGTAGATATGGTGTATTTGGATTTTCAGAAGGCTTTTGATAAGGGGTCACATGAGAGGTTAGTGGGCAATGTTAAAAGTTAAAGCAAATGGGATAAAGGCTGATATCCTGGTATTTATCAAAAAAGTGGTTGACAGATAAGAAACAGTGGGTGGGATTAAATGGGTCTTTTCTGAGTGGCAGATAGTGTCTGTTGGGTTACCACAGGGATTGGTGCTATTCACAACATACAAATAGCCTGGGTGAAGGAACCTAAAGCAACATTTCCAATTTTAGTGATATGTGGCAAATCCAGTTGAGTTTATGGTCATCCTAATTAAAATCCTAAGGAAGTTGACAGTGGAGGATTCGGTGGTGGCAACACCATTGACTGTCAAGGGACAGTTGTTAGATTGTCTCTTATTGGACATGGTCATTGCCTGGCATTTATGCAGCTTGAATGTTACTTGCCAATTGTCAGCCCAAGCCTGAATATTGTCCAGATCTTGATGGACATGGACTGTTTCAGGACATTGTGCAATCATCAGCAAACATCCCCACACCTGATCTTATGATGGAGGGAAGGTCATTGATGAAGCAGTTGAAGGCAGTTGGACTGAGGACACTACCCTGAGGAACTTCGACAGAAATGTCCTGGAGCTGAGATACCTCCAACAACCTATGTACCAGGTATGACTCCAACCAGTGAAGAGTTCGCTCCTGATACAATTTGAATCCAGTTTTTCTCAGTGTTCTTTAATGTCCACTACAGATAAGGATCTAAAATTTGGAATTAAATCATTGTCAAGAGTAATCATTTTTATACATGCTTTTATCAACCACAAAATGGCTTCTTAATACAAAGTGACATAAGAAAATGGCTTCAGGCAGCAAATTAACACTGTGTTTAAAATGGCTTGTCACCCTGCTAAAGGTTGCATTCCTGCATCACTGAGCTAACTGAATTAAAGATAAAGCAGAATGATGGACCCTTCACAACATGGAATTAACTAAGCTAGATAGGACATTACTATTTTAGCTAACCTTCAAATGTTGGTGGGAAGAGATAAATGTGTAGTAAACAACTTTGTTTTCCAGAAAATATCATTGGGTTAACCAGCTATCCATTATCTGGATCAGTGGTGCTGGAAGAGCACAGCAATTCAGGCAGCAAATGTTGGTGGGAAGAGATAAATGTGTAGTAAACAACTTTGTTTTCCAGAAAATATCATTGGGTTAACCAGCTATCCATTATGTCATTTATTACATTTTATTGGATTTATTCTGTAATTTATTTCTTAAGAAACATATTTAAAAATGCCTTTGTTCTAAGTGAAATTGTGCAGTTTCTCCAAGGACCACAGAAGCTGTTAACCTCTGTGTTGCTGGACAAACCTGTGTCCGGCGTCATAATAAACTGTGAAATCTTGCTGAAGCAAACCGCATTGCTGTTGATTATTTGACTGATCATGGAACTGAGAGACCCCTCCCGGGGGGTTGGGATCTTCACAGAGAGCAGGGAAGACTGTGCTTTACTGTCTCATTTGAAAGACGGTACTTCTGTCAGTGCAGCACTTCCTGAAGGCTGCACTGGGAGTGTCGGCTTTAGTCATTGCGTTGGTGTTTTGGAAAGCAGAAGCAGCGCAAGAGCTGCAGTAGTTCAAAAACCAGCAGCAGCTAGGACTGGACAATAAATACAGCTTGTCAGCATCACTCAGGAAAAGCATACTAAGATATGAATGCTAGTAAGTTGCTGTATGGCACAATAGCACTTTCTAATGCAAATTCATTCATTGCTTTGCTGGCAAGATGTAAATCTCAGCAGCTTTTAAATCAAATTATTATTTCTGTATCACATCCTAGCTTGTCAAACACAGCAATTCATATTAACGGATCAAAACTAACATTGATTAATAAGGGGTTGAATTTCAAATTCCAGCTCTAATCAGTAGTCTCTGGCAGGAGAAGACAAAATGGTTATACACAAGAATCTTTCCTTCCAGGGAAAGCATAGTTAAAGGAATGAGAGTTGAATCATGCTTCTGTGAAATGGGGTGCACAATGAGCATGAGATCACATTTCAGCTCTTCAGGTTGAATTGTTGCTTGGCAGGACATCACTTGAAAATTATTGAAAAGGTGGATACATTGCTGAAGCATTTTATCTCGCATTCATCAGGACAAGTGCAAGAATGCCACATCTCAAATGATTGCAACAATATAAGTGACAGAGAAAAAGGATAATAGACAGAATACAGATTGCACACAGCCTGCCTGCTAAAGCAGAACATCTACTTGAAGGAAAACAAAAGAAGTTGCTGGAAAAGCTTGGGAGATCTGGCAGCATCTGTGGAGAGAAATCAGAGTAACGTTCCCATGCAAGTGACCCTAAAGGGTCTGATTTCCCTCCACAGATGCTACCAGACCTCCCAAACTTTTCCAGCAACTTATTTTTTGTTTCTGATTTACAGCATCCACAGTTCTTTGGTTTTTACCCAATTGAAGAGGTTTATGGCTTATTTAGATGTGGTTCTGTGTTTGAGCAGAACTTGTTGAACAATCATGAGTGTGCTCATAGCTACATTGAAAACCAATTTATGATTATTAGTGCAGCTCATGGCATGGCTCATTTACACTTGCTAAAAGTAGAATACTTCCACACACACGGGCCTTGGTCATTTTTTTAAATGCTTGGAGAGCCCATAGTATCTCATTGCTGTCTTCATGACAACACTTCAGTCAGGAGGAGAAAGTGAGGACTGCAGACGCTGGGGATTAGAGTCAAGGTGTATGGTGCTGGAAAAGCACAGCAGGTCATACAGCATCCAAGGAGCAAGAGAATGATTCCTGATAAAGTGCTAATGCCTGAAACTCTGAATCACCTGCTCCTCTGATGCTGCCAGACCATCGGTACTTTTCCAGCACCACACTCTTCAACATTTCAGTCAGTCAGAGCTGAACTGCAAACCATTGGGGACCTTTTTGTCCTGTTGTGCAAATTGTTATAATTGTTTGAAATTTGACACTTTTGTAGTTCTCCTGATGAGTGCAAGGCATAAACATTTAGTATTATATCTCTCTTTTCAGCAAAACTCAAGTTACATTGTGATGCAAGTCAGACTTCAGTCACTGTGAGTGTCATAATCTCTGTAGAAAGCAATGACTTTGAAAAAGATATTTGAATTTCTATTGACTGTATGAAAGAACCACACTTCAAGTTTTAAGATTTTTACCATAACAAACCAACTAAAAGCAATTGACTAAAACCTATTTTGTAGGCAACTTATTTTGTGAACTTCAGAAAAGAAACTCCCCATTTAACTCTTAGTGCAATCAAAAGTATCTTATCAAAGTTATATGCTCAACTGTTACAGGTGCCGTCGGGTGGGGTGGTGAAGTTCCGAACTAGAGACCATAGGTTTAGGGTGAGAGGGGAAAGATATAAAAGAGACCTAAGGGGCAATGTTTTCATGCAGAGGGTGGTACGTGTATGGAATGAGCTGCCAGAGAAAGTGGTGGAGCCTGGTACAATTGCAACATTTAAAAGGCATCTGGATGGGGATATGAATATGAAGGGTTTGGACAGATATGGGCCAGATGATGGCAAGTGGGACTAGATTGGGTTAGGATATTTGGTCGACATGGACAGATTGGACCGAAGGGTCTGTTTTCCGCGCTGTACATCTCGATGACTCTATGAGTGTATGAGTTCATTCGCCTGGAACCAGTCCAAATGTTTTTTTCTGCTCCCAACTGCCGGTCTCCTTTCTCCTTTCTGGCTAATAGTGCCTAATCTCAGTCCTGAATCTGACTGTGAGCTTTATAATGGATATACCTTCTCTCTAGCCCAAGTTAGACATCCCTCTTGTACGCAATCTTTTCCACTTGAGTGCTTGAAGCCACCTATTTTCTGCTTGGTAAACAATACAGTCAGCAGTTTTTCTTCTTCTGGTGTGAAACAACCTACCTTACTTTCTTCTTTCAGATGGCTGCAGACAGACTTATGTCTGTGAGTTTCAGGTATTTCTTAGAAATAATGTAACTTTGTACCAAAATGGTTTTCTTTCTACCTTCCCAAAGGTTACATCCATGGCAATATCATTCTCATAAGCCTTGTATTCAGCTAGAAATTGGAATTAATTTTCCTGCAACCCTCAACTCATTCTGTTTTAGAATTATACAGACAGTTTGAAGGATAGCCATTTGTAAAGCCTAATATTCCCAACACCTTCACAAACCACATACTCTCCCCACCCAATTCTCAGGAATTGAGGTCTTAAATGTTTGTTCCTGTGTAGAGTGCACAGAGTGGGCAAAATCGCAGTTGTGAACCTGACCATTCAGAATAGCCAATTGTGCTCCTCACTCATGATCAAGACAGAGTAGGTGACCCAATAACAGCTGATGAGACAATTCCTGAGATGGGCTGGATGAACTGAGGCTCCAGCACTGTGTTCATAAATTAAAACTGAAGCATAAAATTTAAAACTTTCCTTCAGTCCTCACTCTTCAATTCCCATTACAGCCTTACACATCCATGACAACTATGGCTCCTCTGGCCCTCTATCATAGTCATAGAGTCATAGAGATATACAGCATGGAAACAGACCCTTCGGTCCAACCTGTCCATGCTGACCAGATATCCCAACCCAATCTATTCCCACCTGCCAGCACCAGCCCATATCCCTCCAAACCCTTCCTATTCATATACCCTCTTAAATGTTGCAATTGTACCAGCCTCCACCATTGTTTTCTTTAAGACTCTAACAGTGTAGCTCCAGAATTGTTTGAAAGCAAGTAATGATCATTGGAACTTGTGTTTAATACCAGTGTTCTTGAGGGCTCATGTGTCGCAATGGTAGTGTCCCTAGCTCTGGATCAGAAGTCGGCATTCAAGTCCCTCCTGTCCAAGAGGTGAGTTGTAACATATTCCAACAGGTTGATTATAAAGTGGAGCTGAGGAACATCAAAGGGACTTTGGTGCATTTTCTCCCACACTATCGCAATTTCGATTTAATTCCCCCCTTGTTTTGTATTTTTGTTGTTGTCATATCACCAGAAGTGTGAAGTGTTTACTGTAATTTGGTGATTGGATAGTTTTGGATTGGATGAACCAGGCCAGGTGTTTGATTTAGTGGTAGGTGAGCACTTTGAAGCAAGTGGCCATAATTCAGTTACATTTAGTTTAACAATGGAAAGGGATAGGTACATGCCATAGGGCAAGAGTTATCGATTGGGCAAGGGCAATTATAATGCAATTAGGCAAGACTCAGGTTGCATAGAATGGGGTAGCAAAATCCAGGAGATGGGGACAATCGAAATGTGGAGCTGGTTTAAGGACAGATATTGCGTGTCCTTGATAGGTATGTCCCTGTCTGGCAGGGAGGAAGTGATAAGGTAAGGGAACCATGGTTTACTGCAGAAATTGCATCTCTTGTTAAACAGAAGAAGGAGTCTTATGTGACGATGAGACGTAATGGTTCAGATGAGACGATGGAAAGTTACAGATTAGCTAGGAAGGATTTAAAAAGAGAGTTAAGAAGAGCAAAGAGAGGACATGAGCAGTCTTTAGCAGGATAACCCTAAAGCTTTCTATAGGTATGTGAGGAACAAAAGGATGACTAGGGTAGTAATAGATTCTGGATCAGTGGTGCTGGAAGAGCACAGCAATTCAGGCAGCATCCGAAGACAGGCAAAATCGACGTTTCGGGCAAAAGCCCTTCGATTTTGCCTGTCTTCGGATGCTGCCTGAATTGCTGTGCTCTTCCAGCACCACTGATCCAGAATCTGGTTTCCAGCATCTGCAGTCATTGTTTTTACCCCTAGGGTAGTAATAGGGTCAGTCAAAGGCAGAAGTGGGAAGTTGTATGTGACTCTGTGGAGATTGGAGGGGTGCTAAATGAATATTTCTCATCAGTTTTCACTCAGAAAAAGGAGAACATTGTAGAGGAGAAGAATGAGAGACAAGATATTAGACTAGAAAGGATCGAGTTTAGTAAGGAAGAGGTGTTATCAATTCTAGAAGGAGTGAAAGTAGTCAAGTTCCCCGGGCCAGATGAGATTTATCTGAGGATTCTCTGGGAAGTTAGGGAGGAGGTGGGGGAGCCTTTGACTTTGATCTTTGAATCATCATTGTCAACAAGTTTCGTACAAGAGGACTGGAGGATTGCAAATGTTGTGCCCTTGTTCAAGAAGGGCAGTAGAGATGACCCAGGTAATTATAGACCAGTGAGCCAAACGTCTGTTGTAGGAAAACTTTTGGAAAGGATTATAACAGATAGGATCTATAATCATCATGCAAGCAACAACTTGATTTCAGATAGAGTCATAGAGACGTTCAGATGTACAGCACGGAAACAGACCCTTCGGTCCAACTCATCCATTCCGACCAGATATCCGAACACAATCTAGTCCCACCTGCTAGCACCAGTCCATATTCCTCCAAACCCTTCCTATTCATATACCCATCCAGATGCCTTTTATATATTGCAATTGTACTACCCTCCACCACTTCCTCTGGCAGCTCATTCCATACAATTACCACCCTCTGAGTGAAAAAGTTGCCCTTAAGTCTGTTTTATAACTTTCCATTCTCACCCTAAACCTATGCCCTCTACTCCTAGGCTCCCACACCCCAGGGAAAGGACTTTATCTATTTATCCTATCCATGCCCCTCACAATTTGATAAACCTCGATAAGGTCACCCCTAGCCTCTGATGCTTCAGGGAAAACAGCCCTAGCCTATTCAACCTCTCCTTATAGCTCAAATCCTCCAAGCCTGACAACATCCTTGTAAATCTTTTCTGAACTCTTTCAAGTTTCACAACATCTTTCCGATAGGAAAGAGACCAGAATTACACGCAATATTCTGAAAGTGGCCTAACTAATGTCGTGTACAGCCGCAACATGGCCTCCCAACTCCTGTATTCAATACTCTGACCAAAAAAGGAAAGCGTACCAAACGCCTCCTTCACTATCGTATCTACCTGTGACTCCACTTTCAAGGAGCTATGAACCTGCATTCCAAGGTCTCTTTGTTCAGCAACACTCCCTAGGACTTTACCATTAAGTGTATAAGTCCTGCTAAGATTTGCTTTCTCAAAATGCAGCACCTCACATTTATCTAAATTAAATTCTAACTGCCACTTCTTAGTTCATTGGCCCATCTGATCTAGATCCCATTGTAATTTGAGGTAACCTTCTTCACTGTCCACTACAACTCCAATTTTGGTGTCATCAACAAACCTACGAAATATACCTCTTATGCTCACATCCAAATGATTTATATAAATGTTGAAAAGTAGTAGACCTAGCACAGATCCTTTTGGCACTCCACTGGTCACAGGCCTCCAGCCTGAAAAACAACCACTCTGGAGCGTCTGAGCCTGAGGGGCGACCTTATCAACACCACCCTCTGTCTTCTACCTTTGAGCCAGTTCTGTAACCAAATGGCGAGTTCTCCCTGTGTTCTATGAGATCTAACCTTGCTGAACGCCTTATTGATGTCTATATAGATCACATTTACTGCTCTGCCCTCATCAATCGTCTTTGTTACTTCTTCAAAAAACTCAATCAAGTTTGTGAGACATGATTTCCCACACACAAAGCCATGTTGACTATCCCCAATCAGTCCTTGCCTTTCCAAATATGTGCACATCCTGTCCCTCAGGATTCCCTCCAACAACTTGCCCATCACCAACGTCAGGCTCACTGGTCTATAGTTCCCTGGCTTGTCCTTACCACCCTTCTTAAACAGTGGCACCACGTTAGCCAACCTCCAGTCTTCCAACACCTCAACTGTGACTATCAATGATACAAATATCTCAGTAAGAGACCCCACAATCACTTCCCTAGCTTCCCACAGAGTTCTAAGGTACACCTGATCAGGTCCTGGGGATTTATCCGCTTTTATGCATTTCAAGACATCCAACACTTCCTCCTCTGTAATATGGACATTTTTCATGATGTTACCATCTATTTCCCTTCATTCTATATCTTCCATGTTCTTTTCCACAGTAAATACTGATGCAAAATACTCATTTGGCATCATGGTTTTATCAAGACCAGGTCATGTCTCACAAACCTCATTGAGTTTTTTTGAGAATGTGACCAAGGATGTGGGTGAGGGGCGGACAGTTGATGTGATGTACATGGACTTCAGTAAAGCCTTTGATAAGGTTCCACGTGGTAGGCTGTTGGAGAAAATGCAGCAGCATGGGATAGAGGATGCTTTAGCAGTTTGGATTAGAAACTGGCTTTCTGTAAGAAGGCAGCGAGTAGTGGTTGATGGAAAATATTCAGCCTGGTTATTAGTGGTGAGCCACAAGGATTTTTTGGGGACCACTGCTGTTTGTCATTTTTATAAATGACTTAGACGCAGGCATAGGTGGATGGGTTAGTAAGTTTGCAGATGATACTAAAGTCGGTAGAGTAGTGGACAGTGTGGAAGAATGTTGCAGGTTGCAGGGGGACTTGGATAAGTTACAGAATTGGGCTGAGAGGTGGCAAATGGAGTTCAATGCAGCTAAATGTGAGGTGATTCACTTTGGAAAGAATAACAGGAAGGCAGAATACTGGGTCAATGGAAAGATTTGTGGTACTGTGGATGTGCAGAGGGATCTTGAGTACATAGATCCCTGAAAGTTGCCACTCAGATTGACAGTGCTAAAAAGGCATACGGTGTGTTAGGTGTCATTCATAGAGGGATTGAGTTCCGGAGCTGCAATATCATGCTGCAACTATACAAAACTTTAGTGCAGCCACACTTGGAATATTGTGTACAGTTCTGGTTGCCCCATTACAGGAAGGATGTGAAACATTGGAAATGATGCAGAGGAGATTTACCAGGATGTTGCCTGGTCTGGAGGGAAGGTCTTATGAGAAAAGGCTGAGAGACTTGGATCTGTTCTTATTGGAAACAAGAAGGCTAAGGGGAGATTTCATAGAGACATACAAGATGATCAGAGAATTAGATAGGGTAGACAATGAAAGTCTTTTTGCTAGGATGATGATGTCAGCTTGTACGAGGGGGCATAACTACAAATTGAGGGGTGATAGATTTAAGACAGATGTCAGAGACAGGTTCTTTACTCAGAGAGTGGTAAGGGTGTGGAATGCCCTGCCTGCTAATATAGTTAACTCAGCCATGTTAGGGGCATTTAAACAATCCTTGGATAAGCACATGGATGATATGAGATAGTGTAGGGGGATGAGCTTAGATTAGTTCACAGGTCAATGCAACATCGAGGGCCGGGGGGCCTATTCTGCGCTGTATTGTTCTATGTTCATTAATTTGCTGATGGATTATTAAAATTTTAAAAGAAGAGCTCAATTCTTCTGCCTACGATGGTAATGTCTGTAATTAGGTGATTAGTTGCTTTGTTTCATTGGTGATATGTTCAACATTTTTCAAAAGTGTGCTGCGCTTTTCCCCAGTGGGTGTTGACGTCTGGTCCAGAGGGAAAGGTGGAAACTGATGTTTGTACTAAAACAATTGATTTACAATAAAACCCTTGTAAATCCCTAAATGTATTTTACTGCCTATTCCAACAGATGGTTATTGGTTTATGAAACACCTTCAAACAAATCACTTCGATCCTAATTTAACCTTAAGTCACCTGATGGGTCCACCTGACCCCTCATGCCACTATGCCAACTTAGTGCCAATTCATCTATAATCCATAGGTACGCATGTATATCGAGAAATCATCTATCACTTAAAGTTCCATATTGAAAAGTAAATTCCTAGAAACATATAAACATAGAAAATATGAGCATGCGTAAGCCATTCAGCCCTTTGAACCTGCTTCCCGATTCACTGTGATCATGACTAACCTCATCTGAGTCTCAATAGCCTGTTTCTGTTTTTTCTACATGTCCTTTGACCTCTCTAGCCCCAGTGTTATATCCAGTTTCTTCTTGAAATCATACCATGTTTTGGCCTCAACTACCTTTTGTAATTGCAAATTCCACAGGCGCATCACTCCCGAGATGAAGACATTTTCCCTCATCTCAGTCCTAAATGGCCTCCCCTATATCCTTAGACTGTGACCCCTGGGTCTGGGCTCCACTATCATTCGGAACATCCTTCCTGCATCTACCCTGTCTAGTCCTGTTAGAATCTTATAGGTTTCCATGAAACCCCCTCTCAGTTTTCTGAACTTTAACAAATCTAATCCTACCTGATTCAACCTCTCCTCATATGTCAGTCCTGGATCAGTGGTGCTGGAAGAGCACAGCAGTTCAGGTAGCATCCAACGAGCAGCGAAATCCTGCCAGCCCAGGAATCAGTCTGGTTGTTGAGAGTAGCATTCTCATTTACAAACTCACATTTTAATTGGCATTAACTTTCCTTACAGTTTTTGACTGAGGACTGTTGAATTTCTGCACCAAACTCTAGTTTTCCCAGCAGCGCTTAAATCCCATGTTTTATTTAATATCTTCCTATCCCATTCTCCCTCATGTGTTTACCTTGCTTCCCATTCAAATGCATGCATACAATCATTTCCATTATTGATTTCAATATTTATTTATTAACTGTATGAGGGTGCCACTGGATAGATAGCATTTATTGCCCAGAGGGCAGTTACAAGTCAACCACATTGCTGTGAGTCTGGAGCCACATGTAGGCCAGCAAATTAGTGAACCATTCTAACGATGATCATCATTTGACTCTTAATTCCAGGTTTTTATTTCACCATTTGTGGTGGCAGAATTCGAACCCAGGTCCCCAAACATTGTCTGGGTCTCTGGATTATCAATGCAGCGATAATACACCAGGCCATGCCTCCCCTATTCCGCCTGGAAGCAATTGCCATTCTTTAGATAAAGAGGTTTCTCCTGAATTTCCTTTTGGATTAAATGATGAATACTGTCTATTTATTAGCTGTAGGCTTGCAGTTCCCTACAAGTGCAAATGACTTCTTCATAGTTACCCTATCAAACTTCATAATCTTTACGTGTTTCATCCTTAACATTCCCTTTTCTAAAGACAAAGGCACCAACCTTGGCAATATTTTGTGATACTTACACTCTCACATAGGAACAAGGCAAGGTCATTCAGTTCTGTCCCACCATTAAAGAGATCCACTGATACTCCAAAAAGCCCCAGTGTGTCACAGCCCCTCTTATGTACACAGTTATAGCACAGAGGGAACTGGGTGAAGATAAGTCTATGGTAAAGGCTGTATGAAGGAGTACTACTATTCTTAGCCTAAATAGAGATCACTGGAGAACCTCCTCTTCAATCAAAGCTGGAGACAACTTGCTGTATTTGACTGACATAGATTGCGTTTAAATTCGATGATGTGTCGAGTTACCATTTGCCTTTTTCTAGAGAACCAATCCATATTTTCTTCTACAGTTGATATTGACAGATTAGGTCTGCGTTCTGTTTTGGACCTCACCTGCATGCATGCTTAAAACTTCAAACCCTCTCAAACGTGACATTTCTTTTAATGTGTCGACAAATATAAGGGAGAAGGATATCAGCATATTTTGAACTGAAGGGCTGAGTGGTTTACTCCTGTTCCTATTGCCTGCTTTTATTTCCATTAACTGAAGGGGAGGAGGTGTTGCCCGGCTGAGGGATTATCAGTCCATCAGGGAACTGTCTACACATCTTTATCTTCACTCTTAAATCTGCCACATCTCCAAAGTAAATAAGTGCATGGGTAATGATCCAGGCAAATAATTTCTGGCATTAAAAAGCATCCTAAGCCTGCTTATTATTCTTGCCTTTATTAGCACTGAATCAAATGAGGTGGTTACCTTCAGGGCAATTTGATTACAAGAGAAATCAAGCATGAAGAAGAATGTTCAAGGCTGATAGCGTTCTTCTTAAGCTGACAAGTCATTTGTATCATAATGAATGGTCTGTCAGCATTCAAAGCTCTCTCATCATATCATGGCACTGCTCTGAGCTCTGTGCATCACTCGGAGTCTTGGTGTCTCTGAGATAACAAGGCAGGTACACTGCCTTCTCTGCTTTCTGGCTGTGGTCCAGACTGTCTTAGAACTGGGTGACTTGAAGCACACCCAATTAGTTAAAGTTCATTTCGTACCCTTCAGCTGGTCAGTATCACGGTGCTGAAAACACAAAAAAAATCTGTTGGACATCACAGCGGGTCAGGTAGCGTCCATGGAGAGAGAGCAAGCTAACACTTCTAGTCTAGGTGACCCTTCATCAGAGCTGATGTGAAGTGTGGAGGGAGCAGCCATTTATGCAATAGTTTGTGGGAGGGTTGTTTGAGTGCTGGGAGGGGAGAAAGGATATAGTTAGCTCAGATTAAGTGACAGGAATGAGAGAATGGCAGAACAACAGAGCATCTACCTCTTTCCAGTCAGACTGGGAAGAACAAACAGTCCCACTTTGGGGGCAGGTTAGGGGGAGTGGTTGGGGGGGGGGGGGAAACAGAGTGTCGGAAAATGTAGCAAGCAAAGCTAAAGGAATAGGTGCACAATTTGAAGTTGTTGAACTCAATATTAAGTCCAGAAGGTTGTAAAGTGCCGAGTCTGAAGTTCCTCCAGTTTGTGCTGTGATTCACTGGAACACTGCACCATGCCAAGGACAGACATGTGGGCATGTGAGCAGGATGCTGGGTTAAAATGACTGGCCACGGGAAGGTCGGGGTCCTGCTTGAGCACAGAAATTGCTGGGAGTGCAAGCCTTTAGCAGCACAGTGAACACGTCTGGGAACTACCCAGTCACCAGGTCAGCAACCTAATTTGCTGAAAATTAGGTTTAATGATTGACAAAAGCTACAGAAGAGTCAAGATTAGAGTGGTGCGGGAAAAGCAGAGCAGGTCAGGCAGCATCCGAGGAGCAGGGAAATCGATGTTTCCAGCAAAAGCCCTTCGTCAGAAATGAGGCCCCTAATCTTCAGCATCTGCAGTCCTCACTTTCGCCTAAAAGATACAGAATGATAATGGAGAAAGAAGTAGCGGGCAGTTTCATGCTAGGCCCTGAATGACATGGGATATGGTGAGACATTCGGGTGAGTCACATGAGAAATCAAGTGAGGCCTTTCCCAATGTTGGAAGCAACAAGTCAGATTTTCCAATCATCAAGACAAGTTTCTTTCAAGTGAATGGTGAGTGGCCTATTATCATTCATTATCGCCCCCATCATGACTTCATCTCACCTCGTTAATGTACACTCGCCTGTTCTACTGCCAGCTGGATAGAAGTTAGACAGCAACAATTCCCAACATTAGCAGGTACCCTGTGGCTCCAGATCACTGCTTGCTCCTCTGGACAGCTGATTTTGAATACTTTGAAATGCAGTGAAATGTGATTAGAATGTTTGATGACCGGTAAGGTCACAATGGGCTGAAAGGCCTCTTTCCATGTTGTGAAATCTCTAAGTTTTTAGGATGTACAGCATCAATGCACACTCCTTGGACTGCCAATGCACACACATCAGGTCTACAGATACCGCCATCTGACATATGCTAGCCTTTCCACACCCTCCTTGGTTCTGATCTATGTCCGCATATTAATGCCACACTTTGGAACACATTGATATTCAATTATGATTGTAAGAGCACATTGCACACAGGGACAGACACCCAGCTCATAGACTGGCCCAGGCTGAATCTCAGGGCTGTTCACTTGATCTCTTAGAACCACTGCCTTGCCATGCCTTTTAGCATTTTGTCTCCTCAGCTGGAGCTAAAGGGCACTCAGACCTTCCAACTTGACTTGCTTTTTAGTGACGTCACAAAGATAGGAAGCCTGTCATCAGTCAATATTGATGTACGACACCCTTCTAACTCAATCCCAGCATGTGCCAGCAGCATACACACACTGCAATGTACTTCAAGCAAATGGCCATATCTCAAACTCTAAGAAGCATAGTTCTCAGTCAAATCAAAGGAGATACCCTTCAGTCACGAGATGAGTAAGTCAAGGGCAGCCTCACAATAACAGTTCAAGGGCTTGCTCACAGTCAGTCAGCTGCTCAGGGTGGTCAGAGGCAGGGTCTTCCCCTTTGTAGGGGGTGAGGGTCAAATGTTTTTGCCCTGTTGAGCATTGTCTTTTCCTGGAATGAGACAAAGGGAGGGATGGAGAGTGATGGAGGTCACTTGTAGGATGGGGCAAACGTGGTGAGATGTCTCAAGTGAGTGAGTAAGCAGCACAGAGGGCATTCAGGTTAGCGGTGTTGGGAGTCGGAGCGGGTAAGAGCAAGTGAGGGAAGGAAGATGTTGCTTGCAATAATGAGTGGTAAGAATGAGCCTTGTTGGGTGCTGTGTGCAGTAGCAGAGATAGAGGGTGTGAGGCAGCAGGGAAAAGATGGTGACACATCCTGGGAGAGCGGAGATGGTCATTGACCTTCTTCCTGCATTGCTGAGTAAAAGTACAGATGGCTGAGACCACACTGGCAATCTCAGACCAGGCTGGCACTATCTGAGGACATGGACTCGTCTGCCAGACCTGGGGGAAGGGCACAGCCTTCCTCAGCACCACCCCACTGAGCAGGTCTTCTCTGTCCCTGCCCACAAAACAGGACACCAACTTCCCCTTATTTGCAGCACAGTTCCAGACTGGTGTGGCTTGACCAGGTACCCAGTGACCTTTGAAAGATGGCATCACAGATCCCAGGATATCCCATCAATAGTGAGAGCTTCTTGCAATGTTGAGTGGGAGATTCAGGCTAGCATCAGATAAGAGGAATGCTATAAGGACATGGTACATTGGTAATGAAGAGAGTATGGGATGGTAGCACAAGGCAATTTCAATGTCTCATGAAACTTGGTGGAAAATGATAGTTTACCAAAAGATAGTAAGATTCAGCCCAGGAATGAATTACAGTCAAACCAGGAGCAGGAAAAGATACGTAGAAAGGGGAATTTACTCAAGACAGAAAAGAAAGAGAAGGGAAAAGTAAAAAAAAAACTTTTTGATTTAACTTTTCAAAGTCTCTCCCAATGACTTTCTCTCTGTAAGACTAAGTTTCAATTGTTCTCTCCTGGGACTCAGTGATTGAGCAACATTACAAGACATAATAAATGTCATCACTGAAAACTTTTTTTGCATCTATAACAACCAGGACTCACTCTCTACAATGAGTTTATTGCTCAATTAATATGCAAAAGGAACATTTTGTACAGCAAATAATGGCAATTTGTAATTCTCAAGACATTTCTTCTTCACCATTAGCTTTATTTAATATTAACAGTGAGCACTGTGTGTGTGTGTGGCTGTGTGTGTGTGTGTAAATATGCACGGGTGTGCTTGTGTGTATATGCGCGGATGTGTGTGTGCATGCACAGGCGTGTGTGTATGTGCAGGTGTGTGTGTATAAAAGGGTGTGTGTGTATGCGCGGGGGGTGTATGCGCAGGTGTATGTGTGTATACGCGGGTGTGTGTGCATGCACGGGCATGTGTGTGTATGTGCGGGTGTGTGTGTATGCGTGGGTGTGTGTGTATGCGCAGGTGTGTGTATGCGTATGCGCAGGTGTATGTGTGTATACGCGGGTGTGTGTGCATGCACGGGCATGTGTGTGTATGTGCGGGTGTGTGTGTATGCG
>NC_057715.1:108708109-108735674 GCF_004010195.1 Chiloscyllium plagiosum | reverse complement strand
TGTCTGTGTAAGTGTGTGTGTGTAAAACAGTGCGTGAGGGGGGCTGGGTCAGTGTATCTATGTAAGTGTGTGAGTAAAACAGTGCGTGAGGGCTGGGTCAGAGTGTCTGTGTAAGTGTGTGTGTAACAGTGTGCGAGGGATGGGTCAGTGTGTCTGTGTAAAACAGTGCGTGAGGGGGGCTGGGTCAGTATATATGCAGGTGTGTGTGTGTCTGTATGCGCGGGTGTGTATGCACAGGTGTGTGTGTGTGTGTATGCGCGCGTGTGTGTGAATGCTCAGGTGTGTGTATATGCATGGGTGTGTGTGTATGCATGGCTGTCTGTGAGTATGCGCAGGTGTGTGTGCGCATGCGCGGGTGTGTGTGTGTATACGAAGGTGTGTGTGTCTGTCTGTATGCGCGGCTGTGTGTGTGTATGCGTGGATGTGTGTTGTGTGTATATGCATGGGTGTGTGTGTGTATGCATGGGTATGTGTGTGTATATATGCGGGTGTGTTGTGTGTGTGTATGCGCAGGTGTGTGTGTGTATGCATGGGTATGTGTTTGTGTATAGGTGCGTGCAGGTGGCTAAAGTAAAGGTGACAGGCAATTATAAATCACTTGTAGTGTTGAGTCAAAGAATTGCAGGTGTCAGCATTAATGCTATGTAATAAGAGCTACCGCTTCTGGTGAAACTGTAAATCTATTGTTTTCTACTTGAGACTAGGAGCTGTGTGAATATGTTGGGGCTTTTAGTGACTTCTGAGGATTTTCCATTTATCCATAAAATGTCAGAGACATTATAACACAAGATCTATTCCCCAGTTGTCTGTAGCATATTAAGACATGAACTATAGTCAGAGTAAGGCTTCTGGCACAATACATCAATTTGATAAAGCTGGGTTCTGATTTTAACCTATTCAAAACCTAGCCATTCACACAGAGGTATCAACAAGCAGGAAAATCACTGGTAACTACAGTCACAGTGCTGCTATTGTCTTACACACCACAGTTCAAATTACTCCTCTTGCATCTATTACAAGTGGAACAGATAGTGAGGAAGGCCAATACTACAGATAAAAGAAGTAAAGGATAATAAATGAGATATTGAGATATAAAATAGGTGTGAATGATAGGTGGGAAAAGGAGAAAATGAATCTACTCTGCTAATAGTAAAGCCAACAAGATACAAACAAATCACAGCCAGGGATTGGTGGATTGTAATCAAAATGGAAGACAGAGGCCAACTTCTGAAATTGTTGAACCCAATGTGGAAAGTGAGAATTTGCAAAGTGCCTCAGTGAAGATTGAGACAGCGTTCCTCCAGTTTTCAGTAGAATTTGTTGTAACACTGAAGCAGGCCAATGGAGGCAATATTTGCATGAAGCAATGTGATTTATTGAAAAAACATTGCCTGGGTCTCTGAATTACTAGTTCAGTGACAAAATCACTATAGCTTTACCTACCATTTTGAAATATTGTCCTATATTATGTAAGAACCTTAACATAAAAGTGAAAATGTTATGCTTCATAGAAACTTAAAAAGACAGGAGCAGGAGTAGGCCGTTTGGCCCTTCTAGCTTGCTCCACCATTCAATATGATCATTGGCCAATCATCCAACTCAGTACCTGTTCCTGATTTCTCCCTATACCTTTTCATCCCTTTATCTATAAGAACCAGAACTAACCCTGTTATATACAGCATTGGTGAAATCACATCTTGAATACTGTGTGCTGTTTTGGTCTCTTTATTGCTGAGGAAGAATGTAAATACATTGGAAGTAATTCAGAGGAGGTTTACTATATTGATACCCAGAGAGAAAGAGCATTTTGTCTTCCAGAAAGGTTGGGCATTCCTCTGGAATTTCGAAAAGTAAGGTAATTTGATTCAACTTTATGAGGGGGATCCTGAATAATTTTACATGATGCATGCAGAAAGGATGTTTATACTTGTGCATGTGTCCAGAACTAGGGGACACTGTTATAAACTTAGAGATTGCCACTTTGTGGATGGGAATGGAGGGAAATTCAGTCTTCCAGAGGATTGTGAGCCTTTGGAACGCACTGCCTCAGAAGGCGGTTGAGGCAAAGTCATTGAATATCTTTAAGATGGCAGGAGATAGATTCTTGTTAGACAAGGGGATAATGGTCATCAGGAAAGGATGGGAATGAGTAGTTTGGAACACAAACAAAATTAACACTGACCTTATTAAATGTTGATGAAGCTTGAAAGGCCTTTGCTTGTAACTCTTATGTTCATAAATATCAAAAGGCAAGATTCACCACTTTCAGACCCCAACAACAGGTTTGCAGATGCCCAAACCTGAGTAAAATGTTACTGTGTCCATGTTTCATGTTTAGAGCTGTAATCAGTTTCATTTTCAGAAAAGCTCTGTGCGTTCACTCATTACAATTTCCTTTACTTAAAATATCTTCCTGAGATTCTTAAACAAGCTCCAAACTCAGCTGGAGTTACCAAACGTGAGCTCCTTAAATTTCTGTCTTCGAAAGCTTTTTACAGGGTCTTTCCTCTATGACACTACCACAGCCTTCTGCTTCTGAAGTTTTCTTCTAAGCAATTCAGGACTTTAGTTTCCAAGCTGTGTCTGCTTGGTCTGCTAACATCTGCTGTTATGGATCCCTTTGCTTTGCCTGAATCATTTTCAGTCTGAGTGAACCACCTCTGAGCCTCTCTTTCTCTGTGTTGTAAATTTCAAGTCAGCAAACACCTCAGTAGCTAATATCCCAGGGGACTGGCTAGTCATTCAGCTAAAATCAAACGGTTTATGGAAAGGCTGTTTTTAGATCAAGGCTCAAAAATAGTTTTCTTCAAAAACAAGCCAGATCTTCAAAGGAGTAAAGATTAAAATTTATTTTTCCTCAACTTGCAACCTAAGCAATGATTATATATTATAAGCATTCACCACACAGTAAGCTGGTTACCGTTCTCATCAGTTACTTGTAGAGTTGAGGCCAAGATGAGATCAGCCATGTGAGTGCCCAGTTGAATGGAACAATGAGCATCATAACTGGGACCCTCCACACAAGTCCACTCTCCAATCCCCCGGTCCTCGCAAACATTGGTCTCCCACACATTCACTAACTCAGAGAAACCCACACGCTAGTTGAAACCATCCACACAAAACCTTATTTACACATTCCATGGTGACTTGATCTATCGACCGTACCCTCCACCTCCGCGCCAATGTAAAGCTGAGCATGATGTCCTGGCAAAACATCCTTTGGATCAAGAAATAGGAATCACGGGAAGTCAGAGACAAGTTCCTGGAATAAAGAACATCTGTTGAATGGCAGCTTTCAAACTACCACAGTCTGTGTCACAGACAGATTCAAAGCAGGACCTCACACCTAAAGTGCATTATCTAACTTGAGACATCACCTCTGGTACATTGATAAAATCTTTAATTGGCTAGGGACAAAGATTTGAAACAAATCTGGATTTTGCATTTTAATTAGCAGTCTACCTCCTAATTAATTAAAGGATTCAACAAGAGCAGCTAGTTTTAAAGCCATTTTTTTGGCTTATACAAACTGTGTCTTATACCTCCCTATCACACCATGCCTGAGGAAGGAGCTGAGTTCTGAAAGCTTGCAATTTTGAATAAACCTGTTGGATTATAACCTGGTGTCACTTAATATTTGACCCAAACCACCTCTGCTATTTCTGCCATTTCTGCCTCAGTGGAACATCCTTCTGCATTTGTGGAGATTTCAAACAACACAGTAATGAGGAATATACCCTCTACAGACTGAGTGGAGACTAATCACCTCAAACTCAGCAAAGGATAAGGCTTGGCTTCAAGGAATGACATTCACTAAATAATGGAGCTCAAATATAAACTCTTTATTTGAAAAGCACCAAAAGACCAGGATTACAGGACATGGGTTCAGTATTATGAAGGGTAAACGTATGAGAGATAACTGGAAAGATGTATTTATATAAATAATGATTAGCAGTGAGGGAAATTTTCTGGGAAATGGACTTGTCTGCAGTCAGGATGTTTGATTCATGAACACCATGTCACTCTGTACACTTTCGCCTTTGAGTCACAAGGGCATTGTTCAAGTGGGGTGGCATGGTGTTTCAATGGTTAGCACTGCTGCCTCACAGCACTAGGGACCAGGGTTCGATTCCAGCCTCAGGCAACTGTCTGTGTAGAGTTTGCACATTCTACCCCGTGTCTGCATGGGTTTCCTCCTACAATCCAAAGATAAAAATCGCACAACACCATGTTAGAGTCCAATAGGTTTATTTGGAAGCACCAGTTTTCAGAGCACTGCTCTTTCATCAGGTGGTTGTGGAGAATAAGATTGTAAGACACAGAATTTCTAGCAGAAGTTCTCAGCGTGATATAACTGTCATGACACCAATTGTTAAAGTTCACTTGAGAATGCAACTTTTATAAAAAGTTCTGCGATCTACATATGAAAGAACTGAAACCAACATGTTCATTCTAAAAGATGAGAGACTTAACAAACAATCCAGGTCTTTTTCAGAATATAATGTCAGTTACATCACACTGTAAGCTTTTGCTATAAATTCCGTGAGTTACAATCTTATTCTCCACAACCACCTGATGAAGGAGCAGCGCTCCGAAAGCTAGTGCTTCCAAATAAACCTGTTGGACCATAACCTGGTGTTGTGTGATTTTTAACTTTGTACACCCCAGTCAAACACCAGCACCTCCAAATCATGACAATCCAAAGATATGCAGTTCAGGTGATTTGGCCAGGCTAAATTGCCCAGAGTGTTCAGGGATGTGTATGTTAGGTGCATTAGTCAGGAGTAAATATAGAGTTGGGGAATGGGTCTGGGTGGGTTACTCTTTGGAGGGTCAGTGTGGACTTGTTGGGCCTAAGGACCTGTTTCCACACTATAGGCATTCTAATTTAAGTGAAGTCCCATTTGCAAACTCTTGAGCACGGATTTAACTAAGAGTCTGGTCAGGTAGTAAAGGAGTGCTGCTCAGTTATAGGGAGCATCTACAGTGAGACATCAAGCCAAGGCCCTATCTGCTCAATCAAGTGGGCATAACAAGGTTGAATCATAGTATTTCAAAGAAGAGAAGGGAGTTCAACTGTATGTCCTTTATACCTTCTAATGGGCATTATGGTGACTCAGTGGTTAGCACTGCTGCCTCACAGCGCCAGGGAACCAGGTTCAATTCTACCCTTGGGCGACTGTCTGTCTGGAGTTTTGCACATTCTCTCTGCGTGGGTTTCCTCTGGGTGCTCTGGTTTCCTCCCACTGTCTAAAGATGTGCAGTTTGGGTAGATTTCCCATAGTGTCCAAGGATGTACAGGCTAGGTGGATTAGCCATGGGAAATGCAGGGTTACAGGGATAGGGCCGGGTGTGGGACTGGGTGGGATGGTCTTCGGAAGGTTGAAGTAAACGTCATGGGCCGAATGGCCTGCTTCCACACTGTAAGGGTTCTATAACAACATAAAAGAAACATGTAACTGTAACATTACTGTTTGTGTGAGCTTGCTCTATAGTAAGTGTGAAGATGTACCTGTACTTTGATTGGAAGAACATTAAAATATAATGTAAAATTGGACATACAATTCTAAAGGTGGTGCAGGAACACAGGGACCTGGGTGTATATGTGCTCTGATTATTGAAGGTGGCAGGACAATTGAAAGGTTAAGTAAATAAAATAGACAGTGTTCTCAGCTTTATCAATAGAGTCAGTGAGTACAAGAGCAAGGAAGTGACGTTGAACTTGTACAAGATTCTTGTTAGACCTCAGCTGGAGTATTGTGTGTATAGTTTTGATTCACCACAGTGTGGAAACAGGCCCTTCGGCCCAACAAGTCCACACCGACCCTCCGAAGAGTAACCCACCCAGACCTGCTACCCTCTGACTAATGCACCTATAGCTATGGGCAATTTAGCATGGCCAATTCACCTGACCTGCACATCTTTGGACTGTGGAAGGAAATCGGAGCACCCAGAGGAAACCCACGCAGACACGGGGAGAAAGTGCAAACTCCACACAGGCTGGAATAGAACCTGGGACCCTGGTGCTGTGAGGCAGCAGTGCGAACCACTGAGCCACTGTACTGGCCTCAGTTGTGGGCTTCACATTCAAGGGAAGATGCAAGTGTGTTGGAGAGAGTACAGAAGGGACTAACTAGGAATTGATCCAGGTAATGAGAAACATCAGCTTTGAGATTAGATTGAAGAAATTGGGACTCTTCCCCTTGGAGGGTAGAAAGCTGAGAGGAGATCTGACTTCAGTTTTTAAAGTTGCGAGCACACTGGACAGAGTAGATAGGATGAAGATGTTTCCAGTTGTAAAAGAAACAAGAATGAGTGGGTACAGATTTAAAATGATGTACAGATGAAGCAAAAGTGATGTGAGAAAATATTCTTTCACACAGCAAGTCATTGGGATATGGAATGCACTATTTGGAAAAGTGGTGGAGGAAGGTTCAATTGAGTAATTTAGGAGGACATCAGATGATTATTTAGACAGAAAAAGTGTGCAGGGATATGGGGAAAAAGCAGAAGTCTGGCACATCACAATAATTCCGAGATTTTGTTATTCTGTGAAATTAATGTCGCGTGTTCTATCTAAAAACATTGACTACCAATTGAAAGTGCTTCATTGACTTAATAGCATTAATAAGAATAGTCAAATAATCACTCAAAAGGAATTATTTAATGGGTTCATTCATGTAAAACATTAAAACACGTTATAAAATTATAAAGAAAACTTATAGCGGACTTGAAACATTAATTCTCTTTCTCTCTCTCTCTCTCTCCACAAATGCTGCCAGACCTGCTGAGTTTCTCCAGCGTTTTCAGGTTTTAAGTTATGAAGGGACTTTGCAGCAAAGCCACAACTGATTTCCATAAGTGCAGATTGCAATCCCACAGTAGTCAATGGGCAAGCAGAATACACACAGCACATGGAGATTTGGATGATGAATTCCCATAAATGTAAAGTACATACACAGCATACCATGGCCCCCGGTCATGAAAAGCACAATATAATTACAAGTTTATTTTTCTTTATGTTCCTTCTTTCTCTTTTTTAAATTCATTTGTGGGATGTGAGTGATTCTGTCTGGCCAGCATTTATTGCCCAACCCCAGTTGCCCTGGAGAAGGTGGTGGTGAGACCATTTAGAAAACTGAGCTCAAGATGTTCAAAGAACATACTTTGAAGTGCACCATCCACCCACTTGCAATTAAAAAGTGTAAGTGCAGTCTGACAATCAGCACCAGAAGACACTCTACATACATATATAAAGTTTCTTGGCTGTTTTCAGTAAGTATACAGAATGTGCACTGAAAGGCTGAACTTAAAATGGGTCCACCTTTGGCATTCTGCGTTTAATGTTACACAATATTGAAGGAAGACAGCACCCAACATTGATCGCAGCTATTTCTCGAAGGCAGAATCTTTCACAGTTTGAAGTAGATGAAGAATTACACTTCCATCATCTATACCAGCCGCAGGATGGAATTGACTGCTTGTTAAATATCAACTGGGCCAGCATTCCCTCCCCAACCAATAATTATGATGAACTCGTCTTTCATCTCAGTGCTGTGGAGCTGGTGGGGCATAATTGCAGATTCATTTCCCTCAGTGGACAACATTGCACGAAGTAATTTGTGATGGTCTGACAATACCTGGAGGCAATAACATGAATGCAATGTTTTTTTCTCACTTCCCTATTTGAAAGAGAATAACCACTAATTCCATAATATTTACTCATGACTTAAATTCCTGACACCTATAACAATACTGGTTGTTATTTTAAAGAACAACGGAGCTACTTATTTCTGAGGATTCTCCCAATCATATACCATACCTTCAGCAGATTGTCTATCAAAGCAGAATGGACAAAATCCAATCTTAATATCTTTCCTACTAATGCATTCTGTAAGGCCCCTGAACAGAAAATGTGGAGATAATCTGAGAGACATATGAACACTTAGAATTGTGGGGTTAGACAAAGGTTGATAAATACAAGTGCAAAGTGATACAAGTATAGAAATAGGATGTCAGGAGAAAGTAAAGACATTGAACAAAAATTGTGCAGCAAATTACCAGCAAAAGCTGTTGAAATGAACATTGATACAAAGGGGCTGAAGAGGCAAATAACAAGTTGACCCCTGAAATAAAGCTGTCCGTCTTAATGACAATCTGTCCTGATATTTATTGGAATAGTAACGCAGGAAAACCTTCCAACTGGAGCTATAATTGTGCATTTCTGGCAGCAAATGTAAATCTAAAAGTAACATTTTACGCTGTATACCCTGTAAACTGGAGACTGACTGTGCCTGATTTATTTCATCCCTGCACTCTGAGAAATACATGTAGTGGAAAGCATTCAAACATTCTGGTCAGCAAAGGGAGAGACAATGGTCTCTATTCTACCATACACACGAGGGAGGTAATGCTTATTGATGCCATCTGACTGTATAACAGAAGCAGCAAGAGCTGTGTACTGTGACATGACTTCTTTGTCAAAATCACAACTGCCGATTAAAATTTGATATTGTCCTGTGGATAATGTTAAGCAACAAAAATAAACATTGTGTAAAGTAATTTGTGATGGTCTGACCATATCTGGAGCAATAATATGAATGCACTTTTTTTCTCACTGACAGAGAAAGAGAATAAGCCCTAACTCCTCAATCTTTACTCATGACTTTGCCCATACCAACATTTTCCCTGCAGTGATATTACTCCTAAATTACATAACCTTTTATAACATGATAATGAAAAAACTATGAATAGCTACCTTAAACATACTGTAAGGCTGAGCTTCCACACCACTCTGCATAAAAAACAAATTCTCTTCATCTCAATCCTAAATGGAATCCCTCTTACTTTTAAGTTGCACCCCCTGGTTACAGACACCACAGCCAGGGGTAACATTGTTTTGTGCATCGATCCTGTCTATTCCTTCAGGTATTCTGTAGATTTCAATGTGATCACCTCTCATTCTTCAAAACTCCAGAGAATGTAGGGTCAATTTACCCAATGTCTCTTCATTGGTCAGTCCTATTATCCTGGGAACAAGTCTGATGAAATTCTGTTACACTCCCTCAGTGGCAATTATACTTTTCCTGAGAAAAGGAGACCAAAAATTCACACTGTACTCCAGATACAGTCTAACCAAACGCCCATACAAATTGAAATAAGATTTCACTGCTCCTGTACTCAAATTCTCTCTCAAAAAAGGCCAACATTCCATTAGCCTTCCTAATAACCTGCAGCAGCTGCATGTTAGCCTTCAATGATTTATCAACAAGGACGTTTAGGACCCTTTGAACATCATAACTTTCCAACCTTTTAACATTTAAAAGATATTCTGCACATCTATTCCTCCTACCAATTTGGATAACTGCACATTCTTTCACATTACATTCAACAGCTGTTTTCTTGTCCACTCACAAAGTTCAACACAACACAATACAGTACAGCACAGGAACATGCCCTTCGGCCCACTAAGTCTGCGCTGATTCCTAGTTCTTATTGAGACCTACCTCTTATTGTCTGTCCGTGGTATCTATCCCTCTGTTCACCTCCCATTCATGTGCCCATCAAGATACACCTTAAATATTTGTAATGTGCCTGCTTCTACCATCTCCAGTAGCAATGCATTCCAGGTGCCCATTACCCTCTGGGTGAAAATATTTCCCACACTTCTCCCCTAAACTTTCTCCCTCTCAACTTGAACCTGTGCCCTCTTTTTTTTAATTAGATTCCCTACAATATGGAAACAGGCCCTTAGGCCCAACAAATCTACACCAAAGCTCTGGAGACTAACCCACGCAGACCCATTCCTCTACCCTTTATTTACTCCACACAGACAGTCGCCCGAGGCTTGAATTGAATCTAGGTCCCTGGTGCTGTGAGGCAGCTGCGGTAACCACTGAGCCATCATGACCCCATAATTTTGTAGGCCTCTATCAGGTTGCCTCTTAGCCTCCATCTTTCCACATAAGAAAATTTGAATTTATCCAATCTCTTCTCATAACTAAAATCCATCAGACCAGGCAACATCCTGGTAAACCTTCTCTGCACCCTCTCCAAACCAACCACGTCTTTCTGCTGTGTGGTGACCAGAATTGCACACAATATTCCAAATGTGGCCTAACTATACTATTACTATTTCTGGCATCTTTGTCAGCCATTATCTCTTAACCTTATCAGGGGTCAGTTGCCTCAGTTGGCCAGATGCTGTTTACAATGCAAAGGGATACCAACATTACAACTGCACTGATTGAAGTCACCATGAAGAATTTTCTTCAAGGTTCTTTTGCAACAAGACTATTAATTAACCTTTTTCCATTATGTAATATTAGATCTAAAACAGCCTGTCCTCTAGCTCCTAAACTTACTGCTCTAAAAAATCATCCCTAATGTACTCCAGAAATTCAAACTGCCACATCTTTAGGGCTCAATTGGTTTATACATTTACCTACTGAAGTCAGCCATGGTAACTGGGTTGCCTATGATGCACTTCTCCTGACTAATGCCATGCCTCATTACTATTATGCCATACTATGCCATATTACTATTCGATGAGCTCCAAATAACTCCAACTAATTTCTGCTGCCACTTGTTGTTTCTAAGTTCCACCAAACAAATTCCACATGTTCTTCTGCCGATGTGCAATCCTGTCTTACTGATCCTAGCTCTTATTTTCAGAACACCTGCATTCCCTTTTCCTTCTTGTCGGCCGTTTTTTTACAATTTGTTCATGTGGTATGGCTGTCACTGAAAAATCACACACCACCAGGTTATAGTCCAACAGGTTTATTTGGAAGTACTAGCTTTCGGAACGCTCCTCCTTCATCAGGTAGCTACTTCCAAATAAACTTGTTGGTCTATAACGTGGTATTATGTGATTTTAACTTTTTTTTGACATTGTTACACATTCAAAGCATATTCAATGCTCAGCTTTATTTCTCTGTCATCTCATCTCCCGAGCAGCTTTACTGCTGCCTGTTACCAATTTTAGTTCCTTCCAACCCTCTGAGTTCTCTTCTTCATGACAGGCTAGTTTAAACCCACCCTAAAACTAGTAAATATCCCGGCAAGAATATCTGCTAAGATGCAATCCATCAGACATGTACAGAGCTGGTCCCCAAATCCTCAGATATCCAACACCTTCCCTCCTATGCCATGTTAGAATTGATCAATCCTCTTGTTTTTACACTCACTAGCACTTGGTGCTGGGAGTAATCCTGAGATTAGTCTATTGAGCTCCCTTTTTAAAAAAATTCCTTTCTTATTCTCTGGATTCTGCTTTCAAGATCTCAAACATCTTCCTACTTATGGTACCAGTGTGGGCCACCACTCCTGTTTGATCTCTCTCCCCTAGAAAAATGTCCTGCTGCTACGCAATGGTACCCTTGATATTGGTACCAGGGAGGCAACATACCATCCTGGTGGCATGTGTAATTCTACAGAAACACTACCCTGATCCCCTGTCTGTGGGATTCCCCTTTTTTTTAGATTCCCTACAGAGTGGAAACAGGCCCTTCGGCCCAACAAGTCCACACCGACCCTCCAAAGTGGAACCCACCGAGACCCATTTCCCTCTTACTAATGCAACTAATACTATGGGCAATTTAGCATGGCCAATTCACCTGACCTGCACATCTTTGGGTTGCGTGAGGAAACCGGAGCACCCGGAGGAAACCCACGCAGACACGGGGAGAATGCGCAGACTCCACACAGACAGTCGCCCAAGGCTGGACTCAAACCTGGGACCCTTGGTGCTGTGACGCAGCAGAGCTAACCACTGAGCCATCTCAGCCCTTCCCCCTATCCCACCCCTCTCCACAGAGCTG
The DNA here is from genome assembly GCF_004010195.1 of Chiloscyllium plagiosum. NCBI lineage: Eukaryota > Metazoa > Chordata > Chondrichthyes > Orectolobiformes > Hemiscylliidae > Chiloscyllium > Chiloscyllium plagiosum. The sequence continues at coordinate 108,723,852 of NC_057715.1, read as the reverse complement.
AAATGCTTTACTGGTGGGCATGAAAATGATATCTCAAACCAGACCATTAAGAGTTAATGGTTAAGTGTTGATTGGGCATGACAATGACCAATTGTACCAAAGTGGAAAAATACATGAGAATTGGCCTGGCGTTAAAAAAAAAAATTGGTTTCGACTGGCAGGTAACTGCATAACCTCAATTGTCTGTTGGAATCATTCTTTTATACAGTTAACATGGAGCCACCTGGAAATGGTTTCAACTTGGTTTCTCCACAAAAGTACTGAAAGTATGACAAAATGGTGATACAGCACATAACCAGCAAGTGGCCTGGTGGCTCAGTGGTTAGCACTGCTGCCTCACAGCACCAGGATCCCAAGTTCAATTCCAGCCTCGGGTGACTGTCTGTGTGGAGTTTGCACATTCTCCCTGTGTCTGTGCGGGTTTCCTCCAGGTGCTCTGGTTCCCTCCCATGGTCCAAAGATGTGCAGGCCAGGTGAATTGGCCACGCTAAATTGCCCACAGTGCTAGGTTTATTAGTCAGAGGGAAATGGGTCTGGGTGGGTTACACCTCGGAGGGTCGGTTTGGACTTGTTGGGCCGAAGGGCCTGTTTCAATACTGTAGGGAATCTAATATTAATATCAGGGACTTTACCCCACTCATTGGACTGGATTCAACAGACTGGAGAATGATCCTTCATCATCAAACTGGGGTTTGAGAGAGCAGAGCTGTGGAATCTGAGATAGAGTACCAAGGGCCAGCCATCCACAGTTCCTGGCATTAAAACATAGCACCAAGACCCGTTAGTTTGTGTATGCTTAAAGCAGTTTAAGCTAATAGATTCACTCTTTAAGTTGTATACAGAGCTGCCTCAATTATCTAAACAACAATTATCCAAATTTCAGATTATCCGAAGAAGATCTCAAAGTCCCGTAAAAACGCTATCCATTATCCGAACAATCCATAATCCAAACTCTGTTATCCGAACAAAATACTCCCCACCCATCTCATTTGGATAATCGAGGTTGTAATGTATATGTTAAGTAGATTAAGCTAATACATTATCTATATATTGAACTGTATATGTGTCTTGTAATCATTTGATCAGAGCTTAAAGAACCTGTTTGGTATTTTCTAGGTAACAGCACAAATGTCTGTGGTGCCATAGACCTGGCTCCGACTCTACTTCCCTGATGAACACCACCCTTCCCGATTCCAAACTGGAATATCAATTAGCAAGCAGGCTACACTTGGGGACTCCTGCAGCACCTTCCTGCCTGACAGTAACTCATTCCTGCCTACATGCTTTGGACCTGTGCTGTGGCCATCTCTCTCTACAATGCTATCCATGTAGCCCTTGGCCTCGTGGATGCACAGTCAGGACCTCAGACATTGTTCAAGACCCAAAACCCAGAATTCAAAGCTTCTGAAACCAATGTCTGTCTTGGACACATGGTAATGTGCATGAACTCTCACATGTCTGAGGATGTATATTCCAGTTGGCCCAGTTAACTTGCCATCCCATAATCCAAAAATCCATTTGCAATTGGGTCGGCATGGTGGTTCAGTGGTTAGCACTGCTGCCTCACAGCGCCTGGGGCGTGGGCTCGATTCCAGCTTCGGGTGACTGTCTGTGTGGAGCTTATACATTCTCCTTGTGTTTCCTCTGGGTGCTCTGGTTTCCTCCCACAGTCCAAAGATGTGCAGGTCAGGTGAATTGGCCATGCTAAATTGCCCGTAGTGTTAGATGCATTAGTCAGAGGGAAATGGGTCTGGGTGGGTTAATCTTCAGAGGGTTGGTGTGGAGTTGATGGGCCGAAGGGTCAGGACAAATTATTATATGTTTAAAACTATTTAAATTCACTCTATTGCAGCAGCTTCTCCTCAATCAACGTACTTCCTGGTTTCCCATGATGAGAGTCTTGGATTTTTGTTCACACCCAACCCAGGTGCTGAGGACCCTCAGGCAGATGTGTCTCCCACAGTTCCTGTTGGCTCTGCTCTCAGAAGATGAGTGAACTCTGTTCCCACACTCTGTAAACACTGCCTGATTAGAGGTGTACCCCCACAAGTCTGACTGTCTCACCAGTCTCTTCACAACAGTAATATTTATCAAAGTTTAACAGGAAGCATTTCACCATCATCTTTGACTGTTAACATGATATATAACTAATATATGCATTCATCCAATTCTTAAGCATTGTTGATTTTCATTGCTTCACCTTTTGTGACTGTACCAACAGCTTGCAGAGCCCAAAGCTCAGAGATTCTCTTCCTAAACATCTCCATCTCTCTTCTATTTTTTTTCTCCATTAAAACACTGCTTAAAAATGCCTGCTTTGACCAAATGTTTGGTCCTAGCATCTCCTGTTGTAGCTCAATGGCAATTTTGACTTGTAATAACCCAACAAAGTATCTCAGAAAATGGACTGCACATGCCATATAGATACTGCAGCTGGAAAGCAGAGGTGAGGAAGCCTGCACCAAGTAACTCACCTCCTGACTGTCCAAAGCCTGCCCACCATCGACAAGGTACAAGTCAGAAGTGTGATGGAATACAGTAGTCCCCCTGTACCCGTGGGGGATATGTTCCAGGACCCACCACAGAAGCCCAAAACCGCGGATGGGAGCAAACCCATTGATTTCATTGGGAAATGTACCTTCCTGGCAGCCTCCTCGTCCCTGGTTCTGCAACATTCCCTTTTATATGTTCCGTCCATGGTGAACCGTGGGTAAGTAAAACCGTGGAAAACGATTCTGTATATACGGGGTTCACCCACTTGTCTGGATGGATGCAACTCCAAGAACACTCAAGAACACTCAAGAAGTTTGACACCATCCAGGACCAAGCAGCCTGCTTTATCGGCACTACATCTATGAAGATCTACCATCTGCAAGAGACACTGCAGAAATTCACCAAAAGTCCTTCAACAGCATCTTCCAAACACTCACCCCCTTCCATCAAGAAGGACAAGGGCAGCAGATATATGGGAATACCAAGTTCCCATCCAAGTCACACACCATCCTGACTTGGAAATATATCACCATATCTTTAGTGTCACTGGGTCAAAATCCTGCAATTCCATTTGTAACAAAATTGTGGGTCTACCTGCAGTACATGGATTGTAGTGGTTGAAGAACTCAGTTCACTACCACCTTCTCAAAGACAACTAGGGATGGACAATAAATGCTGGCTCGCCAGTGGAACCCATGTCCTACAAGTGATTAAATAAAATTCATGCTTGTTTATGATTCTACATAAATACACATTGTTGTTCTCAGTGTCAGTTTTGTTTGAGTAAGTATTCTTCTGATCTTCATTTCAGCTGTGGCCAATCTTTATTGGAAGGCACTCAGTGTTCTGGGCTAATTTGTATTTATAAAGCTGAGAGTCATGGGTTTTTAATAGCAAAGATATGAAAGGATGTGAGTAAAAACAAGTACATCGAGTTGAGGTTCAAGTTGTCCTGTTAGTTGGAAGGGTCCAATCATCAATCACACACCAAGGATTGATTAATCATGTGAGTCAGTTTAAAAAACACAGCAAAGCACATTGCAATTTATGAAACAAATATCATTGTAAATGAACTTAGTTATGGGTTTATATAGCTTGCAGATTCACAGTCGACTAACTGACAAGCAGATTAACAACACTGTATACATATCAGAACATGGATTATTTCAAGGTAAGCTGATTTTAAGATAAGTTGCATGCATAACACAGATCAATCAAGACCTAATGGAACGGGCAGCATCCGTGAAGAGAGAAACAGAGTTAGCATTTTGAGTCCCATAATACTCTTCTTCTGAAGAGTCATACTGGACTCAAAACTGTTTCTGTCTCGACAGATGTTGCCAGACATGTTGAGATTCTCTAGCCATTTCTGTTTTTATTTCCAATCTCCAGCATCCACAATAATGTGTTTTCAATATGAATTGTATGTCAACAAACACTCAATGGATGAAAGACCTCCTCCTGTTCCTGACTTTTCTCCTACAGAATATAAGAATTGACCTCCCAGTGTTGGATTTGAGTTACACGTAAGCCAAGATGGGTACAGTGGCAGATTCCAATCTAGGAAAGCATTCCAGTACATTGCAATACATCAAGGCTCTAACTGTCATCTCAGGTGGCTATAAAAATGCCATGGCACTTTTTCAATGAAAGGCCTTTTTCTGTGCTGTAGCCCTCTAAGACTCTAAGCATGAATGCATGGAGGCACTGCAATCTGCAGCAGCCTGGCCAACGTCTAACCTCAATCAACTTCACAAAAGCAGATTATCTGATCAAATACAGATTACCAGTGGGAGCTTGCTGAGCACAAATTAGCTGCAGCATTTCTGATATTCCAAACAGTGGTTCTACTTAAATTTGCTGTTCCTTTTTGTTGTCTGCAATATGGTTTGCCAAATCTCGTACTCCATGGAGTACAAGAGTTGGCAAACCATGTTGCAGTGATATAAAATCCTCGTTAGGCAGCATTTGGAGTATTGCGTGCATATTTGGTCACCACACTACCAGAAGGAAGTGGAAGCTTTGAAGAGAGCACAGAGAAGGTTCCCCAGGATGTTGCCTGGTCTTGAGGGCATTGGCCGTGAGGAAAGATTAAAAAGACTAGGATTGTTTTCACTGGAAAGACAGCGGCTGAGAGGCGACCTGATAGAGGTCTACAAAAATAATAAGAGGCATAGATGGGGTGGATAATCAGAGGCAATTACCCAGGGTTGAAATTTCAATTACAGGTTGAAGGTGAGAGGGGGAAACTTTAAGGGAGATGTATGAGGGATGTTTTTCACGCAGAGAGTGGTCAGAACCTGGAACACACTGCCAGATGAGGTAGAACATAGAGTAAAGAACATAGAACTTACAGCACAGTACAGGCCCTTTGGCCCTCGATGTTGCGCCGACCTGTGAAACCAAATTAAAGCCCATCCAAACTACACTATTGCATTAACATCCATAGGTTTACTCAATAACCATTTAAATGCCCTTAAAGTTGGCACATCATAATTGCCTTTCCCCCAGCTGTAACTCTTGCTCTGCGATTTATACCTATCCCTTTCAATCATTAAAGTAAATATAACCATATTGTGGTCATTATCACCAAAGTGCTCACCTATCTCGAAATCTAACGCCTGGCCAGGTTCATTACCCAGTACCAAATCCAATGTGGCCTCGCCTCTTGTTGACCTGTCTACATATTGTGTCAGGAAACTCTCCTGCACACATTGGACAAAAACTGACCCATCTAATGTAGAACATAGCACATAGTACATTACAGCTCAGTACAGGCCCTTCAGCCCTTGATGTTGCACCCCTGTGAAACCAATCTGAAGCCCATCTAATGTACAGTATTCCATTATCATCCATATATTTATCCAATGATCATTTAAACGCCCTTGAAGTTGGCAAGTCTACTACTGTTGCAGGCAGGGCATTCCACACCCTTAATACTCTCTGAGTAAAGAACCTATCTCTGACATCTGTCCTACATCTATCATCCCTCAGTTTAAAGCTATGTCCCCTCGTGCTAAACATCACCATCTGAGGAAAAAGGCTCTCATTGTTCAAACTATCTAATCCTCTGATCATCCTGTATGTCTCTATTAAGTCACCTCTTAGCCTTCCTCTCTCTAATGAAAACAGTCTCAAGTCCATTAACCTTTCCTCATAAGACCTTTCCTCCATACCAGGCAACATCCTGGTAAATCTCCTCTGCACCCTTTCCAAAACTCCCACAACCTTCTTATAATGCGGTGACCAGAACTGTACACAATACTCTAAGTGTAGCCGCACTAGAGTTTTGTACAGCTGCAACATGACCTCATGTCTCTGAAACTCAATCCCTCTACCAATAAACGCTAACACACCTTATGTCTTCTTAACAACCCTGTCAATCTGGGTGGCAACTTTCAAGGATCTGTGTACCTGGACACTGAGATCTCTCTGCTCATCCACACTACCAAGAATCTTACCATTAGCCCATTACTCTGTATTCCTATTACTCCTTCCAAAGTGAATCACCTCACACTTTTCCACATTAAACTCCATTTGCCACCTCACATCCCAGCTCTGCAGCTTATCTATGTCCCTCTGTAACCTGCAATATCCTTCTGCGCAACTCTACCAACTTTAGTGTCATCCACAAATTTACTAACCCATCCTTCTACGCCCTCTTCCAGATCATTATAAAAATGACAAACAGCAATGACCCCAAAACGAATTATTGTGGTACACCATTAGTAACTGAACTCCAGGATGACCATTTCCCATCCATCACCACCCTCTGTCTTCTTTCAGCCATCCAATTTCTGATCCAAACCGCTAAATCACTCTTATTCCCATGCCTCTGTGTTTTCTGCAATAGCCTATATCTATCATCCCTCAATTTAAAGCTATGTCCCCTCGCGCTAAACATCGCCATCTGAGGAAACCTTATCAGATGCAATCTTTATCAAAAGTACTCGAACTATAGCATTTCCAGTCAATATTTGCAAAATTAAAGTCCCCCATAACAACTACACTGTTATTTTCGCTCCTATCCAGAATTATCTTTACAAACCTTTCCTCTACATCTCTGGAACTATTTGGAGGCCTATAAAAAATTCCCAACAGGGTGGCCTCTCCTTTCCTGTTTCTAACCCCAGCTCATAATACTTCAGTAGACGAGTCCACATCAATGTCCTTTCTGCCACCGTAATACTCTTGGTAGCAGGCACGGTAGTGACATTTAAGAAGCATCTAGATGGATACATGAATAGGGAGGGAATAGAGGGATATGGACTGAATAAGGACAGAAGGTTTGTTTTTTAGTTAGTTAGGGTATGATGATTGGCACAGGTTTGGAGAGCCGAAAGGCCTGTTCCCGTGCTGTACTGATCTTTTGTACTTTACTGCTTTTGTCTCTCTTAATCCAATCCTTCTTTCCCTCTCTTTATTTCCCATTGTGTGTTCATTTAACTCTATCATTATCTTCTCCATCAGTTCTCTCTTTGTTCCTCTGTTTTTACATCTCATCAGTTTAGGACATTAGATTTTGGCTTTTTCTTTCACCAAGGCTCCAGAGGCTCTATTATCAACTCACACACCCAGAGGTTTCTACATAAAATTAACATTATGTAAAAAAAATGAGGAACAGCGGTGTTTGCACAGCAAGAATATCCTCTCCTGTATATGCTCAGCCAGTTATGCAACTGTCCACATTCAATATTTTTTGATCATTTTGTGATTGCTTTCATCATACTTATTTCATGCATGTTTGCCCAATTGCCTGAACACTTATGCTTGTACAATTATTTTTTACCAGTTACCTCATTACAACTGAGTGTACATATAATTATTTACAGCAATTACCCTGCTCAAGTTAACTCAGATAATCTGAATAGGGAAGTATAAATATGAACAGAAGATTAGAGGTAGGACATTTTTCATATTGGTGAGAGAATAAAGGCACAATTTCTATTGGATTAGGCTCGCATACTCAATGCCACGAGTCAAAACCCATCATTAATAATTATGCATAGGATAGTTTCATGGTGTGTGTGCGTTTGCGTGTGTGTGTGCATGTACATGTGAGTGTGTTTGATCGTATAACTGGATAACAGTACCAATCTTAGAGTGCTGGAAATAACATAATCATAATCCAGTGGAATAGTACACTATCTTCAGAAGCATTTTATCCCCCTTGCCGATGGCTGAATAAAACCGGTCAACAAAGGAATTCAAATCTTGTCTGATCATTGTGGGTATGAATATCAATCAGGACATCCAAACAGCGGAAGTTGTCAAACTATTACAAATGTCACTTCAAGACTTCATTAATTCCAAAATCCATTGGAAGTGAGCAAAGGACTAAAGGTTGGAATTACTTCTTTGCTGGGAATAACTGATCCATTCAGTTCCCAATCACTGTTATCTACTGAGGCATGGAATTCCTTCGGTCTTATCACTGACGCACACCATACAACATTGATACAGGATGCTGACATTGGACCAAAGTATATTCATGTAAATTCACTGATACTTATCATGCCATGATCAATAATCATCTTACCACCTTCACTGTTTCAATAACTTAGAAAATTTACATAAATTAAAGATTCAGTCATAGATACAGGTTGTTCTGTAAAGGAAGCTGGATCTGATGATAGATAGTCTAATTACTGATTTCCCAATTGCAAGTAGTGACAACTTGATGCTGTCAATAGGAGTTCATTAATATGAGAGATACGTTCAAGCCTCACTGTTCAATGGAGATTTCTGCAAGTTGCCAGATTCTAGTATCATTATGATGAACTGGATCAGTTGGCTATCTGTTAATTTTCTGAATCTCAAGCCCACTTACCTGATGTTTAAATAAAGAGAGCTGAGAGAGTCACACCTTGAAACACTGAAGATGCCTGAACATTTAATGCCACAGATTAGCTCTCCCTACTGTGAATGCTCCATAACTCTTTCAGAGAGAAGCAAATGGCAAATGTAAGGCATTGATATTGTGGGTTCAAATCCCAAACACAGCAGCTGCTGGAATTTGAATTTAATGAATGAAATACGGTCTCAATGTTGTTGTTTATGAACTCAACTCAATTAGAGTCTATCATCCTTGTCTGGCCTGACCTGTATTGAACTCTGGACCCACAGCAATGCATTAGCTCTTATCTTTCAACCTAAAATGGCCAAACATGACATCCAGTTTAAGATAAATTAAGGATAAGCTACACATGAATCTATTAAGGAACCAAGGGTTTGGGGGAAAAGGCAGGAAAATGAAGTTGAGGATCATCAGATCAGCCATGATCTCATTGAGTGGCAAAACTGATTCAATGAGCTGATTGGCCAACATCTACTTTAAAGTTTTATGATCCTATATGTTGACGGCAGTGATTGCAGCAAGGTCAGCCTGGTGGATCTGATAGAATATGAGTTTCTGATTAGGGCTGTTAACCTGGTCCAGGCTGACAGATAGAAACAGGAGTGTCCGGAGTGTCTGATCGCTCTAGAAGCTGGCTCTGAACCACTTGGGTCAGTGTCATGTGCTATGCACCTGTAAGTAAAGGGTGACTTGGTGACCGAATACAAGTCTTCATGAAGTTATTTCACTGACCTTTCCAGCAATGCTCATATCTCATGAAAGAATAAAATTAAGGTTCAAAAGAGTAAGACAGGTGGAGAGGCCAAGATTTTATCTGTTGGGAATAACCATGAGATGATTTTGCCTTTAAGAACTTGAACCAATCATCTAAACTAGATTGTCATTAACACATTATAACAGAGTACAATTGGCAACTTTGAAATGAACCTTTAAATGGTCTACGTTAAAAGAAGTTATTGAATGAATTCTGAACCTTTGTAACCTTTCAAATATTAAATTTTGCTGCTTCCATCATCTCGGAGAATAGAGAAACAAACCAAGCACTGTAATTATTGAAATGGGTTGGAGAATGCATTGTTCCGAGGCGAGTTTGACTATGACTAATTGAAACAGAACATCAGCACTGCAATAGATATTATGAGCTTTTATCTGAGTGCCTTTCAATCACAAAGGAAATTCTAGTCGACGTTTAATGGGCTTAATAAGTTATAGGATCTGACATTGTTTCTCTATCAGAAAAATGAATTGGGGCTGTTGTTCTGACAGGGTGAGGGTTGGAAACTGGAACGGTTCGCTATTTCACGCCCAGTGACCATAACTTGACAGCTATCTCTAATCCAAGGCTGCTAATGCTTTTCAATTCACTGTAGCAACCCTTTATTGTTGCCTTGTAGGAAACTGCTGCAGTCTCCTGCCCCATCACATTGCCCTCATCTGTGTTCACCTACATTGTTTCCTGTCATTTTCAATTGCCTGAAATCCAAATCCCTGGCCTTATTTTCAAATCTGACCGCAGCCCTGCCTTTGTGATCTCCTTTAGATGTATTAGTCCTTCAACATTGGATGAGGATAAATTTCTTCGAAATAAATGTTGCATTTAGTTATTTGTGTGATTTTAATATGGGTTGGTATCCTACAGCAGATCTGGGAAAACATAAGAAATCAGAGCTGGAGTGGACCATGTGATATATTGAGTCTGTTTCACCATTCAATGTGATCATTAGTGATCTTTTAACTCTACCTTCTTCATAACCCCATTTTCCATTATTCTCATGACCTCCATAACTCTACCAATCTGACTTTTTACATACTCAATGACTATGCGCTCCCAGTCCTCTGCAATTGACAACTTTTAAATTCACAATCTCTTGAATCAGGATAACGCTCCTTATCGCACTTCTGAATAACCGTAACCCTTATCCTGAGAACAAAAGCCCCTATTCACAATTTTGAGCCAGGAGAAAAGGTTTCTCAGTATCGGCCCTATCAGACCACCTAAGAATGTTACATGTTATAAAGAGATCACCGCTCATTCATATAAATGTGAAAGAATATTGACCAATCCTTCCAATAGAGTTATAGAGTCATACAGCATGGAAACCAACCCATTGGTCCAACTCACTCATGCCAACCAAGATTCCCAAACTAAACATGTCCCACTTTCCTGGGTTTGGTCCATTTCCCTCTACACCCTTCCCATTCACATACCTGTCCAAATATCTTTTCAATGTTCTAATTGTACCTGTACCGACCACATCCTTTGGCAATTCCTTCCACATATAAGCCACCCTCTGCATAAAAAAGCTGTCCCTCAGATCCCTTTTAAATCCTTCCCCTCTAACCTTAAAAATGCCTCCGTGTTTTGAACTCCCCCACCGCAGGAAAAAGACCTTCACCTTGTCTGTGTCCCTCATAGTTGGTTAGCTCAGATGGTTAGAGCGTGGTGCTAATAACACCAAGGTCGTGTGTTCAATCCCCACACTGACCAAGTATAGTGCTGCGGTGGGCAAGCCAGTGATGTTTGAAGTGCCTTGTCAGGGTTGGTGATTGCTTTGGAGCGGCACTGTAGCCTCACAGTGCCAGGGACCCGGGTTCAATTCCAGCCTCGGGCGACTGTCTGTGTGGAGTTTGCACATTCTTCCCGTGTCTGCGTGAGTTTCCTCCAGGTGCTCTGGTTTCCTCCCACAAGCCAGGTAAATTGGTCATAGTGTTAGGTGCATTAGTTAGGGAGAATGGGTCTGGGTGGGTTGCTGTTCGGAGGGTCAGTGTGGACTGGTTGGGCCGAAGGGCCTGTTTCCACACTGTAGGGAATCTAATCTAATCTAATCATGATTTTATAAACCTCTATAAGATCAGCCCTCAACCTCCTACAGTCCAGTGAAACCCCCCTCCCCAGCCTACGCAATAACTCCTTATAACGTGATTGGGGACATTTAAGAGACTGCTGGACATGCATGTGGTCACAGAAATTTGAGGGTGTATACATGAGGGTCAATGGTCGGCACAACATCGTGGGCTGAAGGGCCTGTTCTGTGCTGTACTGTTCTATGTTCTATGTTCTATGTTCTCTGTTAACTTAAACCCTCCAGTTCCAGTAACATCCTGGCAAATCTTTTCTGAACCCTGTCGATTTTAATAATATTCTTATCTTAGCAGGGTGACCAAAACTGTTCACAGGGATCCGAAAGCAGTCTGGCCAACAAGAACAGCCCAGTTATATCACAAACAAAATAAGAAAATGCTGGAAAAACCCAACAGGTCAGGCAGCATCTATGGAGAGAAAGCAGAGTTAACATTTCGGGTCCAGTTCTGAAGAAGGGTCACTGGACCTGAAAGGTTGACTCTGCTTTCTTTCCACAGATGCTGCCTGACCTGCTAAGTTTTTGCTTTCATTTTTGATTCTGATTTCCAGCATTCACAGTTTTCAGTTATCCCACAATCCATACTGAATTTTCAGTGTGCCAGCCTCTGCCGCAGGAATATTAAGTCAGAAGTTTTGCTGCATATTACAAATTTCACAACATGAGCACCATATCTTTTTTACCCTTATTTTGCCTAGTAACATGACAGATGGAAAGGAGTCACATGACCCAGCACACAAGACTGGATTAACATCAGAACAAGGAGGAAAAAGTCCAATCTTCGAATCAGCTGAACCTCTCACTCAGTCCTCATAAGAAGCTTGCATGTTGACATAAACAGATGCAACTTCAGGGAAGTTGAGAACCTCCACAGAGACCAGGGGAGCAGATGCAGAGTCACATCTGGGATTTGGTAGCTGTATTCCCATACCGAGAATCTGCATTGCAAAGTTGTAGCAGGCAGACAGGCTGTTTGATGTTACATGACTCGAGTTACCTGATGTACATATACAGCATACACTTGATATAACATTTGGAGCTGTAATCTATAATTCAAGCATCATTTACAAAATTTCTTACTCAAGCAATAATGAAAGAGCTTTATCATTGTCCCCATTATGTTTTATTTCCATTTTGCTAGTATATTTAAAACCCTTTACACAAAACAGTAGAATTTGCAGATTTCTTTTTATTATGAGCTTTGTAATTAAATATCAGTTCCACTGAAAACCTCCAGTATGAAATTATACACTCACTATTTCTTAACATTAAGTATATGAGCTGTAAATACAGTCCTCTAGTCATTGAGAGAATGGCTGTGAAATTTTGAGTTGCAATATCTATTGCTCATTATCTAATGTCAAAAATGGACAGGTCCCCTGATGGTTCAATACTAAAAGATCTTGACCTCAGTAATGCAAGGCCACATGGACTGGAAAGTTTGAGCCTCAGGCAACACCCAATTGTTGATCTCAATCAGAATCGAAAACAGAAATTGCGTTCAAAACTCAGCAGGTCTGGCAGCATCTATAGGAAGAAAGCAGAATTAATGTTTTGAGTCAGGTGCCTGTTCGTCAGAATCAACATTCCTGTACAAGGGAAAGGAACGCATCAGCCAGCACGTGCGTGTGTGTGTGTGTGTGTGTATATGTGTGTGTGTGTGTGTATATGTGTGTATGTGTGTATGTGAGTGTGTCCATGTATGTGTGTGTGTATTTGTACCTGGGGGTGTATTGTACATGTGTGCATGTGAGTGTGTCCATATACATGTGTTGGTGGGTGTACATGCCTTTGCATGGATGCGTATTTATGTTGCGTGTGTGTTGGTTTGTGTGTGTGTTTTATGTGCATGTATGTATTTATGTTGTCTGTGTGTATTTGTGTGTGTGTATCCATGTATCTATTTGGGCTGTGCATATGTACGTACATTGTTGCATAATAATATGTTTATAGATGTGTATGTGTGTGTTCTAGTTATGTGTAACAACATAGTTGTATAGCAAGTGCACGTCCATCCACCAGCTAAATTCAATAAAGATGAGATCAGGTTTGGCTTTGAAGGACCCCATGGTGGTGCTCGGTCAGTCATTCTAATCATGAAGAGCTCCCTTTTATAAGATGGCTTTACTTTATTAGTTGCATTGCAAGAAAATATTCCTTGTTAATCTTTACCTCTAACTCCTTCCAGTTTTGCATCAACCAGTCCTGAAAGGGGGCCATTTGGCCCACCGTGTTTGTGCCAACTCTTTAAAAGAGCGACCCAATTAGATGCACTCCTTTGTTCTTTCCCACAGCTCTGCAAATCTCCTCCATACATATTCCCTTTTGAAAGACGTGATTGAATCTGCTTCCATCACTCTTTCCGGCAATACGTTGCACATTACAGCAACTCATGCATTTTTTCAAAAGTCCCCACTTGTCCTTCGGGCTATTTTACCAATTTCTCTTAAACTTGCGTCCTCTGCTTGTTAACCCTTCTGCCAGTGAGAACTAACTCCCCTTACTTACTCTTCTGAAAGTCTTTGCTATTTTGAATGCATTTATTATATCTGCCTTTAACCTTTTCTGCACTAAGGCGAAAATTCCACACTCATCTCACCTCATTATTTAACTGAAATCAAAGTTATCCATTATTTTAATGTGTTAAGCATGGATGTCTCCAAAAAGCTACAAGCCAGATTTATGCAGGTACGTTCTCACCTCATCCAAGTTAAACATTCCCCCTTGTACTGAACCTCAATACTCTGAATGAGTCAATCAAGTGGGATGTGGTTGCACTGCACTAACTGTTTTAATAATGGATTTGAACAAATGAAAGCCCCTTTTTATTAAAAGTGAGCCATAAGTGAATCATAAGGATTCCTGAAGAAGAGCTTATGCCCGAAACGTCGATTCTCCTGTACCTTGGATGCTGCCTGACCTGCTGCGCTTTTCCAGCAACACATTTTCAGCTCTGATCTCCAGCATCTGCAGCCCTCACTTTCTCCTTAAAAATGAGCCATGTCTAGCAGAATACATTGTTCCAGGTTTGATCTTTCACAGGTATCCCATAGGGGACCTGTACCCACCCACAAACCAGTATGCACAATGTCATGTATTGACCTCAAAATTGAAGCATCAAATACAAGCATATCTCACTGAGTGCTGTAAAATTAATTGGTTACAGGAATTAACTCCTGCAAATAAACTGATCAGTCTAGAACTGAGGTAAATCTGTGTGTGGGTGCACTGGAATGTGTTTATTTGTGGAAAAAGTGAGGACTGCACATGCTGGAGATTAGAGTCGAGAGTGTAGTGCTGGGAAAGCACAACAGGTCAGGCAGCATCCAAGGATCAGGAGAATCAACGTTTCACACAAAAGCCCTTCATCAGGAATGTGTTTATTTGTGTGTGATTGTGGGATTTTGCATGCAAATATTTTTTGGAAAGCATATAAAGCTGATGTTTGCATATGAAAGAAGATGAATGTTATTCATTCTTAGAGTATGGGTATCATTGCCAAGGCCAATATTAATTGTCCAATTCTTAGCTATCGTTGAGGCTGTTAAACGAGCTGCCTCCTTGAAATGCTGCAGTCCACTTGTTGCTAATAAGAACCTTTCATCCATTGACTCTGTCTACATTTCTCATTGCTACAGAAAGGCAGCCAACGTCATCAAAGACCCCTCCCAACCCAGTTATAATCTCTTCCAACCTCTTCAGTCGGGCAGGAGATACAAAAGTTTAAACAAACATACCGACAGGTTCAAGAACAGCTTCTTCCCTGCAGTTATTAGATGTCTGAATGGAACTCTCAAATTTCAAATCTAATGTTGATTTTGCTTTTTATGCAGCCTCTGTGCAGCCTTAACCTTGTATTCCTCACTCTGTTCCATCATCCTGTGATCTGTATGTCCTTGTATGCAATGATCTGACTGCATGCAAAACAAAACTCTTCACTGTACTGAGGTACATGTAACAATAATAAATCAAATCTTACCAAATATACCAGCAGTATAGACAGAAATGTAGAAAATAGGAGCAAGGGAAGGCCATTTGGCCCCTTAGAGCCAGCTCCACTGCTCAATATGTTCATGGTTGATCATCCAACTCAGCTTCCAGCTCCCCCTTTCCCCCCACACTCCTTGATCCCATCAGCTCTAAGAAATATATCCACCTCCTTCTTAAAAATATTAAATGTTTTAGAACATAGAACATAGAACAATACAGCACAGAACAGGCCCTTCGGCCCACAATGTTGTGCCGAACATTTGTCCTAGCTTAAGCACCTATCCATGTACCTATCCAATTGCCGCTTAAAGGTCACCAATGATTCTGGCTCTGCCACTACCACAGGCAGTGCATTCCATGCCCCCAACACTCTCTGGGTAAAGAACCTACCCCTGACATGCCCCCTATACCTTCCACCCTTCACCTTAAATTTATGTCTCCTTGTAACACTCTGTTGTACCCGGGGAAAAAGTCTCTGACTGTCTACTCTATCTATTCCCCTGATCATCTTATAAACCTCCATCAAGTCACCCCTCATCCTT
>NC_057715.1:108664985-108706028 GCF_004010195.1 Chiloscyllium plagiosum | reverse complement strand
CCAATTGTAAAACTTACCCTGTTGCACGCACCTATCTCTTTCCATAACCAAGGTGAAAGTCACAGAGTTGTGGTCACCATCACCAAAATGTTCACCCACTAACAAGCCCATCACTTGTCCCGGTTTGTTACCAAGTACCAAATCCAATATGGCCTCCCCTCTGGTTGGACAATCTACATACTGAGTTAGAAAAACTTCCTGGACACACTGCACAAACACTGCCCCATCCAATCTACTTTATGTAAAGAGCTTCCAATCAATATTTGGGAAGTTGAAATCACCCATGACTTCTACCCTGTGGCTTCTGCATCTTTCCAAAATCTGTTTCCCAATCTGTTTCTCCACATCTCTGCTGCTATTGGGGGGCCTATAGTAAACACCCAACAAGGTGACTGCTCCTTTCCTATTTCTGACTTCAGCCCATACTACCTCCAAAGGCAGATCCCCCTCAAACTGCCTTTCTGCAGCCGTTATACCATTTCTAATTAGCAACGCCACCCTCCCCTCCTTTTTTACCACCCCCACTAATCTTACTGAAACATCTGTAACCAGAAACCTCCAACAACCATTCCTGTCCCTCTTCTATCCACTTTTCCGTGATGGCCACAACATCATAGTCCCAACAACAGTTTTCAGTGGCAGAGAATTCCACAGGCTTACCACTCTCTGGGTGAAGAAATTTCTCCTCATTTCAGTCCTAAATGGCCTACCTTGTATCCCCAGACTAACCATTGAAAATGGCAGGGCAAGTTGAGAAAGTGATGAAAAGACACCTGGTACGTGAAGCTTTATTGATCAAGGTGTATTGTACAAAGTTATGATGAACTGTTATGATACATAATAATATATAAATATGAAATATAAATATTCAGCTTTAGTCGGAGTATTGTACACAATTCTGGGGAATGCACAATACGAAGGGATTAGTGAAGGTGCAGAGAAGATTCACGAGAATAGCTCTAAGGATGAAGACTCGAGTTACATGAGGACTGGAGAATCTGGGACTGTTTCCCTTGGAAAAGGAAAGACTAAGTGAAGGTTTGATAGAAGGCTTCAGAATAACCCATGGACATCATATGAACAGAGTAGGAAGGAAGAAACTGTTCCTATTGACTTAAGGGTTGTGAAACAGCACAGTTTGATTTTAACTGAATGACAGAACAAACGGCAGCAACATGTGTTATGGACCAGGTCAGACGCTCTCAAAACATTTCAAGAAGGTAGCCCTGCCCTTAACTTTTCTAGTTGTTTTAAGCAGGCATAGAGTGGACATTCCAGGAGTGATACAGAAGGCCTAACTACTGGTTTAAACAAAACAGCATTTATTTACAGACTACTGAGTGAAACATTGACAAACGAGAACTGAGTTTAGAATAGCTTAACATATCTGAAAACCCAACTGACTCTATCACAACGTAATGATGCTGTGCCAAATACCTGCAGCATCCCCATAAACACTCACTTGGCAATAAAAGGTGAAATCAAAGACAGGTTCTTCCAGGAGAGATGTCAGAGAGAGAATGAGCCAGAAAACCTCTGTTGAATCAGGGAACCTTCTCTCCCCATTGCTTTGTTTGATCAGCAGCCTCAAACAGACTTCCTGTTAGAAATAAAACAAACCAAACCAAAACAAAACCTAAATTTGGAGAACTGGCCACTCCCCTTTTATTGTATAAGTGTTTCTTTAAAAAAAACACATAAAAGCATTTTCAAGTAGATATTTCCAGACATATCGGAACCACTGCGTTTACAACCCCCTCTTGAAAAAACACCAATGACAACATAACCTTGTTAAAGATCATACATGTAAAGATAAAGAACACATTTTACCCAGCCAGTGGATTGTATGTGGAAGCCACTGCATGAGAGCATGGTGGCAGCAGATTGAACAATGGCTTTCACAAAAGGAACTAAGCAATACATAAAGTGAAAATAGTTGGCAGAGGTCTGGAGAATAAGTGAGAGCTGCAGAAAGCCAACACAGATACATGGGCCAAATGGCCTCCTGTTGCCGCTGCGAGCAGTCAAAAAGTCTATAAGAGTGAGCTGCTGGAAGACAGCGGTGTAAGATACAGGAGGGGAGGCAGAGAGAAGTTATACATCACTGTGACAGTCAAAGAATGACACTGAATGAACAGGATAGAAGCAAACAATTCAACCAGGTCCATCCCAATATTTATGCTCCACATTCCCCTCTGCCCCCAAGTCCACAGCTGCCTTCCATTTCCTCCTGTCTCCTTCCTTCTCTCATAATTCCATATTCTAACCATACTTTTAGTCAACGCATTTTCTTGAATTATCAGATTTATTAGCAACTACCTTAGAATTGTGCCCCCCTGGTGCTGCATTCCCTTGCCTGTGGAAGCAGCATGATGTTGCATGAGTTTAATTAGTACTGTCTTCATACTGAGAATAACATATAATGTAGACTCTTGGGGGTTCCTGTAAGGCAGTTTCTCTGAGCTAGGAGGACTGGTTTCAAATCCTGCCTGCTCCTAAGATGTGGTAATATCTTTGAGTGTGTTGATTAAAAAGGTCTGCTTTGTGGACATGGTTTTGTCTGGGAAATTGAAAGTCCTCAGGCAATAACCTGTCTGGGAATCAAGCCAAAATTTTCAAAAGATCCATAACAATAACAATAAATATTTATATAACACCTTTAAAGTAAAGAAGCGACTCAAGAAAGAATCATTAGGGAATAGTAACTACACTATGATAGAATTTTCCATTAAATTTGAAAAAGCCGTCCTTCACCCTGACACTAGGTTCTTAATGTTGCATTCATGCCACACAATTGTCAGGTAATGACCACCTTGAATAAGAAACAATCTGACCTCAGCCCCTTTACATACAATGGTGATACCATCGCTGAATCTCCCACCATCAATATCCTGATGGTTACTGGATATTGATTGTACTGGATTATACTGGACTCACCATATAATTACAGTGGCTACAAAAGCAGGTCAGAGACTAGGAGTAATGCAGCGAGTAACTCACTTCCTCACTCCCCAAATCCTATCCACCATCGACAAGGCACAAGTCAGGAGTGTGATGGAACACTCCCCACTTGCCTGGATGAGTGCAGCTCCAACAACACTCAAGTAGCTTGACATCATCCAGGACAAAGCAGACCCTTAATTGGCACCACATTGACTCCATCCACCCCTGATGCTCAGTAGCAGCAGTGTGTGCAATCTACAGCAGTGTGTGCACTGCAGAACTTCACCAAAGATCCTTAAAAGCACCTTCTGAACCCACGAGTACTTCCATCCAGAAGGACAAGGGCAACAGATACATGAGAACATCACCAGTTATTGCCCGTTCTTGGTTGCTCTTTGAGATGGCAATAAGTGATAGCTTATCCTGCAATGCCTACATTCTATTAGTGATTTTAAAAAACATGATTATCTCGACTACATAAGGACCTGGTAATCACGAATGCTGAAATTATATGATAGATTATGAATAAAAGATTATTATTGCATCTGAAGTAATGAACATGGCTGAATATTAATATAATTGGATTTTTTAAATTTATCCAAAAGATTATTAACATACCAAAAACTATTAACCTTACTAATATCACTAACTGACCTGAAATGGTTCAAATACTTGAGATTGTCAGCCTATCTGAGATTATTAATCTTTCTGAATTCTGAAAGTATGTTCTTGTCAGAGAATCCTGTCATTGAGTTGTTTAAATTTTCAACAAAAGCCTCTGAAAACTGATAATAAAACATCTGCCAATGATAGTTTAGACAGAACAAGAGCTCCACCAAAAGGATAGATTTATATTTTACCCGTCTGACAGAAAAATATTTTTCAACATGAGTGTCTCAAATTCCCAGAGACTCAGCGTGAAGAGAAAGGAAAAAGAAACACCATAAAACTTTCACTTTGAATTCCTGTGAAGAATTAATCATGTCTCTTTGCTCATCAACCTGTATGGATCTGTTATGACATGCCTTTGGGGCACATAGAATTTCAAAGTGGATCATCTGGACCAGAGCTAGTACACTACCACTGCATCAAAGTCCCATTTTTGCCTGTTTATACAAGGTTCTACTTAAATCAGACCATGTTCTGCTTTATTCATGATGCATGAACATGACCAGAGATGTTTGTAGCTTTGCTTTGTGCTTATAGCATGGTGGCTCAGTGGTTAGCACTACTGCCTCACAGCACCAGGGACCCATGTTTGATTCTAGCTTTGGGTGACTGTCTGTGTGGAGTTTGCACATTCTTCCCATGTCTGTGTGGGTTTTCCCCTGGTGCTCTGGTTTCTTCCCACAGTCCAAAGATTGCAGGTTAGGTGAATTAGCTGTGCTAAATTGCCCATAATGTTTAGGGATGTGTAGATAAGACGCATTAGTCAGTGTTATTAGATTAGAATCCCTACAGTATGGAAACAGGCCCTTTGGCACAGCAAGTCCACACTGACCCTCCAAAGAGCAACCCAGCGAGATCCACTTCCCTCTGATTAATACACCTAACACTATGGGCAATTTAACCTGACCAATTCACCTGACCTGTACATCTTTGATCTGTGAGAGGAAACCGGAGCACCCAGAGGAAATTCATGCAGACACAGGGAGAATGTGCCCATTGCACACAGGCTGGAATCGAACCTAGGTCCCTGATACTGTAAGGTTAAATGGAGAGTAATGGGGAATGAGGTTTGGAGGGTCGGTAAGGACTTGTTAGGCCGAAGGGCCTGTTTCCACACTGTAGGAATTCTAAGTCTTGCCTGTTTACACAAGGTCGTACTTAAATAAATTACTTTATTCATGTATGTACATACATGTCCAGAGATATTTGCTATTTTGTACTTGTCATTGTAATAAATTTAACAGTGAGGAGTACATTACTTTTCTGTCTCAGAGGTATAGTATTAATTGTAAGCAATCTCATGTCAAGTAGCACGTGTCATAGAATCCCTACAATGTGGAAACAGCCCTTCGGCCCAACAAGTCCACAGTGACTCTCCAAAGAGAAACCCACCCAGACCCATTCCCCTTACTCTATTATCCCACATTTACCTTGACTAATGCACCTAACCTACACATCCCTGAACACTACGGGCAATTCAGCATGGACAAATCACCTAATCTGCACATCTTTAGATTTGGTCAGAAGTAGACTCAAACTTCCTCCACTTAGTCCCAACCAAATGTCTTCAGCACCAAACCAAAAGCAAAATACTGCATTGGCTGGAAGTCCGAAACAAAAATAGAAAGTGGCTGGAAAATCTCAACAGGTCTGGCAGCAGCTCTGGAGAGAGAAATAGAATTATGTTTCTAATTCAATGAGTCTTCTTGGGAACTGGAGAGAGAGATGGGAGTGGAGTACTTCCTAAAGTAGGCACATCTACACAAACACACACACACACACCCCCACACACATAGACACACACACATACACGCACACAAACACCCAACACCCACACGGACATTGACAATATGCACATCAACATTTATTTTTCTTTAAATCTGAGACACAGAAACATGCACTCAAAGAAACACACACGCACACATACACACACACATCTACATACACACACACGCAAATACACAAACACACCCACACACCCACAAACATACACACACATACTCATACACACACGCGCAAATACACAAACACACAAATACACAAACACACACACACTAGCACAGATAAAATCACTAGGGGTAAAAGGTTTATTCAAGTGGTAAAACTCAAGAACAAAGCATACAAGCAACACCATACTTTGTTTGTTAAGATACTATCTCGCTGCACCTGCTTAGCAGTATCCTCTTCAGTGATGTCCAGTTCTGGTTCCACCAAGGCTACTCAGTTCCTGAAGTCATTACAACCTTGGTCCAATCGTGGTCAAAAGAGCTGAATCTCAGAGGTCAAGTGAGAGTAACAGCCCTGGCCGTAGTCAACCAAATGTGGCATCAAGGAGTCCTAGCAAAACCGGATTCAATGAGGAAAATTCTCCAATGATTGGTGTCATCTCTGACACATAAGAAGATGGCTGTCATTACTGAAAGTCATATATTCATGTAACATGGAAACAGACCTTTCAGTCCAACTTGTCCACACCAGTTTCCCAAACCAAATAGTACGATTTGCCTGCATTTGGCCCATATCTCTCTAAACCTTTCCTATTCATACATCTATCCAAAAATCACTTAATGTTGTAACTGTATCGATATCTACTGCTTCCTCTTGCAAGTTCATTTGATGCACCACCCTCTGTTTGAAAACATTGCTGCATTAGGTCCCTTTTAGGTCTTTTCCTCTCACCTTAAACCCACATTCGCGCATTTTGGACTTTCCCCCCACTCTAGGAAAAAGACCTTGGCTATTCACCCTATCCAAGCCCCTCATGATTTGATAAACCACTATAAGGTCACCCCCGAGTCTTCAACACTCCAGGGAAAGAAGCTCCAGCCTGTTCACTCTCTCCCTATAACTCAGACCCTCCAATCCTTGCAACATCCTTAGAAGTCTTTTCTACAGTCTCTCAAGTTTAACAACACCCTTTCGAGAAAAGGGCACCAAGAATCACTTGCAGTATTCTAGAAGTGGAAGGTTTGAGTTATAAAGAAAGGATGGATAGGCTGGAACTGTGTTTACTGGAGTTTAGGAAGTTGAGAGGGTGACCTTACAGAAGTTTACAAAATAATGAGGGGTGTAGATAGAGTGATGGCAGTTGCCTTTTGCCTAGGATGGGGAATTTTAAGACAAGGGGGTATATTTCAAAAAAACATAAGAAGCAATTTTTTTTATACATTGGGTGGTTTCTGTGTGGAATGAACTTTCTGAGGAAGTGGTGGATGCAGGTACAATTACAATGTTTAAAAGACACACACATGAATAGGAAAGGTTTGGAGGGATATGGGTCAGGAGCGGGTAGGTGGGACTAGCTTAGTCTGGGATTATGTTCAGCATAGACGGGTTGGACGGAAGGGTGTGTATGATTCTATTATTCTATCACGCTAGGTGGCCTCACTAACGTTCTGTACAGCTGCAATATGACGTCCCAATATACTCTTTGAGGAAACCATCTCCCATTCTCCAGAAACTAGTCCTCCACAGCTGTCGTGCTTAATTGGTTTACCTAGTCTATATGCAGATCAAAGTCATCTATAGTAATTGTGTTGTCATGCTACATGCTTCTCTCATCTGCCCATAAATGCCATCAAGTCCAAAAGGGTGGCTCTAGAAAAGCATAGCAGGTCAGACAGCATCCGAAGAGCAGGAGAATTGACATTTCAGACATAAGCCCTTCATCAGGTATGTTGGGGGGTGGGCGTGGTGAAGGGGCTAAGAAATAAATAGGAGGGTAGGGATGGGGCTAGGGGGAAGGCAGCTGGGAAGGCGATAGGTAGCCGGAGGTGGGGTGTGATGGTGATAGGTCGAAGGGGAGGATGGAGCACTTAGGTGGGAAGGAAGATGGACAGGTAGGACAGTTCAAGAGGGCGGTGTCAAGTTGGAGGATTGGATCTGGGATAAGGTGGAGGAGGGGAGGTGAGGAAACTGGTGAAATCGATGCTGATGTCATGTGATTGGGGGGGGTCCCAAGGTGGAAGATGAGGTGTTCTTCCTCCAGGGCATTGGGTGGCTTGGATTTGACAGTGGAGGAGGCCTTGCATGTCCTTTGTTGAGTGCGGGGGGAGTTGAAGTGGTTGGCCACAGGGCAGTGAGGGTTGTTTGCTGTGTGTGTCCCAGCAATATTCCCTGAAATGTTCCATGAGTTGGCATCCTGTCTCCCAGTGCTAATTATCCAACTTTTACACTTGGTTAAGCTAGGAAGAATGGATTTAACTAAATATCCACTAACTGGAACTTCAGAACTTCATTCTTCCCATTGCATAGGGCTCTCGGTTTTAGTTGCCCTCTTGCCATGATTGATCTTCTATCTTTTACCCTCCAGCTTACTTTTTGGCCTTCACCTTTCGTTCACCACTTGAACTATTTTACACATGTCCATGAAGCCCAAAATGTTGATAAAGCAACTTAATCCATTCTAACTCTTTGCATTCAGTTGATCTGGTCCTTATGCATTAATCATATGAACAGTCACTAACAATTTATCACTTACAGACGGGGTGATGCCAACCTGTTGTATAGTAATTCATCAGAATCATTAACTGACATCTCTCCAGCAAGCGGTTTTATAGGCTTGCTTTGCTTCTTTCCAGCTAAATACTTAAATGCAATTTGATTCAGTTTGATGCAGTTAGAGCATAGCCTTCCCCATGCTGGAAATGCTTACCTTTCTTTTTATGGCGTTCTTGCAATCATTAACAAATGAATAAATAAGAACAAGAACAAATAGGTAAACAGATTACGGGAAGATGTAGAGACAACAGGTCGGTGGTGATGGGAGATTTTAGTTTTCTCATCATTGACTGGTTTACACTTAGGGCTTAAAAAGTCTCTGCCTAGGAACCCTCCAACCACAAGAGATGAATGCAGATTTGCCCAAAACGTCGATTCTCCTGCTCCTTTGATGCTGCCTGACCTGCTGCGCTTTTCCAGCAACACATTTTTAAGCTCTGATCTCCAGCAGCTGCAGTCCTCACTTTCTCCCTGGGATACACTGAGGGTCAAAGGTCTGGATGGGGCAGAATTTGTAAGGTGCGTTCAGGAAAGTTTTCTAGATCAGTATGCCAATAGTCTAACAAGGGAAGGGGCCATATTGGACCTGGTGTTGGGGAATGAGCCAGGCCAGGTGGTAGAAGTTGCAGTGGGGGATTTCTTTGGGAATAGTGACCACAATTCTGTACATTTTAGAGTACTCATAGACAAAGATGAGAGTGGTCCTAAGGGAAGAGTACTAAACTGGGTCAAGACCAATTATATCAAAATTAGGCAGGAGCTGGGAAATGTGGATTAGGAGCAGCTATTTGAAGGGACGTCCACATTTGATATGTGGGAGGCTTTCAAAGATAGGTTGAAGATAGTGCAGGATAGGCATGTCCCTTTGAAAACAAGGGATAGGAAAGGCAAGATTCGTGAACCATGGATGACAGGAAAAATCATGCGACTAGCCAAAAGGAAAAGGGAAGCGTACATAGGTCCAGGCAGCTAAGAACAGAACAGGCCTTGGAGGAATATCAGGAGAGTAGGAACAATTTTAAACAAGAAATCAAGTGGGCTAAAAGGGGTCATGAAATAACTTTAGCGAGCAGAATTAAGGAGAATTCCATGGCCTTTTATTGTCATATAAGAAGTAAGAAGGTAACGAGAGAAAGATTTGATCCACTGAAGGATAAGAAAGGAAGGCTGTGTGTCGAACCTGAGAAAATGAGTGAGATTGTCAATGATTACTTTGCATCAGTGTTCACTGAGGAGAGGGACATGATGAATGTTGAGATTAGAGATAGAAGTTTGTTTACTCTGGATCACGTTGACATAGGGCGGCACGTTGGCACAGTGGTTAGCACTGTTGCCTCACAGCGCCAGAGACATGATTACTTTGCATCAGTGTTCACTGAGGAGAGGGACATGATGAATGTTGAGATTAGAGATAGAAGTTTGTTTACTCTGGATCACGTTGACATAGGGCGGCACAGTGGCACAGTGGTTAGCACTGTTGCCTCACAGTGCCAGAGACCCACGTTCAATTCCCGCCTCAGGCGACTGTCTGTGTGGAGTTTGCACATTCTCCCTGTGGTGCTCCGGTTTCCTCCCGCAGTCCAAAAATGTGCAGGTTAGGTGAATTGGCCATGCTAAATTGCCTGTAGTGTTAGGTGTAGCGGAATGGGTCTGGGTGGGTGGCGGGTTGGTGTGAACTTGTTGGGCCAAAGGGCCTATTTCCACACTGAAAGTTATCTAAAGCATATAAAGGTGGAAAAATCCCCGGGACTGGATGGGATCTATCCCAGGTGCTGAGGGAGGCGAGAGAGGAAATAGCTGGGGCCCTGACAGAGATTTTTGTAGCATCCTTAAATACAGGTGATTTGCCAGAGGACTAAAGGGTTGCTCATGTTGTCCCCCTGTATCAGAAGAGTAGTAGGGATTTTCCGGGTCACTACAGACCAGTGAGCCTGATGTCAGTGGTGGAAAAGTTGCTGGAGAAGGTACTGAGGGATATAAAATCTATTTAGATTTGGAAACAAATGGGCTTATCAGTGATAGGCAACATGGTTTTGTGCAGGAGAGATTATACCTTACCAATTTAATAGAGTTCTTTGAGGAAGTGACCAAGTTGATAGATGTCATATACATGAACTTTAGTAAAGTGTTCGATAAGGTTCCCCATGGTAAACTAATGGAGAAAATGAAGTCACATGGTGTGCAGGGTGTTCTAGCTAGGTGGATAAAGAACTGGTTGAACAATAGGAGACAGCGGGTAGTAGTTGAAGGGAGTTTCTCCAAATGGAGAAAGGTGACCAGTAGTGTTCCACAGAGATCAGTGCTGGGGCCACTGTTGTTTGTAATATACATAAATGAAACTTACTGATCAGACACTGTTGGTCTGATCAGTAAGTTTACAGATGATACAATGATTGGTGCAGTAGCAGAAAGCATAGGGGACTGGCAGGTGATGTTAAAATTGTACAAGACTTTGGTTCAGCCACATTTAGAATACTGCGTACAGTTCTGGTTGCCACATTACCAAAAGGACGTGGACGCGCTGGAGAAGGTGCAGAGAAGGTTTACGAGGATGGTGCCTGGTATGGAAGGTGCTAGCTATGAAGAGAGGTTGAGTAGGTTAGATTTGATTTCATTAGAAAAAAGGAGATTGAGACGGGACCTGATTGACATCTACAAAATCAGCAAGAATATAGACAGGGTAGATAGAGATAAGCTTTTTTCCCAGGGTGAGGGATTCAATAACGAGAAGTCACGTGTTCAAGGTGAGATTTGAGAAGTTTAAGGGGGATATACGTGGAAAGTGCTTTGCACAGAGAGTGGTAGATGCCTGGAACGCGTTGACAGCGGAGGTAATAGAGGCAGGCACGATAGATTCAGTTCAGGTGCGTCTGGACAGATGCATGAGGAGGTGGGGAGCAGAGGGATACAGATGTTTAGAAATTGGGCGATAGGTGTAGACGGTAGATTTGGCTCTGCTCAAAGGACTGTGAAACTTTGCAGAGGAACATAGACACATTGAGTGAGTGGGCAAAGGCCTGGCAGATAAAATACAATGTTAATAAATGTGAAGTTATCTATTTTGGTGGGAGTAACAGTAAAAAGGACTGTTACTTGAATGGTAAAAAGTTGCAGCATGCTCCTCTGCAGAGGGACCTGGGTGTCCTTGTGCATGAATCACTGAGGGTTGGTCTGCAGGTACAACAAGGAATTAGGAAGGCAAATGGAATTTTGTCCTTCATTGCTGAAGGGTTTGACTTTAAAAGCAGAGAGGTAATGTTACAGCTATATAGGGCGCTGGTGAGGCCACACCTGGGGTACTGTGTGCAGATTTGGTCTCCTTACTTGAGAAAGGATGTACTGACACTGGAGAGGGTGCAGAGGAGATTCACTAGGTGGATTCCAGAGTTGAGGGGGTTAGCTAATGAGGAGAGGCTGAGTGGACTGGGATTATATTTATTGGAATTTAGAAGAATTGGGAGGGGGGGCGGGATCTTATAGAAACATATAAAATTATAAAGGGAATAGGTAAGATTGAATTAGAGAGGATGTTTCCACTGGCAGGTGAAACTAGGGCAAGAGGGCATAGCCTCAAAATTAGGGGAAGCAGATTTATGAGTGAATTGAGAAGGAACGTCTTCATCCAGAGGGTTGTAAATCTATGAAATTCCTTGCCCAGTGAAAGTGGTTGATGCTACTCCAGTTAACGTTTTTAAAGCTAAGGTAGATTTCTTTTTGAACAATAAAGGAATTGAGGGGTACCGTGAGAGCACGGGTAAGTGGATCTGAGTCCACGGGATGATCAACCATGATCTTATTGAATGGTGGAAGGGGCTCGAAGGGCCAGACGACCTACTCCTGCTCCTAGTCCTTATGTTCTTATGTAACTTCTGCACATGTTAACAACTTCCTTGAGTGCAAGTTCCTCCTCTCTCAGCAGACATGCTCTCACAACATCATCTCATGTCTCGTACAATTATTTATATGATGAGATCATCTTTTAGCTGTCCAAACGTAAAGGCTTCAGCTGAATATATCAGTGTGATCACATCATAATCAACAATCTCCTTTTCCCCTGAGCTCCAATGTCATATACATATCATTGATTACTAACATTCAGTACAGCTTCAAAACATTCAAAATTCCTGCACCTTGGCACACAAAGACAGCTACAGCAGAGGTAGAGGATACACAACTAATAGCAAGTAAGTACAATAATATTTTTCAAACCCGGACCAGGGCATCTTAGAAGGAATGGTCCCTGAGATGATGAAAATGAAGGCAAAGATATTTTTTCTTGGTGTCATCATTCTAAAGCTAACAGAAAATGCAGAGGAAGGTCTATTTAAACAAATGTTGGTAGGGTAGTTCATGAGGGCAACAGGGCCCCATTAGGGTTGGGATAAGGAAGGAAAGGTTTGAGAATGTAAGTGTGCAATATTGTGTAGACACAGTTGAGGCTCCAAGCTACCAAGGTAGAGAATATTCTCAGGTGAGGAAAATGGAAGGTTATTGGAAGTGCTGGGATGAACAAATGCAGCAGAGAAAGAAAACCTGGGAGAATGAGGTAGAAGAGATGTTTCAAGGTGACTGTGAGAGTTGGTGCGCTTAAAGAATCATAGATTCATAGAATTTTACAGGAGAGAAGGAAGCCATTTAGGCATCATATCTGTACCAGCTGCTGAAAGAGCTACCCATTCACCAGCCTATGTCAGTAGCCCCCTATTTTTAAAATGTATATCCAGCTGCTTTTTGAAACATCCTATGGAATCTGCCTCCACTTTCTCTCAAGTAGCCTAACAACTCTCTGAAGAAAGAAATTTCTCCTTATCTCATTCTTAGCTCTCTTGCTGAAAATCTTGAAATCACAAAACCCTCGTTATTAGCACACCAAATAACAGAATCAGAATATCGTTCCTTACCCTGTCAAAATTGTTCATAACTTTTAACACCCCAATAAGGGAACCTTTTAATCTTCTCTGCTCCCAGGACAATAGTCCCAATTTCTTAAATCTTGGTTTGTATCTCAAATTCCCTCATTTATTGTATCATTCCAATAAATCTCCATTTCACCGTTTTCAGGGCTTTAGAATGCTTCATTAAATGCAATGCCCAGAACTGAACACAATACTCCAGATCTGGTCTGATCAATGATTTGTAGAGGTATAGCATCACTTTATTGCTTTGACAAATCCAAGATGGAAGATGAGCAGGACGTTCCAGCCAGAACTTGTCTGCTTCATCCATTGCTGTTCTTTTCTTTCTCTCTCTTGTATTTTTTTTTCTGTTCTATTTTCCCATTGGAGTGGAGTAGGGATGGCTAGCAGCTTGAAACTGGGGTGACCTGCAAACCAGAGGTGGCCAGGAGGCCTGGAGTGAAGTGGGGGTGACAAGTGGCCCAGAGCAGAGTAGGGAAGGCCAGTGGCCCTGGACTGGAGCAGGAAAGGTCAGGAGGCACGGAGTGGAGCAGGGAAGGCCAGTGGCCCGGAGCGGAGTGGGGAAGGTCAGTGGGCACAGAGTGGAGCAGGGAAGGTCAGTGGCCTGGAGTGGAGTGGGGATGGTCAGTGGTCTTCAGTGAATTGGGGAAGGTCAGTGGCCTAGAGTGGAGTGGGGACGGTCAGTGGCCTAGAGTGGAGTGGGGACGGTCAGTGCCCTGGAGTGGAGTGGGGACGGTCAGTGGCCCGGAGTGGAGTGGGGAAGGTCAGTGGCCTGGAGTGGAGTGGGGAAGGTCAGTGGCCTGGAATGGAGTGGGGAAGGTCTGCGGCCTGGAATGGAGCGGGGAAGGTCAACGGGCCTGGAATGGAGCGGGGAAGGTCAGTGGGCCTGGACTTGACGGGATGGTTGGTCAGTGGCCCCGGAGTAGAGCGGAGAAAGTCAGCGGGCCCAGATCAGAGCGGGGAAGGTCAGTGGCCTGGAGTGGAGTGGGGAAGGTCAGTGGCCTGGAATGGAGCGGGGAAAGTCAGTGGCCTGGAGTGGAGTGGGGACGGTCAGTGGCCTGGAGTGGAGTGGGGACGGTCAGTGGTCTTCAGTGGATTGGGGAAGGTCAGTGGCCTGGAGCAGATTGGGGAAGGTCAGTGGCCTGGAATGGAGCAGGGAAAGTCAGCGGGCCCAGATCAGAGCTGGAAGGTCAGTCGCCTGGAGTTGAGGGGGGGAAGATCAGCAGGCCCGGAGTTGACGGGGGTGTCGGTCAGTGGGCCCGGAGTGGAGCGGGGAAAGTCAGCAGGCCCAGATCAGAACAAGGAAGGTCAATGGCCTGGAGTGGAGTGGGGGAAGGTCAACAGGCCCGGAGTGGGGGGTGGGGTAGCGGTGTCGGTTGGCCCAGATCAGAGCGGGGAAGGTCAGTGGCCTGGAGTGGAGTGGGGAAGGTCAGTGGCCTGGAATGGAGTGGGGAAGGTCTGCGGCCTGGAATGGAGCGGGGAAGGTCAACGGGCCTGGAATGGAGCGGGGAAGGTCAGTGGGCCTGGACTTGACGGGATGGTCGGTCAGTGGCCCCGGAGTAGAGCAGAGAAAGTCAGCGGGCCCAGATCAGAACGGGGAAGGTCAGTGGCCTGGAGTGGAGTGGGGGAAGGTCAGCAGGCCCGGAGCGGAGCGGGGAAAGGTCACCAGGCCCAGAATGGAGCGGGGAAGGTCAGTGGCCTGGAATTTAGCAGGGAAAGTCAGCAGATCCGGAGTTGACAGGGGTGTCGGTCAGTAGGCCCGGAGTGGAGCGGAGAAAGTCAGCAGGCCCAGATCAGAGCGGGGAAGGTCAGTGGCCTGGAGTGGAGTGGGGGAAGGTCAACAGGCCCGGAGTATGGGGGGGCGGGGCGGTGTCGGTTAGTGGGCCTGGAGTGGAGTGGGTAGGTCAATGGATTCAGAGTGGAGAAGGCAAGGCTAGCAGCCTGAAGCAGAGCACGGCCGGTGGCGATTGGGTCCAGAGTGAAGATGGCTACCTGCTGGGAACCAGTCGAGCCCAGTCAGACCACATGGGAGCCCTTATAGAAAAACTGAGGTCTATATTTTTAGCTTTATTTCTTACTTTCCTAACTAATCCTATATATATCTTTATTGTAATGTAATGCTTTTTTAAAAACTTTCTCTATTTTGAGTATCTAAGATTTGTACCAAGGTATTTTGTACCTAAGATGGCGCTATGTGTTGGCGACATTGGACACTTTTCTCTGTACTCCAGTTCTTTTGTAACTTGAGTAAACATGACAATAAACCTAATTCCATTTTAATTATACTCTATGCCTCAATTTATAAACCCAAGAACCCTAAAAGCTTTATTAACACTGTTTCAACTTGCCTGGCCGCCTTCAGGGAGTCATGCACATGAACCCTCTGCTCCTGTCCTCCTCTCAAAGCTGTATCATTGAACCAGTGTTATCCCTCCATGTTTCTTCCACCAAAATGCACTACCTCACCTTTCTCTGCCTTGAAATTCACCCAGGAGAAAGTGAGGACTGCAGATGCTGGAGATCAGAGCTGAAAAATGTGTTGCTGGAAGCGCAGCAGGTCAGGCAGCATCCAACACGACGCCTGGAGGAAGAGCGCCTCATCTTCCACCTAGGAACCCTCCAACCACAAGAGATAAATGCAGATTTCTCCAGCTTTCTCATTTCCCCTCCCCCTACCTTTTCTCAGTCCCAACCTTCGGACTCAGCACCGCCCTCTTGACCTGCAATCTTCTTCCCGACCTCTGCGCCCCCACCCCCTCTCCGGCCTATCACCCTCACCTTAACCTCCTTCCACCTATCGCATTTCCAAAGCCCCTCCCCCAAGTCTCTCCTCCCTACCTTTTATCTCAGCCTGCTTGGCATACCCTACTCATTCCTGAAGAAGGGCTTATGCCCGAAACGTCAATTCACCTGCTCCTTGGATGCTGCCTGACCTGCTGCGCTTTTCCAGCAACACATTTTTCAGCCTTGAAATTCACCTGCCAGGTCTCTGCCCATTTGGCCAACTTATCAATGTCCCTCTAAAGTCACTCAGCGACTTCCTCACAATTCATTATCCTCCCGAGCTTAGTATCATCTGCACATTTAGAGATTTTGCCCACAACACCCATCTCCAAATCATTTATATAAATCAGTAAAGGAAAGGGACACAATGCCAACCCCTGGGGAATAACACTTTCAACTTGTCTCCAGTCTGAAAAATTGAAAGTTCCTGATTAAGGGCTTTTGCCTGAAACATCGACTTTCCTGCTCCTCGGATGCTCCCTGACCTGCTGTGCCTTTCCAGCACAACTCTAATCTTGACTCTAATCTGCAGTATCTGCAATATCCACTTGCATCCAATCTGAGAAATGTCTATCTATACCTATCCACTGTTTCCTATCATTTAGCCAACTTCTAATCTGTGCTGTTAAGGGTTCATTAACCTCCAATATTTCTAATTCACTAACAAACATGGCATGTAGTACTAAATCAAATTCTTTCTGAAAATCAAAATATGCAATATCCATAGCATTACCCTCATCTACTATCTGTGCCACCTCATCAAAGAACTCAATTCAATTTGTCAGTCATGTTTCAACCTTGATGAAGCCATTTTGACTATCTAGTATTAATTTATTTTTTCTCTCAATGTAAATTTATCTTTCCCATATTATGGCCTCTAATAGTTTTCCCACTATCGATGTCATATAATGGCAGATACTGATTGAGACCTGTCTTCAGAAGTGGAGACAGGGAGAATTAGAATTATTGTCACATGTATTCACAGTGAAAAGTTTACAAGTTGCCACTTACAGACGTTATCTTAGGTACAAAAATATCTTAGGTACAGATTCTGAGGTGCAAATTTTTTGAAAAAAGTAATTAGAAAGTAAAGAAATAAAAAAAGTCAAGCATTACAGATCATAAGAATAAAGTGGAAAAATAAAGAAATGAAAAGTTCAGAATAACAGTCCTTCCAACCCAGTCCATGTTGACACCTAGCGTCTAGTCTGCACTTGGCCTTGACTCCAGAACCAAGGCCAGGAGTCCATGCTGAGGTCACACTGGGCTGAGAGCCCACCATGCCAGCCCGCTGGGCCACCAAGAGATTGCCATGCCCGGCCAAGAGATCACCACTCCGGCAGAGAGTCCGAGTTTGCACTGAGGCCTGGAATCCAGGACATGATAGATGCAGGAAGAACGAAGGAAACAAAAACACAAAAAAAAGAACAAAATGAACAGAAAAGAACGAGGCAGACAAGCTCCAGCTGAAGAGCCCTACTCCATTGCTCAGTGAAGTGAAGTGAGACAGAGGTGGAAATGGGAAACAAAGTTCATAAAATCTTCCAGTTAAGGGTGAAAGCAGAATATAGGACTGATACAGTCACCCATGCTCCAAATTCAAGTGATGAAGGACGAAGTTGCTCAGTAGGACTGGAATAAAATATGTGCATAAAAAGATATACCAACCCCTTTCGTTTGGAGGAAATCAGTGGAGGTAAAGGAGAAGATATTCAACATGAGAACAAGATGATTTACAAGTGAAGGAGCATGAAGGTGGATGGAAATTGGTGCAGCTTCTATTCAACAGAAGAAATGGGGATAGAATGGCAGTCTCACATGGATCCTTTTTAAAATATCTATTTGTCACCATGAAACTGGCCTGCCAGCTCGGCCAGCATTTACTGCCCATTGCTAATTGTACTTGAGAAAGTAGGGGAACCACTTTCATGAATCTTTCCAGTCCATGTGACAGGTGCACATTCATAGTGCTGTTTGGGAGGGACGTCCGGTATTTTGACCAAGTGATGACCAGTAAAATGTTCTTTTTATAGTTATTATATATTCTTCTTGTGATATGTGGCTTGAAAGGTAACTGCTGCCCTTGCCCCTCTCTGTGGAAGAGATTATGCATTGGGAGGTGCTATAAAAGAAGACTTGACTAGATACTGCAACACAGCTTATAAAGAGGATGTTCATCATAGGGTTAAATATTCCAGTAATTGGCATTGCAGTAAAGTTACTGGGTTAGCATCTAGGCTACTATCCAGAGGATATGGGTTCACATCCCTCCATGGTCAATGATGTAATCTAATACGGTAAAGAACTGCCCTATTGGGACTATGTGACTGCTGTTTAAATGGCTCATCTAGTTTACTCATGCCCTGGAGGGAAGGAAACTCTGATTGTCTGGCATACATGGGACTCACAGTGATGTGTTGGACTCGTAACTGCGCTCTGGGCAATTAGGAATGGATAATAAATGTTGCCTAGTCAGTGAGCCCCTTGAATAAATAAAATATGGAAAATTTTCATCCATTGTTTAATGGTAAGCTCACTGTGGGGAGGCCATGCAAGCATTTATTGTTAGTTATGCCGAGCAAGGATATCTGACTCTTGGTGTCCTGTGCTATCATAAACTTTAACAAAGACGCTAGAGAATTTTCCACTCATGTTCTCAACCTTTCTGTGGCACTGAGTAAATAAGGTATCTCATCATGAACCTTCACCTCTACTTTAACCCCACTGTTGCTGAACTTATCTGTACCATTCCGATATCTAGGTTTAAATTCACCCGAACTCTTAACCCTGTTTCTTTCTGCGCAAATACTGTCATATTCTGAGTATTCCCAACACTCTGTTCTTCTGTTTAATGTTCTAATAATTGCTTATTTTTTAATGCTCTTTCATTGGATGAGAGTGTAAGCTGCATTTGTGGCTGTAGTATTTCACCTCATCTGACATTTTCCTTCCTCACTGATGTGAGAGAGAGTAGTAAAGGCGCAGAGTTTCACCTGGCCAGGATGATCCAGGTTCCCTTTGGAAAATGATGGACAGTTCTCAACTCCAGCAATCCTGATGCTATTCCTGGGCTTTCGGATTTACATCTGTGCTATTTCAGGGAATACGCTGTGTCATGTCGAGTGTACGTGCCCCGCATTTCAGAACTGACGGGTATATTCCAAAGATAAGCACATCCTACATGATTACAATTTTTATGGAGTCATAGAGATTTACAACATGGTAACAGACCCTTTGGTCCAACACATCCATGCTGACAAGATATCCTAAATTAATCTAGGCCCATTTGCCAACACTTGGCCCATATCCCTCTAAACCCTTCCTATTCATATACCCATCCAGATGCCTTTTAAATGCTGTAATTGTGTCGGCCTCCACCACTTCCTCTGGCAGCACATTCCATACACGTACCACCCTCGGCATGAAAAAGTTGACCCTTGGGTCCCTTCTAAATTTTCCCCCCCCCAGAGTCATTCAAAAAGGCACTGAATGATGGCTTGGGTAAAAGTAACGTGCAAAAGTCGAGAGAAAAATTGGAAGGTTAGCACTAGGGTTAGGATTAGGGCTAGGGCCAGGGCGAGGAAAGCTGGTGTCGAGCTGAAAGGCCTACTTCTGTACCTTAACCTATTTGTGATCCTATAATATCACTCATCAGATTAGTAGCAGCCATAAAGTCTCAGAAGCTCACACACATACCAAGGCATAATGGAATGGTGGAGCAGATTTGATGGGCCAAATAGTCAAATTCTGCACTTCTAACATGATTAACAAGGCATGTAAACACGTATGTTATCCTTTCTGAAGGTAGCAATCCCTGGAAGATGAGCAAAAGTCATGAAAACAATATCTGACCTGCCCTCTTGGCCACCAGGAAATGAACAAACCCAAGTGATAGGAGTGTCTGAGAAAACACAGTAGCAGGACAATGTGCAACATATCATTATCAAGATCATGTAATTGTGCATGTGGCCATTGGAGGGAACTAGCTGTTGGGAAATGTTGGTATCTGGAAGATAAGAGTCGTGATTTTGACTGTGCTGTAACATGAAAATCATGAGTTATCACAGAGTTATTCACAGCATTGGGCAGATACAGTCCACATGGCTCTCCAATGGGGATTCAGTCAGTCCCATGTCCCCATTGGACCCCCACAGCCTTGGCCTTTACATTAGAGAGGACTCATTTTCCAAATAAAATACACAGGAGCACAAAGGGTAGAATCAGAGCTGAATCAGGTGAACGTGAGAGAAAGGTAGAAATTGGGAAAACAAAATGGACAAAATCTTCAAACTGAGAGTGATCAAGAGCTGTGGCACTAAAACAATCATGAATGTGTTGGAAAAAGAAGTGAACAGGTGGTGCCGAGTATGACAGGAACAATGAATACTGGCAAAAAGACAAGTATGCAGATCACCATGGCAACACCGTTCATTTGGAAGTAGTCAATGGAGTTAACAAAGAAGATGATGCATGTGAGAACAGCTTTTAGCCAAGAGCGAAGGAGTGGCTCTGTAGATGGAGACTGAATGAGGCTGTTGTCAAGGAAGAAATGGGGAACAGAAATACAGAGAATGGAGAACTACATGCATTTTCCTGTTTGAAAGGTACTTTTTAGCCGGATGTGGCCGAACCCTTTGATGATTCACAGTGAACAATGAACCCTATACTGACAATTGTACACTTTTAAAGACAATAGTCATTCACTATAATATGTTAAAGATGTTTCCACTGTGTTTAAAAAAGCTACTATTCACTATAGCCAATGAAAGTGTCAATCATCCAGAACTTTCCAATGGCTGAAACTGCAAGCACTTGAATCCTTTACATCTTGTATCAATTAATATTGTGGAATTGATAACAGAAATCAGACAGCCAAAGTCAGCAATCAAGAAAGGCTCAGAGGTTCAAGAGACTGATGGATTTCTAAGCTCTCAACAGGCTTTGAGGGGTGTAGACTGGAGTGGGGTCATGAGTAGAAGGTTGGGGACCATGAGCTGGCATGGATGGAGTCTGTGGGGAATAAAGGGCAAGTCTTAGAGGACCATGCCTTTTCCATGATGATGCAGTGGTAGTTTCAGAGCTCCATTGTGGGCTTCTCCGCACTTGGAAGTCCCTGTAGCTGTCAATGAGCATTTTCCAGGATCAGCTGACCTGACTGCAGCCAGCACCATCTCCAGCAATAATATCCCTCCTCTCCTGAGGCAAGTTGACAGAAATAAAACCTTCCCAACTCCTGCCAGTCACCTGGGGGGTGAAAATCAGATTCAAAGGCACAACTAGTTACCACACTCATCATAGGCTCCAGAATTGACTCAGGAAATGTTTACACATCACTGAGCAGGGTAAAATCTCAGCAGTACATTACAGAATCACACACACATGTGGGTTAACAAGATGAGTAAACTCACAAGTTGTCCTTTCTGTAAAGTAGCAGCCTCTGGAAGATTTGTGAAAACAATACCCAAGCTGCCCTATGGACTGCCACACAGCAAACAGACCCAGATGGAATAATCTTCAGCAGCAGGACTGTGTGAAACATTTTTAGATTAGATTAGATTCCCTACAGTGTGGAATTTTAATTCTTAAGACCATGTAATTATGCATGCGTCCATCAGAGGGAGCAAGTTGGATAACGCTGATGTCTAGAAAATGAGCCTATTGGTTTTGAATGTGCTGTTAAATGACTTCATAGGATGTCACAGAGTTATTCATGGCATTTGGCAGGTGCTGTGTCGCTGGGTCTTATTCCTGGTATGCCTTCCCTGACAGTATACGTTCTAAGTATTGCAGTGGTCCAGGAAGGCAGCTCACCACCACCTTCCCTGGGGCAATTAAGGATGACTGATAGATGTCAGTCCAGCCAAACACACTCACGCCCCATGACCGAATTTGGTTAACATTCTGTGCAGCCTTCCCCGGAAGAAACTCTCAGCGCCATGTCCATGTTCTATCCTCCAAGGCTTTTACGTTAATCTGGTGAATGCATAGGGTGAGGTCACAGCAAAGTAGCCATATCAGAAAGTGTAGGCAAACCCTGTTTTAACTGTTACTCACATCGAATATTTTTTGGTGGGGGAGGGGCGAGGAGGCGGTGGTGATCATGTCACTGGACTGTTAACCTCGAACCTCAGGCTACTGTTCTGGGGTACATGGGTTCAAATCCCATCCTGAAGAAGGGCTCATGCCCGAACGTCGATGCTCCTGCTCCTTGGATGATGCCTGACCTGCTGTGCTTTTCCAGCAACACATCTTCAGTTCAAATCCCATCAGGGTGGATGGCAAAACTTCAATTTAACAAAGTCTGGAAATAAAGACTAGTCTAATAGGCAACCATGATCCCATGGTTGATTGTTGTAGTAACTAATGGCCTTTGATGTGTTACTCTAGACTCACCAGCATGGTGGTTGACT
This sequence comes from Chiloscyllium plagiosum, assembly GCF_004010195.1. Lineage (NCBI taxonomy): Eukaryota > Metazoa > Chordata > Chondrichthyes > Orectolobiformes > Hemiscylliidae > Chiloscyllium > Chiloscyllium plagiosum. The sequence continues at coordinate 108,683,806 of NC_057715.1, read as the reverse complement.
CTTAACTGCCCTCCTTCCTAACGGAATGATGTTGTGAAACTTGAAAGGGTTCAGAAAAGATTTACAAGGATATTGCCTGAGTTGGAGGATATGAGCTATAGGGAAGGGCTGAACAGGCTAGGGTTGCTTTTCCTGGAGTGTCGGAGGCTGAGGGGTGACCTTATAGAGGTTTACAAACTTATGAGGGGCATGGTTAGGATAAATAGACATAGTCTTTTTCCTGGAGTCGGGGAGTCCAGAACTAGAGGGTATATGGGCTCTGGATGTAGGTTTGCTCGCTGAGCTGGAAGGCTCATTTCCAGACATTTCGCCACCCTACTGAAGATGTTACCTCGTAGGGTGGTGAAACATCTGGAAATGAACCTTCCAGCACAGCGAGCAAACCTACATCCAGAACCTCAACCTGAGCTACAAATCTCCTCAAAAACGTGCTAGAGGGTATAGGTTTAGGGTGAGAGGGGAAAGATATAGAAGAGAACTAAAGGGCAACTTTTTCACACAGAGGGTGGTATGTGTATGGAATGAGCTGCCAGAGGAAGTGGTGGAGGCTGGTACAATTGCAACATTTAAAAGGCATCTGGAGAGAAATTGAATAGGAAGGGTTTGGAGGGATATGGGCCGGGTGCTGGCAGGAGGGACTAGATTGGGTTGGGATATCTGGTCGGCATGGACGGGTTGGACCAAAGGGTCTGTTTCCATGCTGCACATCTGTTTTAATCTATGACTCTATGAAATGGCCTAGCAAGCCATCAAGTTCAAAGTTAAGAAGGGATGGCAACAAATACTGGCCTTGTTGGAGACACCCATATTTAAGCTTCCATTGATGTGATGTTAAATTATTGAGGTGTATTTAGCCAGCATTTCATTAATAGATTTCAATATGTTAAAGGCATTGAGTGATATGACAATAATGTGAGAAAATTGCTTTATGGGAGAATGTCAGCCATGATCTGTTTGAATAGTGGAGCAGGCCCGAGGGGCCAAATGGCCTACCCTTATTCCTAATGCCTACGTTTCAACATTCTCGCTTCAATTCTTTATAACTGGGGCTATTGCTATAATGGGATGTACCTGGGGGCAGGGTGACATTCTGTGCACAACTCGCATTCATCTCCCCTCCCCAGGTTACTTTCACTGACCTCCTTCTTGAACCCATATGGCCTAGCTGTGTGCAGAGGGCAGAGTTGAGAAGAGTTCCAGGATTTCCATCTAGCAATAGGAAACGTGAAGCGTGTCCTAGTCATAGTGACATGTGACTTGGAGGGGAACTGGTTCTATTACGCCTGCTTCCAAAGTGACAGAAATGATGCGATTGGGAGACGCAGCTGAACAAGAATGAGTGAGTCTCCGCTGAGGTATGCACTGACGCTGCAGTGATTGCTGAACACTGCTATGCTAAGCATTGTATTGTTGCGTCCGCTTTCAGGATTAAAGCTTTACAGAAAGTTGACTCCAGAGTTATTGTGACACAGTATCAGATTAATAACAAGCATTCTGATGAAATATGACTAAAGGAAGTGTTGACTGAGAAAAAGATCTGAGGCTAACATAATAGTAAACAGAGTGTCTTTGTCAGAGGCTTTGTGAAATAGTCAATAGCAAATGTGTACAGTAACATGAACTTAATTGTTACAAGCTTTTTATTCATTTTTAGGTTGTGGTTGCTCGACTGATACTTACTTCTTCTAATTTTGATCTCTGTTTAAAAATTGCACCCACGCACAGAGATGCAGTGGTAGTGTCCCACCTTGTGGCTGGAGTACCATGCACAATTCTGGGCAGCACACTGTAGAACAGATGTGAATAGATTGGAGAGAATGTAAAAGGGGTTGAATCATGAGAATGGTTTCAGGGATCAGATACTTCATTTATGAGGGAAGATGGGTGAAGTTGTGCTGTTGCCCTTGTAGAAACAGCAAAGAGGAAATTGACAGGAGTTTTCAAAACATAAGGGGTTTAGACAAAGTAGACATGGAAAAATTGTTTCTAACTGGTGAAGGGTTGAAAACCAGAGAGCTCGGATTTTAAAGTATTTTGCAAAAGAAGAAAGTAAGAGATGCAACAATTGGATACAAATTGGCTTAATGGCAGGAGTCAGAGGGTTGTGGTGGAGGGTTGTTTCTTTGGACTGGAGGCTTGTTACCTGCGGTGTTCCATGGGGATCGGTGCTGTGTCCACTGTTATTTGTCATTTATTTAAATGATTTAGATGAGAATATAGAAGGCATGGTTAGCAAATTTGTGGATGACACTAAAACCGGTGGTATAATGGACAGTGAAGAAGGTTATCTAAGAATACAAAGAGATCTTCATCAAATGGGTCAATGGGCTGAGGATCGACTGATGGAAGTGGTGGATATGGGTACAATTACAATGTTTACAAATTTTCGATAAATACGTGAATAAAAAAGGTTTGGAGCTGAGAATGTGTAGAGGTCATAAGCAGGCAGGGAAAGAGTTAAGTTTTGAGTTTTGTGAAACAAGAGGTTCAGCTGAGCATGACTCAGATCAGATAAGAACTTCCATATTGTCCAAAACCCACGGGCATATGTTTAAGGTGAGAGGAGAAAGATTTATAAGGGACCCAAGGGGCAACTTTCTCATGCAGAGGTGGTGCATGCATGGAATGAGCTGCCAGAGGAAGTAGTGGAGGCTGGTACAATGACAGCATTTAAAAGGCATCTGGATGGGGTACATGAATAGAAAGGGTTTAGAGGGATATGGGTCCAGTGCTGGCAAATGGGGCTGGATTTATTTAGGATATCTGGTCATCACGGACAAGTTGGACCGAAGGGTCTGTTTCGTGCTGTATATATCCCTATATATATGACTCTATATATATGCTGTATATATGACTCGATGCTAATCAAACAACGCAGAATTACTCAATTCAGGTGGGTCTGATCTGCCTCGAGATATTGCTCACTTCTACTAATGGAGTTATAAATGAGGAAAAAAGTGCTCTCTTGTGTTCCTCACAGCACTCCAGACCTTCATCTGTTTGAAGGTCCATTGCTTTACAAACTTCCTCGAGCCTTTCCCTGAGGATAAAACAGATAGCCAGCATTATGCAGAAGAAAATCGCCTGATCATTGTTGTTTATGGGAGCTTGCTGCACTCAAATAAACTGTCATGTTTCCTATTTTACAATAGGGTCTAGACATTAAAAAATAGCACTCAATTAAAAGCAAAATACTGCAGATGCTGAAAGACTGAAGCCAGCACAGACAGTGCTGGAGATACCCAGTGGGGTCAGAAACATTCAGAAGAATGTTATATTGGACTTGAATTGCTCACTCTGCTGTCCCCTGCACAAAAGCTGCCACACCTGCTGAGTGTCTCCAGCATTCTCTGTGTTTTTAATAACAGCCCTTGGGTTCTTAAAGTATATTGAGATAGCCCGAGGCCAAGAAAGGCTCAATCTAAATTCAAGGTCTTCAGTTTGTTCTTTGTTGGTGATGAGAAAATCTTCTTTTGAGATCACAGACTGTGGGGCTTTCCTTGTTAATCGAAATCAGGTGAGGAATAGCTCAAGCATGCTATGATTCCTGACTGTTTTCATAATAATGATATCTAGCTTGAACCTGACCAAGGTAGATCCCATTGATAACATGGTACCATGTTGTACAAGGACACCAGGGTGGCTCAGTGACTAGCACTGATGCCTCACACTGCCTGGTTCAATCCCAGCCTTGAGTAACTGTGTGTGTGGAGTTTGCATGTTCTCCCCACACACTCTCTTGTGTGTGTTTCTGTCAGGTGCTCTGGTTTCCTCCCACAACACAAGGATGTGTGGCCATGGTAGTGTCCAGGGATGTGCAGGTTAGATGGATTAGCCATGGAAAATGCAGAATTGCGTGGATAGGGTGGGATGCTCATCAGAGGGTCACTGCAGATTCACTGGGCCAAATAGCCTCTTTCTGCACAGCCGGGATTTGATGATTCTCCCATTACCAAGATTGAGGACTCAAGTAACAAAGTTGATCCAATTGACTGTTCTACCTGAATTTTTTCTTTTTAAGATTAGATTACTTTACAGTGTGGAAACAGGCCCTTCGGCCCAACAAATCCACACCGACCCGCCAAAGCGCAAACCACCCATACCCCTACATTTACCCCTTACCTAACACTACGGACAATTTAGCATGGCCAATTCACCTGACCTGCACATCTTTGGAACTGTGGGAGGAAACCGGAGCACCCGGAGGAAACCCACGCAGACACGGGGAGAATGTGCAAACTCCACACAGTCAGTCACCTGAGGTGGGAATTGAACCCAGGTCTCTGGCGCTGTGAGGCAGCAGTGCTAACCACTGTGCCACCGTGCCGCCCTAATTCTGAATGATATTTCTCTCCCTTTGTGTCTGTTCTGTATTGAACTCTCTAATGACTATTTCAAACTTCAAATCCGAAAGAACAGACGGGCAACGGCAATTGTGTGTGTGAAAAGAAGATTTGTAAACAGGTTTACATGACAGTGGCATCCCTCCAAAGAAAATTACCTGCCTGAGCTGATTGAAGCAAAGAATGTACCAATCAGTCCTCAAAAATTCATTCGATCTTCTAATCAATGTCTGACATTTTGCTCTCCTGCTGACACTGACTTACTCGGATGACATGTTGTGGAACTGAAACAATACACTGCTAACAATCACCCACAAACAGCGATGAGTTAAATATCCAGCTTCTCTGCATTGAGGATGCAGGTCTGGTGAATTTGACATGGATGGAAAAAGGTAAATCTTCACTTTACCTGCTTGGGTCAAAGTGATGGTCAGGACTGCATTCAGGAGAGCTGAACTCGGCTGCTAACTTTCTCTCGCCTGTGTCATGACACAGTTCGAACTCAAAAAAGCCAGGAATCACAAACTGTAAACACTGTCATAGGGAAGCAGAAGGAAATGAGATCAGTGCCCATATTTCAAAAAAAGCAAATTGCCAGACAAGCGCAACTTTCACATCAGGTCCTCCTGGATTGGAATGGTTCATCTCTCACCCCATTAACTCAGTTCCACCAAAGCTCAATCACACCTACCCTAACTCTCATCAGTTTACATTCACCTTCACCACAGTTGTTTCTAACGTGCATCGGCCCCAAGTCTGGAAACACCTCAATTCTAAATTTGAGAACAAGAGTGGCCCATTTAGTCCCTCAACCTTCGATTGCTATTCAACAAGGTCATGACTGACCTTTTACATAACTCCATATGCCATTCACTTCCCCCTGTATCTCATAAATCCCCTGGTAAATATTAACCTAGTAATCCTAGGTTTAAAGTTGACTGTTGATACAGCATTACTTTCCATTTCTGGAAGTGAGTTGCAAACTTATACCCGTTATCTGAAGTCTAATGGCAATCTTGGGTTATCTATGTGTAACATAAATGAGGATTTCTTTTACTTGAAGATCTCAGTTGCTTTTTTTATTGTGAAATTAATACATACAACACTTTCCAGACACAGGCTATGTCGCAAGTGCTACAGTGCGGCGTCATAGGTTGAAATGGCATATGCTCTGTCCAAGACCGTAAGAAGTTACAGAGAGTTGTGAATGCAGCCCAGTCCATCATGAAAACCAACCTTCCATCCATTGACTCTGTCTACACTTCCCACTGCCTCAGGAAGGCAGCCAACGTCATCAAAGACCCCTCCCATCCTGGTTACACTCTCTTCCACCCTCTTCCATCAGACAGAAGATACAAAAGTTTGAAAACATATAACAAAAGATCCAATAACAGCTTTTCCCATTGTGTTATCAGACTTATAAAAGGACCTTTCATATATGAGAGTTGATCCTTCTCTGCATCACTTCACTAGCTGTTACACTATATTCTACATTCTGTTCTATTAAGCATGCAGAACAATACTTATCACTGTATCTCAGTAAACGTGACAATAATAAATCAAATCAAATAATACACATGAAAAAAAGAGTCCTGAAAGATCTACTGTGATCTTAGACCATGCCTGTCATCCTTGATTCCCCAACCAGAGGAGGTGTTTCTCTCTATTATTTCCCCATACTATCATGGAAGCTTTGATAAAATTATTCCACAACTTCCTTAATCCACTGGAATACTCTTGTTTATTAAATCTTACCTTGCAAATTCGCCCATGGAATCCAGGTATAATTCTATAGAATCCAAGCTGCATTCCCTCCGAGGTATAGCTATACCTTTCCTAAGACATGGAAACATAGAAGATAAGAGCAACAAGAGGTCATTTGGTCCTTTGAACCTTCTTCATCATTCAACATGATCATGGCTGATCATCCAATTCAGTACCTGTGAGAAAGTGAGGACTGCAGATGTTGGAGACCAGAGGGTCTACCTCAACCCAGCTGAGGAATCCTGGCCGGCAAACTGGCAGAAGCTGGAGGCCAAAGTCTCGGCTCGCCTAGGCCACCACTGGACAGGACTACTCTGAGTGCTATCTTACAGGAGTCGAGTGCTGGTCATAAACCAGCTGGAGGCCTCCATGCTGTGGTACCGCTGGTCACTTTGGTCCCTCCTCCTGGCTTTGTCGCTGACATCCAGAGAACGTTGGTCGACTTCTTCTGGGACAAAAAGATGCACCGGGTCGCTGCGCAGGTTCTGAGTCTCCCTATTGAGGAGGGCGGTCAGTCGCTGGTGTGCGTCCGCACCAAGGTCGCGACGTTCCGCCTTCAGACCTTGCAGCGATACCTTTATGTCGAGCCTCCTCCTAGGTGGTGCGCCCTGGCGACGTATTTTTTTCCGCCAGATGCGTAATCTCAACTATGACACGCAGCTCCTGTTTGGCGACCGTGACAGTTTGGAGGTCGCCCTCAATACGCTGCCTGTCTTTTACCAGGACCTGATCACTGTCTGGAACATGGTCGAATCGCGTTGCGCCTACCCTCCAGCAGGAGTAGCGGCTGTCGTCAGGGAGCCGTTGCTCAGGAATCTGCACCTCCGTACTCGCGGGTTCGATTGGCTGTCGGAGGGGAGGGCCGTGGCAGTGAGGGTGACCAGGGTCAGGGACGTGCTGGGTGCCGGGGGCCTGGGCTGGACGCTGCCACAGGACATAGCGAGCAGGGCAGCGGTAGACGTCTGGTACGTGGCCACCACCGTCCGACGCCTTAAAATGGCGGTGCTCGGACCTCACGTAGTGCACCAGTTGGAGGATGCTCAGGTGTGCAATGGGATCCCGTTCGCGCTCACCCCAGCCCGGACGGAATTTCACATTGGCCCCAAGGTCCCGTACTTCCCGCGGGAGCCTGTGCCCCACAACCTGAGCTGCCTCCGGAATTTTAATTTTGTTCCCTTCCAGGGGGTAAAAAGGCGGGCCCTGCATAGACTGCTGCTGCACACTGTCCACCTCTTCTCCCTCATCCACCGTCCGGACACGCCTTGGCGTGCCCATTTGCCACCGGGCGGTGGGGTTCCCCAGTGGAGGGCTCTCTATACGGGAGTCCTCCCCCTTTCTCCCGGGGATCTGGGGTGGAGGGTGCTGCACGCAGCGCTCCCCTACAACCGCAGATTGCGGTGGTTCACGGACTCCCAGCCCAACTGCTTGTTCTGTGGCGCTGTGGAGTCCGTGGACCATGTGTATATTGGGTGTGGGCGTTTGCACTCCCTTTTTGACTTTCTTAAAAACCACCTCCTCTGCTTTTGGTTGCAATTCAGTCCCATGCTCCTGATCTTCGGACACTCGGTACGGAGGAGGGAGGGCAGGTCTGAAGACCTCCTCATGGGTCTGCTCCTGGGCCTGGCCAAACTGGCCATCAACAGGTCCAGGCAGCAGGCCATAAAGGGGGTGGTTAGGGCCGACTGCCTGCCCCTCTTCCGCGGTTACGTTAGAGCCCGGGTGTCCTTGGAGAAGGAGCACGCGGTGTCCACCAACGCCCTGGCGTTGTTCAGGGAGAGGTGGGCGCCGCAGGGAGTGGAGTGCATTATTTCCCCCTCCAACTCTATTTTGATTTAATCCCTGCCCTCCCCTTCACTGTTTGATCACACAGCATTGCTCTTCGATGTGAAGGGCACTGCTTGTCACTGGCCACTCGGGTGTTTCCTTTCTTCCTGGTGGTGGAAATTCGAATAAAGATTCGTGCACCTTGTGACTCTCACTGTGTCTCACACCTGCACACACACAACATGGGTGCTGGGGAAAAAATAAGCACTACCGCAGTTAGGCGGGGGAGTGGGGGTTAAAAGAAGAAAAAAAAAGAAACTGTGATCCTTAGACTGTGACCCTTCATTCTGGATTTCCCTGTCAGCAGGAACATCATTCCGAGGTTTATCCTGTCTGTTTGTGTTAAAATTTGATAGATTTCTATGAAATCTCCCAGTCATTATTCTGAGCTCCAATGATTATTGTCATTGTATCTGGAATTATTCAAGGCATTACTTTTAAGCACTAGCACTGTTTGGACCTTTTTGATTATTTTGACATGAGCACGGAAATCAAGGCTGAGACCCCACTGCAGTACTTCCTTAATACCCTGGAATACTCTTGTCTATTAAATCTTACCTTGCAAATTCACCAGGTATAATTCGATAGAATTCATGCTGCATTCCCTCCAAGGTATAGTTATATCTTGCCTAAGACATGGAAACATTGAAGATAAGAGCAACTCGAGGTCATTTGGCCCTTTGAACCTTCTTCATCGTTCAACACGATCATGGCAGACGAGTCAGACATGTTAATGTTCTGATGAGACATTAGGTTCAGGCCTGTGTTCTCTTGCCAGTGGATGTAAAGAATCGCAGGATACTATTTTCAGGAAGGGTAAATGCAATCTGTCCTGGTTCCTTGTCAAAACTCATTCCCAATAAACCTCATAAAAGCAGACTATCTGATTGAAATAACTTCACAGAGGCTGGTATCCTGTCACCAAGTCACCCTTTATTTTCACATGGAGAGTGCTTGGCACTAATCCAGCTCCCTCAGAGCCAGCACTCGGAGTGAACAGAACCTCTGACACACAAATCTTCTCAAAACTCACGCTGACATTCCTGTTTCTATCTGTCAGTGAGGACTCTCTGGTTGGTCCAAGGTGGCAGCCCCAGTTAGGAAACTCCTATTCTATGAGATCCACCTGGCTAATCTCATTACAACCATTACACTGTTGTTTTTGTGAGCTTACAGTGCACTAATGGGCTGCCACATTCCCTACACTGCAATCATGGTTGTAGCTATTAATAATTGTGCTGACTGTAAAATATTCTGGTATGTCTGGTGGCTATTAAAAGCGCCCTTTTTTGCAATACTTTGTTTTTGCAGCAGGTTCATGACATTTTAGTGATCTATGTACCTACATAGAAATTATGAGGGTATGAAAGCAGAATGAATTGGCAAATAAGATTAAAGGATATGTCAATAGAGGCACAGTGACAGGCCTCGGTCAACTGTCTGTGTGGAGTTTGCACATTCTCCCCGTGTCTGCATGGGTTTCCTCCTGGTGCTCCTGTTTCTTCCCACGGTCCAAAGATGTGTAGATCGGGTGAATTGGCCATGCTAAATTGCCCATAGTGTTCGGTATGTTAGTCAGAGGTAAATAGGTCTGGGTGGGTTACTCTTCGGAGGGTCGGTGTGTACCTGTTGGGCCGAAGGGCCTGTTTCCACACTGTAGGGAATCTAATCTAATCTAATCTAAAAAACAGCTGGGAGACGCTGACTGAAGCTCCAAAAAACCCCAAGACCTCGCAAATTGCTTACTGTCTTACAGATGGCTTACAATGCCCCGTCGAAGAAAAAGTACAAAACAACCTCTTAAAGTGACAATGTTATCATTCCTGATACAATATATATGTGTCAGCACTCACAATTCTCTCTGGACCATTACCATTTTGAGTTCTTCACTATTTGGAAAGTAGCCTATTCTTTGTTCCTCATGTTCAATGTCTGCATTGATCAAAGAAAATAGTTACAAGCAGATCTATAGGCATGGCCACCAATGGTGGGGCAAAGGAGATGTAGGGGAATGTCCAAGAAATCAAATTGGAGGATCACGGTGTTCTTAGATGGTTGGAAGGTTGAGCTAGTTTGGAAGGCCTGGGACTGGCAAGCAATTTGAGCAGGAGAAAGTGAGGTCTGCAGATGCTGGAGATCAAAGTTGAAACTTTATTGCTGGAACAGCACAGCAGGTCAGGCAGCATCCAGGGAACAGGAGATTCGACGTTTCGGGCACAGGCCCTGCTTCCAGAGTATTGAGTACAGGAGTTGGGAGGTCATGTTGCGGCTGTACAGGATATTGGTTATGCCATTGTTGGAATATTGCATGCAATTCTAGTCTCCTTCCTATCAGAAAGATGTTGTGAAACTTGAAAGGGCTCAGAAAGGATTTACAAGGATGTTGCCAGGGTTGGAGGATTTGAGCTTTGGGAGAGGCTGAACAGGCTGGGGTTGTTTTCCCTGGAGTGTTGGAGGCTGAGGGGTGACCTTATAGAGGCTTACAAAATCATGAGGGGCATGGATAGCCTATATAGGCAAGGTCTTTTCTCTGGGGTGGGCGAGTCCAGAACTAGAGGACATAGGCTTAGGGTGAGAGGGGAAAGATATAAAAGAGGCAGCTTTTTCACTCAGAGGATGGTGAGTGTGTGGAATGGGCTGCCAGAGGATGTGGTGGAGGCTGATACAATTGCAGCATTTAAGAGACATTTGGATGGGTATATGAATAGGAAGGGTTTAGAGGGATATGGGCCGGGTGCTGGCAGGTGGGACTAGGTTGGGTTGGGATATCTGGTCGGCATGGACAAGTTGGGCTGAAGGGTCTGTTTCCATGCTGTACATCTGTGACAATGACTCTGTAACAATTCCGGTCTAGTCCCCTAGTTCAGAACCTTCTCCGTTTGCTGAAGACAGACACACAATGCTGGTAGTTCCAGGATTCTGACCCAGCCACAGTGCACATGCACATGCTCCCTCCACCCCAACCCCAGCAGTGTCTCTCTCTCTCTGACTTGCATACCCTGCAGTTTTCCCAACATCCCCATTCCCACCGCCTTGTCTCTACACATTCTCCTATTAGTTTCCTTATCCTTCACCCAGTTCCCTTGCAACTTCCATTTCTTCCAACCTCTTAACGCTTCTTTCCTCCATTACCCCATGCTCCCCAATCCCCAACTGTAATTTCCCCCTGCCCCCAATCCCACCCTCTCAACTGCAAAATAAGCACAATGCTAACTTCTGTCCAGGCAGAAGTCACTTTCCTCTAATGTTCCTCCCCATCACTTCGAGATGAACACCCTCACCTCCACCCTCTTTAAGTTGGACCCAGCATAAGGCCTCAGTAAAACATGGTCCTCTCCCAGCCCCAGCTTCAACAGCCCACTCTCACACTCGGGTAAAAGGCACCGTGGTCCCAGCAGAAGGCATCTCCAATCTCCCTAGCAACTGCTTACTTTATCCTACACCCTTGCTGCTCCTCCAATCAAAGGCTGCATCTCTTTCACAATTATTCCTGATAGGCTGACTATTGGACATATTCTCCCCAAGTAAAGGAGACCAGCGGGCTGTGATTGGAGGTGCACTGTTCCTACTTGCGGTGAGGCAAGGGGCACCTTTCTCCAATTGATCACCTTGTGCATGAATGATCCCACACCGTGTGCCAGCGTTTTGCTGGCATTCTGAGAGTTAGTGTCTGCTGCTGCCTTTTAATGGTCCTGAGTCTACCTTGGGGAGTGGGAATATCTTCACCCACCCCCAACTCCAAGGAAAAGAGGTGCACCCCAGAATGTGGTCCAAAGCTTTGAAAGTCTTCACAAAGGAGTTAGGTATATTTCTTAAGGCTAAAGGGGTCAAAGGGAGGGATGGGAGAGATGAGAACAGGGAAGTGAGTTGGATGATCAGCCATGATGATGCTGAATGGTGGAGTGGGTTTGAATGGTCTACTCCTGCTCCCATTTTTTATGTTTCTGTGTTTCTATTAGAGGGAACACAGCCGAGGGCACACTAAGTTACCCAGAAAGCACCTTGGCCATTAGAACAATAGCTTTAGGGTCTTGAACTCCTTCTCAAGGTAATAGACTTATCTGAAAAATCAAGACATCATCCTGGATTGGAGCACCCACCACACACTTGTTTGCAAGCACATCAAGGAAGGGGAAGGTGCTGTCCAAGCCAGGGTTCCCTGATGGGCACAGGCCCCAGTGATAATCATTATACACATTCCATTCACCCATCAAGCCCTCTGGGCTCCTGACAGTAGATTGGTCTCACCAACACCCTGCACATCTTTATTCTTTCACTCTCTATTCACTGCATTGAGCCACTTAAGGGGCTATTGGGTGAGATGGCCAAGAACACAATCAAAGAAATGGGCTTTAAAGTGACACTTGAAACTCGGAAGGTGTGTTTTCTTTTGAATCATCAGCTTGAGGAGGAACAAAACAAGGCAAAACAAATGGTTCGGTAGATATTAATATTGCAAGGGTGGAGAAGTGCAGCTCACGCAATGCCCAGTAATTACTAAAACAGATTGGATCGGCAAAGACTACTTTGAAAATCTTCAGGAGATTTTGAAATAATAAGTTTTGACTCTAATCACCCCTGGGAAGGTGTGTATGCCGTCTAAGCTCTTAACTGTTGCTATGAAATGTTACCTAACTGCAAATAATTCTGGAGCCCTGTCACATTTTAACTGAGCTGTTTGATTGATCCCTGACCTATTCTCATATGGGACTTTGCAATGCAAACTGAGGTGTGCTAATGAGTATGTGAGACCTGTTGAACTATAGCTTTTTCAACTTGTTCAGTGAGATACTCAGACCTTGACTCTGGAAGCGCAGCATCTCCTATAGGCAGCAATCAAAAGTCCATGGTTAAAAAAAGTCAAAAAGTAAGAACTTAAATTTTCATGACCTCAGGATGTACCAAAAGGTTTTACCTCCAATGAAATGTAAATGAAGTTGCCCTGGCCTGAGAATTACCTCCAAATGCCTCTCCACCTTGGTAACCTTCTTTAAGGTGCTGTTTAAAAGCTACTGGTGTGACCACATTTTTGGCCATCTTATGTTATTAAACTGGAAAGGATGTTACAAGGTTTTACAGAGACTGGAAGGAGATGCTGGATGGGCTGGGACTCCTTTCCCTGAAGTGTAGGAGGCATAGGCTTAAGCTGAGAGGGGACAGATTTAAAAGAGACCTGAGGGGCAACTTTTCACACAGAGGGTGGTGTGTAAATGGAACGAGCTGCCAGAGGGAATGTTAGAGGTGAGTACAATTACAAAATTAAAAGACATTTGGACCGGTACAATAAGAGGAAGGAATGAGAGGGCTATGAGCCAAATGCAGGCAGGTGGGACTAGTTCAGTTTAGGAAACTTTGTTGACATGGACGAGTTGGGCCGAAGGGCCTGTTTCCGTGCTGTATACTTCTGTGACTCTGATGTAATATGTTGCTCAGTGTCAGAGTTTGCTTTGTAATGCTACTGTGAAGCACATTGGAATGTTTTATTACATTAAAGGCTTGATGGTTGTAGCAATCGCCTACATCTTTCAGAGAGGGCAGACAGACCTTGGCTTTTCACTTGACAGACAGCACCTCTAACAGTTCAGTACTCCCTCAGTACAGGCGCTGGATTGTTAGCTAAGTTGACATGATGAAGAATATGAAAGAAATTGAGGACTGCAGATGCTGGAGAGTCAAAGTCGAAAAGTGTGGTGCTGGAAAAGCACAGCAGGTCAGGCAGCATCCGAGGAGCAGGAGACTTAACATCTCGGGCATAAGGCCTTCATCAGGAATTCCTTAATTCTTGAAGAAGGGCTTATGACCGAAACGTCGATTCTCCTGCTCCTTGGATGCTGCCTGACGTGCTGCGCTTTTCCAGCAACACATTTTTCAGCTGCTGCCTGGACCTGCTGTGCTTTTCCAGTCCCACACTTATCAATGTTGAAGAATATGGAGTGGGTCTTGAACCCACGAGTTTTATGGCACAAGCGAGAGCACTGCCCACCGAGACACTGCCTGGACTTTCAAGAATGGGCTCAAACTGACAGATGGGCAAAATCCACTGAGACAAAGAGAACAGCTCCTGTTTATGTTTAATTCAGGATTGTTCATGTTGAGTGAGATCTTTGCAGGGGACATTCCACAAAGAGCTGACAGCAGCAGGCCAACGGAGGTTAACAGTTGTTTGAAAACTTGAAAACTTTCCCCCTGCCTCTGAAGTGTTGGTGGCCACCGAGTAGATCACATCTTTGCTGAGGTTGCTAGGTAAAGAAACAATACAAAACTATCCAGAATCTTTCCCATTTCCAGCTCATCCCTTGGTGTTTTGCAATCAGTAAGTTACTACAAAAGACAGTACAGTATTGTAGTGTGGGCAGGTACAGCTAGCAGTTTGCACACAATGAAGTGACCGAAACGTTGATTCTCCTGCTCCTTGGATGCTGCCTGACGTGCTGCGCTTTTCCAGCAACACATTTTTCAGCTGCTGCCTGGATCTGCTGTGCCTGTTGCTCAGAAATGAGACAAGTGCCCAGTCTATCCATTGCTTGGCCATGTTCCTTGAAGGACAAGTATTGGCCAGAAAACCTGGAAACTTCCTTTGGTCTTCTGTGTGTGTCTTTTCTTACATCACCCTGGGAGGACTAACACAGCCTTGCATAGGATTACACAGGATGCCAGGCACAGAATGGTCATGGAGTCATGCAGCACAGAAGAGGCACTTTGGCCCATCAGATCTGTGCTGACCTACCTACATCCATCTTACTTCCCAGCACTAGGCCCATAGCCTTGAATATTATGACATTTCAAGTGCTTCTCCAAGTACATTTTAAAGGTAATGAAGTTACTTGCCTCAACTACCCTCCTAGGCAGTGTATTCCAGACCCACATCACCCTCTGGATGGTTGTTTTCCCTCAGGTCCCTTCCAAACATCCTATCCTTCACCGTAAAAATATTTCACAGTACTCCAGCTAATGGTTACTTAGTTAAAGACACGATGGGCCAAATGACATCCTTTCTGCACCATAATGTTTCATTGATTTTGTGGCATTCTGGTTCAAGTGCCAACAAAGCACGTGGTAAAATTTGAATTGTTAATAAACCTGGAATTGAAAACATTTAAAGCTTTGGCATTGGCGAATGTAACGATTGCCAGAGGTTGACTCTGATTCACTAATGTCTTTCAGGTCTGGCCTACATGTAACTCCAGACCACAATAATGTAGATTAGCTCTAAGCTGCCTTCTGAAATGCTGAGAAAGGCATCTAGATTTTTGGATTCATTCACAGGATGTGGGCATTGTTGGCTGGGCTGGCATTTATTGCCTGTCCTTTATTGCCTCGAGGGCAGTTGAGAGTCAACCACATTACTGTGGATCTAGAGTCATGTGTAGGCCAGATCAGATGATGGCAGCTGCCTTCCCGAAAGAGCCAGGTGTGTTTTTTTTTCCAACAATCAACAACAGATTCATGGTCATTGTCAAATTTCTAACTCTGGAGTTTTTAAAACTCAAATTCCACCATCTGCTATTTGAATGTAGGTCCCCAGAACATTACTTGGGTCTCTACATTAATAGTCCAGCGATAACACCACTAGGTCATCACCTCTCCTGAAACAGGGAGATGGTTTCACAGGAAATTAAGGTTGGGAAACAATTGGGGACCTTGCCAGTGAGCACAGAACCCATCATCAAATAAAGAAAATGAACAGGCCATTCAGCCCATCTGGTCTATGCTCTACTTAAGCCCCTTCCCATCTCTCCTCATCCACCATTGTCAATAAATCTCTATTCCCTTTCTCCTCGTGTTCATACCCAGCTTCCCATAAATGTACATGTATGTAAATTATGTCAATCACTCCATTGGTAACAAATCCCACATTGTCACCACGACTTCCAAATCTGGTTTCCAGCTGGTTGTTTTAAAACACTCAAGAGACGGTATCTCTAACACTGTTGACCTCCCTCAGTGCTTCACTGAATTAGGCAGAAGTGAGGACTGCAGATGCTGGAAACCAGAGTTTAGATTGGAGTGTTGCTGGAAAAGCACAGCAGGTCAGGCAGCATCCGAGGAGCAGGAAAATCGACATTTTGGGCAAAAGCCCTTCATTAGGAATCCTGATGAAGGGCTTTTGCCTAAAATGTCGATTTTCCTGCTCCTCGGATGCTGCCTGACCTGCTTCACTGAATTGCCACTTCATGTTGTGTACTCGAGTCCCGTGTTAGAACAGAGGTACAGCCATTGGAGAACCTGATACAGGTTTTTAAAACAACCTGCTCAGACCTGTTTATAGTGATTGGAATGAGGTCAGTTCGCTGGACACCATAGAAGATGAGTCCCCTGATTGGGGCTGTGAACCTTGTCCAATCAAAGAGCTCTGGCTGACAGATAGAAATAGGAGTGTCAGGCGTTCTGCTCACTCTAGAAGCGGGCTCTGAGCTAGTTGGGTCAGTGTCATGTCCATTGCACATGGGTGACTTGGTGACAGGATACCGGCCTTAATGGGGTTATTTCACTGTTAGAACATAGAACATAGAACATAGAACAATACAGCACAGAACAGGCCCTTCGGCCCACGATGTTGTGCCGAACATTTGTCCTAGCTTAAGCACCCATCCATGTACCTATCCAATTGCCACTTAAAGGTCACCAAAGATTCTGACTCTACCATTCCCACAGGCAGTGCATTCCATGCCCCCACCACTCTCTGGGTAAAGAACCCACCCCTGACATCTCCCCTATACCTTCCACCCTTCACCTTAAATTTATGTCCCAAAATGCCACATATCTTAACCAACTGGGTCCTGGTCCAAAGCCTTTTGGCTCAAAAGAAATAGATCGAACTTCGGTGCCATAAAGACCCTTTCAAAGCAACCTGATACGATTATGTATAGGCAGAGAGAAATGATTATGTAAACCACTCAGTGAGATAATTGACTTATATTCAGAGCAGCCAAATGTCATGCTGTCCCCATGGGATTAAGGAAATCTCAAAGTCCCATCGCAGATCCAAGTCTGCTACAACAGGGAAAAATGATAGTGTTTGTCCTGTGACAGAATGTAATTTTCCATAGAGGGTTGCATCCTGTTGTTTGGGGACTGGAATACTTGAGTGAGCTTGTCCCTAACTTGTTGAAGGTTCCAAAGCAGTGCAGCATGTGGTAACGATTTTGTAAGCTATTCCACTAGTCTTTCACCTGAGACCCAATGTTTTTACAAGAGGTATAATCACCTCATTCAGAAAATAGGTAGGTCTTTATTTTCCATTATAGGATTTACGCTAGTCTCTGCATTTTCTACCTGGGAACAATTGAGGCATGAGTCAATTATAAACAGTGACTCAGCTGGGCAACACCCCTCTTTTCTGTGTCTTCACAAGCCTTTTCCTATAAAGGGAGCTGTTATTTCAGTCACCTCTTCCAAAAGTCATTTTAAGGATAACACTCTGAGTAAAAAAAAAGGTGTAGCGTCAAGACCCACCTCCGAGATTTAATTTAGCATAAAATCTAGTCTGTTGCTCCCAGTGAGGGAGTTCTGCATGCTGGAGGTGCTGTGTTTTAAATTCAATGTTAAGCTGTGACCTAAAGTTATTGCATTCTTCCAAGACAACAGGGCTGCTCTCTCAACCAAGAGAGACAACTGGTGATAGATTAACCTGAGGGTTACCATGCCTCAAGTGAAGGGAGGGGTTGAGAAGGAGAGCCTTTCATGTTAACCTCAGCCAGTGCAGGAATTGGACCTAAATTGTTTAACTCACTCTGCATTACAAGCCAGACATCCAACTAAATGATCCCTACACAGGACTAAATTATCCCATGGGTGTTGTTTGGGCACTTTGCTACCTGCTGTGTTTCCTCCCATGGCTTATTATTCATTTGTTCTGTGCTCAATTACATGAGCCCCAGGGAATCAGTTTGGCTCAGCCTGGATGGCTGGTTTGCAAAGCAACGTGATGCCAACAGTATGGGTTCAATTCCCATCACTGTCCGAGGTTACTATGAGGGATTTTCCTTCTCAACCTCTACTGCACTTGAGGTATGGTGGCTCTCAGGTTACAATCACAACCGATTGTCTCTCTGTAATAAGAAAGTGGCCCTATGGTCTGACACCACAACAACAATATGAACCATAGCAAGTGATGTATATGTGTTGCACTTGATTGATTCAGCCTGGGTGTTGACTTGGAGCTAAAATAAACAGACAAGGGAAAGTTGCAGCATGAGTCGAGATATTCTGTGATTGCAAGGATATCTTAAATCTCCTGTAAATGCATTGTTTACAACATGTGATAGGTGTCAACTCTACATTGGTCTGAGGCAAATTGTGTGTATATTAAATTGACAAAAAAAGGGCAAATGCACCACAATTTGAATAAATTGAGTGAGTGGATAAATGCATGGCAGATCCAGAACATTATGGATAATTGTGAAGTTATCCACTTTGGAAGCAACAAACAGGAAGGCAGGTTATTACCTCAATGGCTCTAAGTTGAGAGAGGGGAATATACAACAAGACCTGGGTGTGCTGATACACCAATCGTTGAAAGTAAGCATGGAGGTGCAGCAGGCTTCCTTGTTCTTGCTATCAAGGGAGTATAGCAAAAGTTTACCAGACTAATTCCTCAGATGGCTGAACTGACATAAGAGCGGAGAGTGAATCAGTTGGGATTATATTCATTGGAGTTCAGAAGAATGAATAGACATCTCTGTGCCACCGTGGGCTTCAGAAGAATGAATAGACATCTCTGTGCCACCGTGGGCGGCACGGTGGCACAGTGGTTAGCGCTACTGCCTCACAGCGCCAGAGACCCGGGTTCAATTCCCGTCTCAGGCGACTGACTGTGTGGAGTTTGCACGTTCTCCCCGTGTCTGCGTGGGTTTCCTCCGGGTGCTCCGGTTTCCTCCCACAGTCCAA
>NC_057715.1:108658017-108664344 GCF_004010195.1 Chiloscyllium plagiosum | reverse complement strand
AACGTCGATTCTCCTGCTCCTTGGATGCTGCCTGACCTGCTGCGCTTTTCCGGCCACACATTTTTTAGCTCCGATCTGCAGCATCTGCAGTCCTCACTTTCTCCGAGTTAATCTCAAAGGAGCCTATAAAATTCCAAAAGGATTAGTCAGGGTGGTTGCAGGAAGGATGTTCCCAATAATGGGGGAGTCCAAAACTAGGGGTAATAGCCTAAGGATATGAGTTAAACCATGTAGGACTGAGATAAGCAGAAATTTCTTCTTCCAGAGAGTGGTGAGCCTGTGGAATTCACTATGAAAGAAAACAAGCGAAGGTAAAACATTGGGAGAAGGTGAGGACTGCAGATGCTGGAGTCAGAGTCAAGAGTGGGGTGCTGGAAAAGCACAGCAGGTCAGGCAGCATCCTGATGATATTCCTATGAAGAGCTTATGCCCGAAACGTCAATTCGCCTGTTCCTCGGATGCTGCCTGACCTGCTGTGCCTTTCCAGCACCACACTCTCAAAGGTAAAACATTGTACAATTTCAGGAAGGAATTGGATATAGTTCCTAAGGCCAAAGGGATCAACGAATATGGGGGAAGAGCAGAAATGGGCAATTGAGCTGGATGATCACCATGATCATAATGAATAACGGGGCAAGCTTTAAAGGCCAAAGAGCCTGCTCCTTAAAGGCCAAAGAGCCTACTCCTGTTGCTATTTTCTGTTTCTATGATTACAACGTTAACTATACTTCAATGACACTTCATTGACTATAAAATGTTTTAGACCATAAGGAGCAGGAATAGGTTGATGAGACTGCACCACCATTCAATATGACTGTGACTGATCTTCCAACACAGTTTCACCTTCTCATACAATTCTCACATGTATCTAATGTTCTAAGGTCTTGTGAAATGCTCTCATGTGCTTTCATTCTTTCCCAATTTACTGTTATGCATAAACACAATGGCTAAAAGAGCAGGTCAGAGTCTCAGAATACTGCAGCAAGTAACTCCCCAAAGCCTGTCTACATCTACAAGACACAAGTGAGGGGTGTGATGGAATACTCCCCACTTGCCTGGATGAGTGCATCTCCAACAATACTCAAGAAACTTGACACCAACCAGGACAAAGCAGCCAGCACTATATCCACAAGTATCCACTCCCTCCACCACTGGTGGTCAGTAGCAACAATGTGTACTACCTACAAGATGTACTGCAGAAATTCACGGAAGATCCTTAGACAGAACCTTCCAAACCCAGAACCACTCCCATCTAGAAGGACAAAGGCAGCAGCTGCATGGGAACACCACCACAAGCGAGTTCCCCTCCAAGTCTGTCACCATCCTGACCTGGAAATATATCGCTGTTCCTTCACTGTCACTGGATCAAAATCCTGGAATTCCTTCCCTAATGGCATTGTGGGTGTACCTACAGCCCATGGACTGCAGCAGTTAAAGAAAGCAGCTCACCAGCACCTTCTGTGGGCGGCACAGTGTTCAGCACTGCTGCCTCACAACGCCAGAGACCCGGGTTCAATTCCCGCCTCAGGCGACTGACTGTGTGGAGTTTGCACATTCTCCCTGTGTCTGTGTGGGTTTCCTCTGGGTGCTCCGGTTTCCTCCCACAATCCAAAAGTGTACAGGTTAGGTGAACTGGCTATGCTAAATTGCCCATAGTGAAGGGGTAAAGGAAGGGGAATGGATCTGGATGGGTTGCGCTTCATTGGGTCGGTGTGGACTTGTTGGGCCGAAGGACCTGTTTCCACACTGTAAGTAATCTAATTTAATCTAATCTAATCTTTTCAAGGGCAACTAGGGGAATAAAATACCGGCCCAGCCAGTGATGTCCAGGTCCCATAAATGAATTTTAAAAATTTGAATCACAACTTACTCTGTTCCATGCCAATAGCTCTGTACAAGCAACAGGCAAGCCTTGAATTCATGATTACAGATTTACTGTCAGAGCCTGTGAGTACAAATCAAGGCAGGAATACTCAAAGTGGTAATTAGCCTGGTCAGTTCTCGTCTGATTTTCAAGAAATTGATTGCAGTGGCAGCATTGACACTGATGTTGGCACAGTGTCACATAAAGAATCTGGGGTTATGATCTGGTGTTCAACTCAGAAGCAAGTTCAGGCTTTTGCAAGTGAGCCATAATTGTTGTTTACGCCAAATGAATAGAAAACAAGGCACTCAATGTAAGAATCAAAGAGGGAGTGTTACTGAAATAGCAAAGATACTTGGCCCGGTGTGCTAATTAAGTGCTGGGAAAAGTCAATAGGTTGTTTGCTGTTCACTCAGAGGACTGACATTTCTCATGTTAAACCCACGCCCAGGCACAGCATGTAAAAGCCATTACAGCTGCACTCAGAAGGGGGGGCTGGCCTGCTTTTCATGAGTGGGATGAAGCACTTCATCAGCTGGTTCCTGAAGACTGCCAAGTTTGTTGTAGCAATCAAGTCTTTGAGGAAAATCAACTGAATTTGATTTTACATCCATGCAAATAAAAGGCTATCCTGTCTGAACCGACCTCCCTGATCGTGTACGAAGAAAGATTTGCACATAATCAGCAAACAGCATGAGCCTGAGAGGTCCCCAGAGTGTGACAGCCAATGAAGTATAAGGTATCTTTTGATGGGTAGTTACTATTGCAATGTAGGAAGGGTAACATTAAAGCTGCACACAGCAATCTCCCACAGGGGGGAATATGAGAAAGGACAGATGATATGCTTTTGGTTGGAAGATAAATATTAGCCAGGTTGCCATCGCTTTTTTTTAATTTATTTAGTCACAGGATGAGGATGCTGCTAACTACAGAGGGCAGTTTAGAAGTCAACTGCATTGCTGTGGATCTGGAGTCACATGTAGGCCAGACCAGCTAAAGATTTCACTTTCCTTCCCTAAAGGGCATTAGTGAAACAGACAGGCTCCCCCTTCATCAATGATTCATCATCATTAGATGCTTAATTCCAGATTTTGTTTTAAATTGAAATCAAATTCCTTGGCAGAATTTTAATCTGGGTCCCCAGGATATGATATGCTGTTGGTTGAAACATAAATATTGGTGAAGTTGTCATTATTTTTTAAACTTATTCATTCACAGGATGAAGGTGCTGCTAATTGTCTACAGGACTGTTTCAGAGTCAACCACATTGCTATGGGTCTGCAGTCATATGTAGGCCAGATTCCTTCCCTCAAGGGCATTAGTGAACCAGATAGATTTTTCCCCACTCCCCAGAGATTCAGCATAAGACCCTTAATTCCAGGTTTTTTTAGAATCAAATCCAAATTTCACACCTACCAGGCATTATTTTAACATGAGTCCCCAGGGCCATTACCTAGATCTCTGGATTAATAGTTGAGTGTTGCTACCAGTAGGCCGCAAACTCCCTTATGCAAGGCTGTTAGTAATGCAGCTAGTTTTGTTTAAATGGGTTCAAAACATCTTTTTCTTTTGGGGACCTCTTTCTATTCTCAATTGTGAGGTGATACTGTCATACAGGATATAGGGGTCTGAGAGAATGGGAGGACTGCAGATGCTGGAGATCAGAGCCGAGAGTGTAGTGCTGGAAAAGCACAGCAGGTCAGGCAGCATCCAAGGAGCAGGAGAGTTGACGTTTCGGGCATAAGCCCTTCATCAGGAATCTTCTGTCAAGGACTGAGCAATATGGGCTGTGCTGTAACAGTGACAGAGTGGGGCAAGATCCAGTGAGGCCTAGCTTGGCATCAGGTTAATTGAGCACCATTTTTTATGTTTTTGACAAATGGCAGAATGGTTTTCTTGCTAGGCAATGGCAAGTTGCCCATTAAACGTATCATACCTTCATGATAAACTGATTAAGGCTCAATACGCCTCAACAATAGTCAGTTTCCCATTTTGCCAAATGAACTAGTCATTGAAAAATCTGGCCATGGAAATCCGAGCAGTACCTAGCAATTTCAACTCGGAATGACCACATATTGGATATGAGGCACCAACCTCTCCAGGAATGGAAATGCAGAGATTAGATTCCATACAGTGTGGAACCAGATCCTTCGGCCCAACCAGTCCACACCAACCCTCTGAAAAGTAACCCACCCAGACCCATTTGCCTCTGACTAATGTAACTAACTCTATGGGCAATTTAGCATGACCAATTCACCTGACTTGCACATCTTTAAACTGTGGGAGGAAACCGGAGCACCCGGAGGAAACCCACGCAGAACGGGGAGAATGTGCAAACTTCACACAGGCAGTTGCCTGAGGCTGGAATCGAACCTGGGACCCTGGTGTTGTGAGGCAGCAGTGCTAACCACTGAACCACCATGCCACGCTGTGGTCCTTACCCAGTCCGACATTCATGTCAGTCCAGACCCACAGCAATGTTCTTCACTCTTAACTGCCCTCAGAAATGTTGAGAAAGCTACACTGTTCAAGGGCAATTAGGATGGGTTACATCTTGCCAGCAACAGCCACATCCTGCAAAAGAATAAAGGAAGAGAAACAGCAATGGTGCAGAGGTTTGATCCATGTTCCTTATTGCTGCAGGGCCTGCCTATCACTCTGCCACAGAGTAAAATAGAATGGCCCGGTGGATCTTTGGTTAGCACTGCTGCCTCATTGGACATGGGTTCAATCCCAGCCTTGGGCGACTGTCTGTGTGGCGTTTGCACATTCTCCCCGTGTCTGCGTGGATTTCCTCTGAATGCTCCAGTTTCCTCCCACAGTCCAAAAATGTGTAGGTTTGGTGGAATGACCATGCTAAATTGTCTGTAGAGTCTAGGTATGTGCAAGCCAGATGGATTAACCCAAGTATATACGGTGATTGGGTGGGATATCCTTCAGGGGTACACTGCAGACTCAATGGGCCAAATGGCCTCTATTTGCACAGTGGCCCTTGATTAATCAAGGATACTGCCTGGAGAAATTGATGTGCTTTTTACAAATATGATTGAGGTGGGGGGAAGAGAGAGAAAGAGGGAGTGACAACCACCTGACTGTTCAGCTCCAATTTCCAGTCAGTGGCAATAAGGAACATGAACACAATCTGCTGTTTGTGTACAGCTGTGGAAGCCAAGTGAATAATGGGACTTGAGGGAACACTGTGACCTGGATCATGGATGGAACATGTTGGCACAGGTCAGCCAGCAAAAAACAGGTTTCGGAAAGCAAAACATCCTGTTTGTGACACATTCCTATTGTAGCTGCTTGGGTTAATAATAGCGCTGCACTTGTTCATGGTAATTGCTATTTATGTCACAGTATCAGCTGACACCATTTTAAAACCCGGGGGAGTCATTTCATCATCTGTAGTCAAAGAAACATAAGATTCTTGTGAAAATGGTTTGAATTGTGTTTGCTGGTTAATGCCCCACAGCATTGTTTGACATTAAAACATAAAAGAACTGCTGTTTGAAAAAATGCAAAATTAGAAAAAGTCACTAAAATTACACTTACATTTTGACCTTTGATTCTTCCCTAACCTTGCTACAGTAAGGTTATGTTTTCCAATGACCCTAAGAGTGATGCTATCTGGGCTCCATGCTCCTGCCAGGGTCTCCTATGGTGGTAAGATCAAAGGAAACATTTCTCTTTTTGCAGCAGAGCGCGGCAGGAGCTGGACGGAAGTGAAGTCGGAGCGCAAAGCTGGTCGGGAAGGTAAGTGATTGTTATTTAAGCACTGACCTCGACGCCAACGGTCTTTTTGCAGCAGAGAGCGGCGGGAGCTGGACGGAAGTGAAGTCGGAGCACAAAGCCGGTCGGGAAGGTAAGTGATTGTTATTTGAGTGGGTGTGTTGAATCTTTTGGAAACAGTAGAGACAGATGACACTGCCAGTCCGCGAGGCGGCCAGGTCTGTCAATCAAAAGTTGGCGTGGTGGCAGAGCGGAAGAGTCGGTAATAGGGGACTCCATAGTGAGAGGAACTGACCGGGGTTTTTGTGGCAGCAGGCGAGACTTAAGGATGGTGTGTTGTCTTCCCGGTGCCAGGGTTAAAGACATTACAGACAGAGTGCAGGAAATCCTCAAGGACGAAGGTGAAGAGCCAGAGGTGGTGGTACATGTCGGCACAAATGATGTCGGGAAGAAGAGGAGGAACATACTACAGCGCGACTTCGGAGAACTAGGAAGAAGGCTGAAAAGCAGGACGTCCAGGGTGACTATCTCCCATTTGCTTCCAGTTCCTCGAGTTGGTGAGGCCAGAAACAGGGAGATAATGGATTTGAACATGTGGCTGGGGAACTGGTGCAGGAAGCAAGGATTTAAATTCTTGGAACACTGGGGTATGTTCTGTGGTAAGCATAAATTATACAAGAGAGACCTTAATAGGTTGGGGACCAGCATTCTGGCAGGCAGGTTTGCTACTGCAA
>NC_057715.1:108642839-108655211 GCF_004010195.1 Chiloscyllium plagiosum | reverse complement strand
TCTGGCTATTGAGGGAGTGCAGCGTAGGTTCACGAGGTCAATTCCTGGAAAGGTGGGACTACCTTTCGCTGAAAGACTGGAACGACTGGGCTTGTATATCCTTGAGTTTAGAAGACTGAGAGGGGATATGATTGAGACATATAATATTATTAAAGGATTGGACACTCTGGAGGCAGAAAACATGTTTCCGCTGATGGATGAGTGCCGAACCAGAGGACACAGCTTAAACATACGGGGTAGACCATTTAGGACAGAGATGAGGAGAAACTTCTTCACCCAGAGAGTGGTGGGTGTGTGGAATGCTCTGCCCCAGAGGGCAGTGGAGGCCCAGTCTCTGGATTTTTTTAAGAAAGAGTTGGATAGAGCTCAAGGATAGTGGAATCAAGGGTTATGGAGATAAGGCAGGAACAGGATACTGATTAAGAATGATCAGCCATGATCATATTGAATGTTGGTGCAGGCTCGAAGGGCAGAATGGCCTACTCCTGCACCTATTGTCTATTGTCATAGAATTATCCAAACTGCTCTCAACAGCAAAGCAAATACTGGTGGGCTGTGTTCACAGGCTGGACCTTTGGCCTTTGGCCACCTATGTTGAGACAGGAATCCTTTTAGCAGCTACATCCATGACTGAGCATTCCCTTTGTCAGGTGGCCTCTGCTTTCCCCCAATGGGAATTCACCTGCACCTCCACCAATGTCATTTCTTGTATCCGTTGCTCCCGATGAGGTCTCCTTCACATTGAGTAGACTGGACGCCTCCTAGCAGAATGCTTTAGGGAATATCTCTGGAACACCCGCACCAATCAACCCCACCACCCTGTGGCCCAACATTTCAACTCCCCCTCCCACTCTGCCAAAGACATGCAAGTCCTGGGCCTCCTCCACCACCCGTCACTCACCACCCGACGCCTGAAGGAAGAACGCCTCATCTTCCACCTCGGAACACTTTAACCCCAGGGCATCAATGTGGACTTCACCAGTTTCCTCATTTCCCCTCCCCCCACCTTAACCTAGTTCCAAATTTCCAGCTCAGCACCATCCTCATGACCTGTCCGACCTGGCAATCTTCCTTCCCACCTATCCGCTCCACCCTCAAGGGCTTTTGCACGAAACATCAATTTTCCTGCTCCTCGGATACTGCCTGACCTGTGTTTTTCCAGCACCACTCTAATCTAGACTCTGGTTTCCAGATCTGAAGTCCTCACTTTTGCCCAGGGTTTTAGAAAAGGTTGCCCCAAACAGTGTGGCGCATCTCTCTTGAGGCTTGGAAACTGCACCCAGAGATATTACCATCTTTGTGGCTGAAACAAGTAAAAGCTAATTACCACAACATCTCCCTTTTTTCCCTTTAATGAATAGGAAAACTATATATTGAAGAATGCACATCACATTATTTTCATACACTAAGATAATGCTTGATCATACTGTATAACCCAATGTTGTCCATTTGCAGTTATCACAACTTGGTTGTGTAGCTTCACTCTGTGTGGTGCTGTTTACCATTGTGGATCGGTGTGTGCCATGTGTTGTCAATGTTGTTCATCAATGGGCGTCATGTTTAGTGTAAGAATCATCTTGTATGATACACAATTGGTTATGTACTGTGCAAAAGTTCATGTCTGCTTCATCATAGCATTTGGTCATTGTATATCCAGGACTGTACACAAAATCAATGTATCTTTCCACAATCCCATGTATTCACATAAAGGTCTCAAATCTGATGCTTTCCCTTTTCCATGCTGGGATAACCCTCTATGTTGATCATAACATTTTACTCACTCTTTCTAACAATGCATCCCATACACTTGTTTGGATGGTTAAGAGTGTGTGATGGAACAACTGTGTGGATCTGTCTTCCAACAAGTATAAACCATTGCACTGAGGAGAAAGTCATGTTAAATTTATGAGCATCTGAAAATCTTGGCTTGTAGCTTTGCATTTAATAATCTTGAACTTCACTGTACATGCTGCAATATCATTAGATTGAGGATAGAGAGGAAGGGCAGTAATGTGTTGCGTGCCCCACTTCCGGCTCATGTATTGGTAGTGGGCACTACTGTATCATGAAGCATTGTTGAACAAAATATGTCAGGGAACACCAAACATACTGAATATGGCACTTGAGCACTCGATGCTCAAGTGATACCTTTGATTCATATCCCAAAAGGAAATTTGGTGAAAATGTCAGACACCAGAATGTCATTGTATCCTTAGAAACCGAGTGTGTCAGGTGTACCATGCTTCAGAAGGAAGTTTTGTTTAGAATGAGTGGTGATTGAGGTTAATGATGTTGACCTGCCCTTACCAGTTCACCAAATATTTCACATGCCAAGCATCTTTTTTGTTTTTTCCTGCACTCATGGGAGCTCGGTGTATGTGGTCAAGCATATCTTGATGCAGAGCTTGTGGAATGTTGGTCTTTGGATATTACTAGAGAATCTAATTTAGCTCTGAATAAGCGGAGAGAACATGCTTACTCAGGGACCTGACGAATGCGTTCAGGCAAGCTCCCACTGATGATGATCTTGAACTGCTCCAGTTGGACATCATCTGTAGTAACTCCACTTTGGTTCCAGCCAAAACGACTGAAATCGACACAGATTTTGCAATTGGATTCAATAATATCCACTTGTTGGTCTAGAGGAATAGCTTTGTTCTTTGTGAGATTTGGAAGTGAGCTAAGTGCATCAGGAATATGCATCTGTGAGCCTAGTTTGAAATGAACTTCAAAATTGTACATTTGCGTCTTCACAAGTAGACATTACAATCAGGGAACTGCAGACATGAAAGATATTCAACAGATCATTCTCAAATGGTTTGTGGTTGATACAAACAATGACATTCTTGTTGAATAGGTACATGCTGAACATTTGTACTCCAGAAACTGAAGTGGAAGTTTCCGTTTCTATGTTGGAGTAGTTCACCTAAACTGTTGTAAGGATCTTAAACCAAATACAACAGGATTGAAATCCTGAAATAGACGTTCCCTGAAGTCTTTCTGCAATGTGTCTATTTCCAACTCCAATTTGATGAGTTTCAAGGGATCGGTGGATTGAAAAGTACAAATGCTGGAAGATAAAGCATTTTTGAGAGTTTGGACACTGTTCATGTGATCTTTCTGCCACATAGATGGTGTTTCCTTCCAGAACAAATCTTGAACATGAGCTGCTTTGATCACCAAATTTGGAATCGATGGTATTATGATGTCGAAGCAATTAGGATGTATTTGTAAATCACATTTGTTTGGTGGCACGGGCATCTTTTATTTTATTCACTGATGTGATGTGAGCATTACTGGCTAGCCATTATTTATTGCCCATCTCTAGTTCTCTTGGGAAGGTGGTGGTGAGCTGCCTTCTTAAAAAGCTGCAGTCCATCTGCTGTAGGTAGGTCCACATGCTGTAAGTAGACCCACAATGCTGTTAGAGAGACAGTTCCAGAATTTCAACCCTGCAACTCTGCCATGCTCCCTCTGTTTTGGTAGCATCAGGGTTAATACCACTTGAAGAGTAGGTTGGTCCAAAAGAAGTTGATTTAGCTCATATTGTTTGGACATTTTATGCTGTCGAAAATAAGATTGTTTGGTTCTTCCAAAAACTGCAATACCATGATAACCTGGTAGATTCACAATGATATAATCCATATAATGTTGGACTAAGTCTTCACAGAATTCCTACAGTGCGAATGCAGGGCATTTGACCCATGGAGTCTACAGTACTCCTTGAGAGAGCATCTGACCCAGACCCACTTCCCTACCCTACCCCTGCATTTCCCATGGCTAATCAACCTAACCTGCACACGTCTGGACACTTTCGGTTAATTTAACATGGCTAATCCACCAACCTGCACATCTTTGGACAGTGAAAGGGAACCAGAACACCCTAGAGGGGACCCATACAGACACGGGGAGAATGTGCAAACTCCACACAGACAGTTGCCCAAGGCTGGAGTCAAATCTGGGTTCCTGGCGCTGTGAGGCAGCAGTGCTACACACTAAACCATTGTACCACCCAATGGACAGTCCAAATGTTAATCCAAAAAAAAAGTGTCTACCAAATTGCATTCTAAAAGTTGTCAGTTCCCTTAACTCTGGTGAAAGATATAAGTTCCACTCTCCATTCTTGTCATCAGGTTTGGTAAAAATCTGAAAATCTGGGGTTAAGTTCTTCCTGCGTCACAATTTTGTGTGGACATCTTTTTAGTGCAATGTTTAGTCGATTTGGATCAAAATATGCATGTAGTGCGCCATCTCTCTTCAAAACATAAGTAATGAAATGGCACCTCATATGATTCTTAACTTTGTGAATGATGTTGTTTTGTCCCATGGGATTCCATATCAGTTTGACTTTATCCTGAATGTGAATTCTGCACTTACAAGGAGGGTCACTGCAGGGATGGGTGTCATCTTTCAGATGTAATACTGCATTGCCTTTAAATTTACCGATAAGAGTCAAGACATTCTGGACGGGTGTTTGGCAGGGTATGGAAAGACTCTTTGATTTTGGAAATGATATACTTGTTGATCATTGTGATACATAGATCTGTGCTGGGTGGTAATTCAATAATAGAAAGTGCAAGGTTTAAAATTAGGTAAAAGTTTTCAGGTTTCCATCCAGAGGAGCTGTATTGTTATTGATGCGGATAATTACCCCGGACTTCTAATGACATTGCCATCATTGAAACCCCATTATCAATGTTTGTAGAGTTACCATTAATCAGGAACTGAACTGGATCAGTCTTGCAAACATAGTGGTTTTAAAAATAAGTCAGGAACTAGGGATTCTGTGTCAAGTACTGCATTGTCTTCCGAGTGCCCACTGGGTACAAGTCAGGTTGCTGATGGAATACTCTCCATTTGCCTGGATGAGTGCAACCCCAACAAAATTCAAGAGCCTTGACACCATCTAGGACAAAGTATCCTGTTTGACTGGAACCCCATCCAACACATTCAATTTTTAAGTCCTATCACCAAAAGTGGGAGCAGCGTTATAACTATATAAGCTGCACTGCAATGTCTCCTTCAACTGACACCCGGACACAGGTAAGGCCTTTTTAATATGACAAGTTTTTTTTTCCTGTACTTAGCTATAGAATCACTTTATTAAAATGGGTAACTGTATTTGAAGTGAAAGTCACAATAGTCTGATACCTGTATAGAGATAGAGAGAAGATTAATGGTGAGTTTAGCCTGAGGGTTGCTATACCTCAGGAAAGAGGCAAAGTTGAGAAGACAGAGCTGGCACAGTAATTGAATCATGTGGTTTACATCACTCTACAGCAAAAAACAATCATTAGGTCAACTGAGCTAACCGCAACTTTCATTTCATTTGGATCATTCCATGTATTTTGAATAAGAATGCAAGAATGTATTGTTCCGAGCTTCAGTAGTGTTATGTGGTACTCTAGTCTTGCTTGTTGACTTCGTCTTTGATCTCGAACACATGATGGGTGACTATCAGGAAAGCACTTTTCACAACTATGTTGCTTTCAGCTTCTGAACTAATTTGCTGTCACCAGCCTCTGCAGCCCACTCTCTATTACTGCAGTCACCGGGATATGCTTTGCATGGTTTTCTATGTTAGTCCAAACAGCACATACCTCTGAGTCGAGTTTTAATTGAGTCAGATATCTGATCATTCATTAACAACTAACTATGTACCATACAGTAATATGATTTCCCAGTGCTAATTTGCAACTTGAAACAAAAACTTGCATTTATATAATTCCATACCAAACCATTTGGAAATGTTCCCAACTCGGGAGTACATCGTCACTTTCCAAAGTGACACCTTCACAGCAAAAACAATAGGATGAACAACCGATTAATCTGCATTAACTGATCAAAGAATATTGGCCAGGACGTCAGGGGAGCAACCTGTTCATATTCCATAGCAGTTCCATGGCATTGATTGCAGTTCAACACAACTCATGAGCAGAGTTTCAGTTTAAAATCTGTTCTAAAGAATATTCACTGTCAAATCACCCCACCATCAGTGTTGCATCAGAGATTACAGTCCAGATTCCTATTTAGAGGGCAAATAGCAGTAATCTGAACCTATCACATTCTCAATTAATGGCGCTCTGTTGCTAAAAGAGCCTGAAGAAGCTGGGTTCATTGCTTTTGTTTCAGGAAAATGAGATTTCAAGGGTAATTTAATGCCGACCTTCGAAACCATTGAGTAAATAATGAGAATTTGTGTTCACTGGTGGAAGGGTCAGTAATCCAGAGGACACAGATTTAAGGGAATTAGCAAAAAGAACATGGTGTAAGCAATGGGGAAATTGTTTTACAGAGTGAGCTGTTTTCGTGGGAAACGCTGTGCTCTGTTCTGATACGCCAGAAACTAAGATTTATGCTTTGGAGATAAGTGTTCAAATCTTATCAGAAAACCTGTGGAATTTTAATTAAATTAAGAGAATGAAAGAAGAAAATTGTATCAACAAAACTTTTGAATTATTGTAAAATCCTGTAAGGTTCACCAATGCCACTTGAGGAGGGGAATTTAAATTCCTGAACTCTTTTGGTCTATATGAGACCTCCTGCCCACAGCAATAAAGCTAATTCATACTTACCATCTGAAATATAGAGTCATAGAGGCATGCAGTACAGGAACATGCCCTTCTGCCCAACCTGTCCATGCTGACCAAATTTCCAAAACCAAACTAGTCCTATTTGCTTGCATTTGGCCCACACCTCTCTAAACCTTTCCTATCCATGTCCCTGTCCAAATGTCTTTTAAATGTTATAATTGTACATACCTCTATCAGTTCCTCTGGCACTTTGTTCCATGTCATACCACCCTCCATGTAAAACCTTATCCCTCAAGTCCCATTTAAATCTTTCCCCTCTCACCTTAAACCTGTGCCCTTTAGTTTTGAAAAAGACTTTGGCTATTTACCTTACCTGTACCTCTCATGGTTTTATAAAACTCGATAAGGTCACCCCTCAACCTCCTTCACTCCAGGAAGAAAAGTCCCAACCTATCCAGCCTCTTCTTGTAACTGAAACCTTCCAGTCTTGGTAACTTCTTTATAAATTTTTGTTTTGCATTCTTTCCAGTTTGACATCCTTCCTACAGCAGGACGAGCAGAATTATATGGGGCCAGTGTAGTTGCGGAAGATGGATTGTTCCACATACCCTACGAAGAGGCAGGCATAGCTGGGGCCCATGCGGGTGCACTCCAAATATGGCCAAGCAAGTGGTCAGTTTTATCAAATCACAATGAAAAGGTCTGTTTAGCACTATAGGTGTACCTGCAGTTTAAGAAGTCATCCCACTCACTATCTTCTCAAGGGTTCTTTGCAATAGGCAATAAATTGGGGTCATAATTTTAAAATGAAGAAAAGGAGGTTTAGAGGCAATTTGGGGAATATATTTTTCATCCAGAGGATGGTGGGAATCTGGAAGGTACTGCCTGGGAGGGTGGTAAGGACAGATAATTTCACAATCTTGAGTAAGTACATGGATCAGTATTTGAAAAGTCACAAGATTCAAGGTTATGTGCCTAGTGCTGGAAAATGGGATTAATGTGGATAGGTTAGCATAGACCTAATGGGCTGAAGGTCTTCTGTGCTGTATTAATATCAATGCAAGATTAGGCAGTAATTCTCACAATGTACGAGATATTCTTACAGGTGTAGCGCCTACTTAGACATTATCTTCCAAACCCATCTGGAAAGGACAAAGGCAGCAGGAGTATCAGAATGCAAATTCATGCGCGTTCCCCTCCCAGCTACACACCAATCTGACTTAGAACTATGTTGCTGTTCCTTCACTGTAACTGGGTCTGGAATCTTGTAGTTTCCTCCCTTCAGCATTGTGGGTTTCTCTACAACCCAACGATTCACGAGGAAAGTTCACCGCCACTTTCTCCAATAAAACTATGGATGTGCAACAAAAGTTGGCCCAGCCTGCAACTCACACATCCCACGGATGAATTAAACCAAAGCACAAGCCATCTCTTGGCAGAGGCGATAAAATTATGTCAGCTTGTCATTTTAGCAAATGGAAAATTACCAAGTTGAGATTCAGCTGCAGTTCGATGCGTAGCATTCCTGCTCCTGAGTCACAGTGTACCAGGTTCAAGTATTATTCCAGGGCCTAAGTGCAGGCGTCAATGCTGACATTCCCATAACTTCAAAGAAGAGGAGGGGAGTTGGTGTTCTTGCCAATATTTATCCCTCAATCAACATCACAGAAACAGATGGCCTTTGCATTGCTGCTTGTGGGAGTCTGCTAAATGTATTTTGGCTACTGCCATTGTTACATTTTTAAGATTCTTCCAATGAGATGTGGGCATTGCTGGCAAGCTCCATCTTTTGTGGTCAAACGTAATTTTCTTTGAACTAAGCCACTTGCTAGGCTATTTCAGAGGGCAATTGAAAGTCAACCCCATTGTTGTTTGTGTGCCAGACTGAGGTAGAGATGACAGCTTCCTTCCCTAAAGGACATTAGTGAACCAGATTGGCTTTTACAACAATCAACAGTCACCATTACTGAGACGCTTTCAATTCTAGATTGATGAAATAAATTTAAATTCCAGCATGGGATTTAAAACCACACCTCCAGGGTAGTCGCCTAGCTCACTAGTCCACTCAGAATCCTAGAGCTGTGTAGAATGGTAACAGACCCTTTCATCCAGCTCATCCATCCTGACCAGGTATCCTATATTAAGCTAGTCCCATTTGTCAGTGCTTGGCCCATATCCCTCTAAACCCTTCCTATTCATATACCCATCCAGATGCCTTTTAAATGTTGTAATTGTACCAGCCCCCACCACCTCCTCTGGCAGCTCGTTCTATACACACACCACCCTCTGCATGAAAAGATTGTCTCTTAGCTCCCTTATATGTCTTTCCCCTTTCACCCTAAACCTATAACCTCTAGCTTTGAAGTCTGCTACCTTGGGGAAAAGACCTTGGCTATTCACGCTATCCATGCCTGTCATTGTCCCTCCAAAGAACATTCCACCCAGACCCACACCAACCATTCAATGCTGTCCCTGGAATCCTGCATTTTTCACGGCTAATCTACTTGGCCTGCACATTCCTAGACACTGTGGGCAATTTAGCATGGCCAATCCACTTAACTTGCGTATCTTTGGACATCTGCACCACTGCATTCAATCCACCTAATCTCCAAGTTGAGGTGGCTCCTAATATGTCTTTCTCGCTCTCTTTCTCCCTCTCTTTCTCCCTCTCACTCTGTGTCTCTCTCTCTCTCTCTGTCCCTAACTCTCTGATTTTTGCCCGGTGTGCCTTAGCTGTGGACTGTCTCCACATGGATCTGAGCCATAAGTTTGTGAGAAAGAGTAGTTTTTTGTCTGACCTGGGATTGGTATAACATTGCTGCTTTTGGACAGACAGGTTTTGCTGTCTTTTGATACATCAGAATGCAGGCATAAAGTTTATGATCCTTTTATTATAGAAAGTGCCCACTTCCAATTTGAGATAAAATTTGTGAACAGGCGACAAGATAATAATCCACCTCATTGAGTTACCCAAGCAATGTCTGGCACTCGGAAGATAATTCCACACACGTGAGCCTAAATTGTGAGGAGCGAGGCCAAGTCTAATCGTGTCTTCCCCCAACATCTGCACTCATTTATTTTTCCAGCAGGGGGGCAATGGGTGGTGATTATGACTGGGAACCTTTCCATAGCTCAGAGCCAGTTGTTGATCATAAATCTTGGCTCAGCTGAGATCAGCCAGCTCGGTATAGTGCAAGAGGCTAAACCAATCCTCTCTTCACTCTGTACAGCTCAATATACTTAGGGAACTGTATTTACCAACTGTGTCATTCTGTTCCACTTAAAGCTTTAAATGAATCACTGACAAGATATGAAACACACTGAGAATAATAATGTCAAAAGGACTAATTCCCAAGAAGGAATAAAAAAAATCAGGAACATAGATTGGATGTCTCAGTCCAGGTACTAATCTAGTTCCACATGAAATCTTTTTGATAAGATGCTATTTCGAGGTTGCAGGGGGACTGAAAAGAGTCAATGAGATTGTTTTGACAAACAAAACAATTATCCTTCAATCCATGGCTCAGTGGTTAACACTGCTGCCTCACAGCACCAGGGAGCCAGGTTCAATTCCTACTTTGGGCAACTGGTATCTGTGGAGTTTGGACATTCTCCCTGTGTCTGCATAGGTTTCCTCTGGGTGCTCCAATTTCCATCCATTGTCCAAAGATGTGCATGCCAGGTGAACTGGCCATGCTAAATTACCTATAGCGTGCAGGTTGGGTGGATTAGCCATGGGAAATGTAGGGTTGCAGGGGTAGTAGGGGTGGGTCTGGGTAGGATGCTCTTTGGAGGGTCATTGTGGACTTGTTGGGCCAAAGGGCCTGTTTCCACACAGTAGGATTCTAATTCTAGAACAATCAGCAGTTGCAGTGGCCCATGTATTCTGACAGTCATTTACTCCATCATAGACTGGAGATGTACATCAGGACCATGAGGAATCCCAGACACTGCAGATTCTAGTGGGAACCATCAGGGAAATTGAAGCTTGCATTGGATATTTCAGTTCAGCTGCTGGAACTGTCTTAAAAAAGACCCCTAAGTTTGGAGAGTTTGTAAGATTCTGACTCTGTTAAACTTAATGATTACCCAAGAAAGGGTTAGTGGATTAAAAACCTATTCTTAGGACTGGATATCTATTAAACTGATAACTCCTTGAAAGTGGAGTCACAGGTAGATAGGATAGTGAAGAAGGCATTTGGTATGCTTTCCTTTATTGGTCAGAGTATTGAGTGCAGGAGTTGGGAGGTCATGTTGCAGCTGTTCAGGACATTGGTTAGGCCACTTTTGGAATATTGCGTACAATTCTGGTCTCCTTCCTAGCGGAAGGATGTCGTGAAACTTGAAAGGGTTCAGAAAAGATTTACAAGGATGTTGCCAGGGTTGAAGGATTTGAGGTACAGGGAGAGGTTGAATAGGCTGAGGTGTCGGAGGCTGAGGGGTAAACTTATAGAGGTTTATAAATCATGAGGGGCATGGATAGGGTAAATAGACAAGATCTTTTCCCTGGGGTCGGGGGAATCCAGAACTAGAGGGCATAGGTTTAGGATGAGATGGAAAAGATATAAAAGGGACCTAAGGAGCAACTTTTTCACGCAGAGGGTGGTGCGTGTATCGAATGAGCTGCCAGAGGAAGTGATGGAGGCTGGTACAATTGCAACATTTAAAAGGCATCTGGATGGGTGTATGAATAGGAAGGGTTTGGAGGGATATGGGCCGGGTGCTGGCAAGTGGGACTAGATTAGGTTAGGATATCTGTTTGGCATGGATGATTTGAACTGAAGACTCTGTTTCTGTGCTGTACATCTCCTTGACTCTATGATTTACCATACTCAATACTTTCCTTACCCCACATCACCCCATATTTCGCTTTCCCAAACCCTTGATCTCCCTGAGCCCCAATACTAACCCCAAACATACTCTCACCTCCCTCTAACCATTATGTATACCAATCCAACCCAGTGTGACTCTGCTGGACAGCTTATCCTCTGTCATCGCTGGTTATTGGACTCTGTTGGATTCTCCTGTCACAAAACCACCACCAGACTGGATTTGTCCCAACCCCAAAACAACCCGTGCCACCTCATCAGCACCACCATCCCCTAACTCAACCCCCCCTACCTAACCTAAGCACTCATTCACATGCATTGCACACTACCCATCTGACATTTCGTGTCTCATCCATGTGGAACTTTATCCACCTCACCTACCTGGCACTCTACCCACCTCACCAACTCATACCCTAATCCCACACTTAACTTACATGCTACTCTTCGAACAATAGCTGTGAAAAGCTCTGGCTCTGCTACTACAAAAGGTGGGTCACGGTTTCTATAAAAACCTTTTGCACTGCTGTGTTTGCGGATTCCTGGACAGATGCGCAACAGAAATCTCCAGCACCGAATTCATCCAAAGGTAAGTGGGTCATTTTTAACATGCTTGGAGTTGGAAGCAGGGTTTCTGATGCTGATCAGAATATTCAAGCCAATGTATGGGTCAAATGATATTTTACAGGGCAGAAATTGGCCATTTGGCTGCTGTGGTCTGTACTGCTGACTATTCTCAATACAAACCTCCCCCTTACATTAGCTCACCCTGTCAACATAACCTCCTAACCACACATGGCCATTCTACTATCAGTCGTCATGAGGTTTGCTAGTGCTCTTGGGGGGGGGTTTAAACTAACTCTGCAGGGGCATGGGAACCTAGACTGTAGCTTTAGGGTGCAGGACCTGGAGTGTAGGGAGGTTAGGAACATGGCATCAATCTCAAAGGAGGGTGCCTGTAAACAGGAAAGTGGCTTGAAGTGTGTATACTTCAATGCAAGAAGTATACGAAA
>NC_057715.1:108609865-108641084 GCF_004010195.1 Chiloscyllium plagiosum | reverse complement strand
GGATGCTGCCTGGCCTGCTGCGCTTTTCCAGCAACACATTTTCAGCTCTGATCTCCAGCATCTGCAGTCCTCACTTTCTCCCCATACTAAAATTTGGAACAAGTATAGGCAGCATTCCATGTTTTAGATTAGATTCCCTACAGTGTGGAAACAGGCTATTTGGCCCAACAAGTCCACAGCAACCCTCTGGGCGTAACCCACCCAGATCCATTTCCCTCTAACTAACAGAGGGAGAAAGTGCGGACTGCAGATGCTGGAAAAGCACAACCGGTTAGGCAGCATCCAAGGAGGTGATTCCTGATGGAGGGCTTATGCCCGAAACATTGATTCTTCTGTGCCTCGGATGCTGCCTGACCTGCTGTGCTTTTACAGCAACACATACTCTCCCCTCTTCGGACTAATGTACCTAACACTATGGCCATGTTAATTTGCCCAATTCACTCTAATCTGCACTTCTTTGGACTGTGGGAGGAAACCGGAGCACCCGGAAGAAACCCACACGGATAGGGAGAACGTGCAAACTCCACACAGACAAGACAGCCGCTCGAGGCTGGAATGGAACCCAGGTCCCTGGCACTGTGAGGCAGCAGTGTTCACTACTGAGCCACCATACTGCCCCATGTGATATGGTTAAAGGTCAAAAAAGAACGTCTCATTTTTAGGAAATTTAAGTTCAAGACACATAGTACGCTCTAACCTACAGAAACTGATTGATTTAGGGAAAAGAAACTGAAGGAAGTAGGATGAGAAAGTATTAACAACTTCTTTAAGTTAACAATATAGGAGCCATATATTTTCCCATGATAGAGGTGTACAAGATGATTAGGGGTTTAGATAGGGTTGACCAGGAGAACCTTTTTCCACGTATGGAGTCACTATTACGAGGGGGCATAGCTTTACATTAAGCTTGATAGAGGTGTACAAGATGATTAGGGGTTTAGATAGGGTTGACCAGGAGAACCTTTTTCCACGAATGGAGTCACTATTACGAGGGGGCATAGCTTTACATTAAGGGGTGGTAGGTATAGTACAGATGTTAGGGGTAGGTTCTTTACTCAGCGAGTCGTGAGTTCATGGAATGCCCTGCCAGTAGCAGTGGTGGACTCTCCCTCTTTATGGGCATTTAAACGGGCATTGGATAGGCATATGGAGGATAGTGGGCTAGTGTAGGTTAGGTGGGCTTGGATCGGCGCAACATCGAGGGCCAAAGGGCCTGTACTGCGCTGTACTTTTCTATGTTCTATGTTCTACGAATTTCAGCTGATGTTGGATATTATCTTAATGTACTTGCCTGGCATCTTTTTTTAAACATTCATTCATAAGATGTGGGTGTCATTGGCTGGACAAGCGTTTTTTGATTATTATTCACTTGTGGGGCGTGGGCGTCACTGACTGGGCCAGCATTTGTTGCATGTCTCCTATTGCCCTAGAGAAGTTGGGGGTGAGCTGCCTTCTTGAACTACTGCAGTCCACATTGTAGGTTGACCCACAATGCCCTTAGGGAGGAAATTCCAGGATTTTGACCCATCAACAGTGAAGGAACAGTTTCCAAGTCAGGATGGTGAGTGGCTTAGCAGGAACTTGCAGAGGGTGGCACTCCCATATATCTCAGCTTTTATCCTATTAGATGGAATGGTTGTGTGTTTGGAAGGTGCCTAATGATCTTTGGTGAATTTCTGCAGTGCACCTTGCAGATGGTACACACTGAGTTTTGGTGGTGGAGTAAGTGAATGTTTGAGTCATGGAAACATGTATTAAACATGACACAATCTCTGAATTGCATGTGTAGGTGAGTTGCAAACATGCACTGAGAACTCCCTTCAGCAATTCATATAAACTTTAACATGATTTGATTAGTAACATGACACATTTCTTACACAGACGATTTAACTACTCCCCAAAGAAGTATCATTGCACTCCATTTGGTAATGACTTCCACATTATAACCACTCTCTGGGTGAGGACATCCCCCTCAATAATTCTATATAATTTATACTATAAGGCAGCTTTGGTGAGTTTCCTTTTAGCACCACTGATAGAAAGTCAGGTGTCCTGATTGCTGATTGAATATCAGGATTGTTACCTGCAGTATCTCATGGTCTAGTTTGTTCAGGTAGTTCTGTTTATTGTCACATAGCAAGAGTCACAGTGTCACGCGCACATTGTTCAGAGCATGAATAGGATAAATACAAGGTATTTTCTGTGAGGTGGGGGTATAGGTTTAGGGTGAGAGGGGAAAGATTTAAAAGGACCTAAGGGGCAACGTTTGCACACAGAGGGTGGTGGTGCATGGAATGAGCTGCCAGAGGAAGTAGTGAAAGCTAGTACAATTGCAACATTTAAAACACATCTGGATGGGTATACGAATAGCAAGGGTTTAGAGGGATATGGGCAAAATGCTGGCAAATGGGACTAGATTATTTTAGGATATCTGATTGGCATGGACGAATTGGATCAAAGGGTCTGTTCCTGTGTTTACAACTCAATAACTCCATGATTACTGAGGTTCTGAAGCCTGAGCTTCTGGAGAGCATTGCAAGCCAATCATTCCATTCATACCTCGGCAGCTATCAAAACGTCAAATGTCTAAACACTTCAATATAAACAAATGCATGTGCCTTCCCACTTCTCCCTGCCACCTCATATGACCATGAGTGCTCTTTCAATGCTAACCATCTTCTTTTCTACACTGTTCCTTCAGTAGTTAAAAAGTTCCAAAGTGGCTGGCTAGCATTTTGGAGAGATAAATAAGAAAACTGAAACGACTGTTGATGCTAGGAATCAAGAACAGAAACAAAAATTGCTGGAAAATCTCATCAGGCTTGGCTGCATTTGTGGGGAGAAATCAGAATTACCATTACACTATAAGAGCAAATGGTAACTTAATTGAAACATGTAAGATTCCAAAGGGTCTTGATAGACTGCACGTGGAAAGAACATTGATTGTTGTGAGGGATTATAGAACTAGGGTCTCTGTTTAAAAATTAGTAGTTGCCATTTAAGACCAAGGTGTGGAGACCTTTCCTCAGACAGCCATGAGTCTTTGAAACATACTTTTTCAAAAGGCAACGGAAGAGGAGTATTTTTATGGCAGAGGTAGATGGATTCTTTCAAAGCAAAGGGTGAAAGTTCATGGATCAGGTCAGTCATGATCTTATTAACTGGCAGGACAGGCTCAAGAAACAAGGAGGTCTACTCCTATCCCTAATTCACTTCTTTGTACTATATGACTTCTTTAATTTTGTACTGAAAATTTTGTTTGTTTGTCAAAAACTGTGGAATCTCGGGGCATTATGTCTTTTGTAAGTACCTGAAGATTTCAAATTTTGTCTACTTTGAACAAAAACATTACTGGTGATTAGCCAAGATCAAAAATCACACCACGCCAAGTTATAGTCCAACGTGTTTATTTGAAAACACTAGCTTTCAGAGCACTGCTCCTTCATCAGGTGCTCGTGAGAGAAGAAGATTGTAGACACGGGGTTCATAACAGTGTAACTGGGAATTGATGTCATTTCTTCCAGGTTTCCGCTGAAGATATGACCGAATACTTGGGAAAACTCCCAAAGGATGTCTACCACCTCTAAAATCAAACTGAGAGGTTAAGGGCTTGAACCTGCAAATGTCTACCTTGAAAGTTGAAAAGAGCATATGCTGAGCAAAGTTGACTTTACATTTGGTGTTAATTCCAGATGTGATGAGAGAAATGTTATGTGGTTTGGTGTTGAAGGTTTGTGATTGCTTCAAAGAAAAGACAAGTAAAGCAATGGAAACAAAGAGCAGGTGTGGCGGAAGGGAAAAAAAACTTTGGAATCTGGGGAGAATGTACGAGTGAAAGAAATATTAGTGGATGGCAAAGATTTTTCTTTGATAATCATCCAGTACTACATTGAGGGAGAAACTATAACAATAAAAGCGCAGAACACATCTGTTTTCTTAACCCAGGTGTCAGAAGGGCTCCGGTAATTCAACAAGACGTTAAACATGGGAAGCTAAGGATCAAATTTATTTATGCAGCTGAGCATTTCTTGGTAGAATGAAGAGGGTGAACTCCTGTGAGGCATTGGGTGATTCATTCTGGAACCATTTGTGAAGAATCCATGAATTTTAATAACTCCAGTCATTCCCCCTGTCAAGAGTCCCACCAGCAGATGGTCAATTCCCACCGATTACAATTTAAATTCCTAAAATTCCTCTGTCTAAAAGGATTATTCCACACTGTAACCATGTCAGTGAAAGAATATTTGCCTCTTCACGTGGCACAGTTTGTAGTGTGTCAAAGTTTTCAATGATTGCTCAATATGCCCTGCTGAGGTGCATCTTAACTTACCCAAATAAGTTTATTTCCAGAGGAATTTGATAAGATGCCACATCAAATATTATTGCGGTGCAGAGGGTAACACAATGACATAGATAGAAGATTGACAGGAAGCAGGAAGTAGAAATAAGTGGGTCTTTTTTGGGCTGGCAGGATGTCATGAGTGGTGTGCCACAAGGGTCAGTTTTGGAGCCTCAACTCTTTACCAATTCTAAAAGTGAGTTGGATGAAGGAGTCAAAGATTTGGCAAATAGATTTCCTAACATCACAAAAATGGATGGAAAAATGAGTTCTGCAGAGAACCTAAGGAGCTTACAAAGGAGTCCAGTTAGGCAAAGATTTGGTCAATGGGGTATAATGTGGGAAAGTGCAAAACTGTCCATTTTGGCAGAAAGAATAAAAAAGCCAATATTCAAAATGCTGAGAGGTTGCAGGATTCTGAGACACAGAGATCTGGGAATCTTTATGCATGAATCATAGAAGGTTAACGTGCACATCCAGCAAGTAATCAGAAAAGCTAACAGAATGTTATGTTTTATAGAAAGGAGAACTTAATACAAGAGTAGTGAGGTTATTCTTCAGTTGCGTAGTCAGGTGTCACATGATATCAGGTTATAGTCCAATAGTCGAGAGTGGGGCACTGGAAAAGCACAGGAGCAGGAGAATCAACATTTCGGGCAAGAGCCCTTTATCAGGAATCAATATATTCCCAATAGGTTTATTTGAAATGACAAGCTTTCGGAGTGCTGCTCCTTCGTCAGATGAACTTCACCTGATAAATTTGCCATGGGGGAAGTGTTGGGATTGACTAATGAGGAAAGATCAAATAGACTGGATCTATATATCCCCTGGAGTGTAGTGGAATGAGAGATGATTTCATTGAACTATACAGTGTTATTATAGTACTCAACAGGGTGGATGCAGAAATAGTATATCCCATGGCTGTGGGGGTTTAGGTCCACGGGAGACAGCCGCAGAATAAGAGGTTATATAGGACTGAGATGAGGAGGAATTTCCTCAGCCAGTGGGTGATGAAATTTTGGAATTCTCTGCCCCAAAAGGCTTTGAAGACTAAAGCATCGAGTATTTTAAAGACAGATTGATAGATTTCTACATATTGAAGTATCAGTGAACGTAGAGATAGAATCATAGAATTGCTACAGTGTGGAGAAGCAGGCCATTCAACCCATTGAGTTCATACCGACCTTCCAAAGAATGTTCCACACAGACCCAGACTCCTACCTTCTCCTCATAACCTGCATTTCCATGGTCAATCCACCTAGCCTACACATCATTGGATGTGGGAGGAAACCACAGCACTTGGTGGAAACCCACACAGACATGGGGAGAACATGCAAACTCCACACAGAGAGTCACCTGAGGATGGAATTGAACACACGTCCCTGGTGCTGTGAAACAGCAGTGCTCACCACTGGGCAATTCCAATCAAGAGTTTGATGTAAATTTATGAAGCATTAGCAGTGATGCAACATCGATTTTTGTCCAAAACTTGTAAGTAGTACAGGTAGTCCCTGGGTTGTGAACAGGTTCCATTCCCAGTTTTATTCACAGGTCGATTTGCATTCAAGTCAGAACACAATGCAGGATAATATAAAGGAGCCGTTCGTGAGATGGTGCAGGAAATAGTGTTAAAGCCAAAGATGACCTCATTGAATGGCAGAATGGCCTTAAAGGACTGAATGATCTACTCCTGCTGTTATATCTTTATGTTCTAACAAATCTGACAGCATGACATCTAGAGGAAGGGAAAGACAGATGTAGTCCTGCCAACTGATGTTTGTGACTGATCAAAGGCAACATTGACAGAAGCTCCTCCACATTTGGTTTCTCCATCAGTCAAACTTAATACAGGAGTCATTCTAAATTTAGTTTGATACAAAAGTGCTTTTCTCCAAACATTTTGTTCCTACCACAGATGCTATTTTGTAGCTGACTTCTGTGCTACAAATAGGAACATGGAACCAGCAGCAGAAATTCAACCATCTCTTGCAAGCTGTATTCCACAAAATCTGAGACTCAGTCGGTGTGTGTCTGCAGGATAAAATTCATGAAGGAGTTGTGTTTTTAAATGGGTAATAATCAACAATTTAAAAGCCATTTTCTACCAGTTGAGGTAAAGTTTCATGAGAGGAGATATGTATGTATTGTTCCAATGAGTTATGGATGTAGGAAGTACTTATTGATCAATGGATGTCCATTCATTACAGGGTCATGTGTCAGTTGTACATTGATTTTCTGACGTGTAATTGCCATTTTTTAAAATCAGATTTATCCATTGATTCAGAGATGGAAAAGTCACATTTTAAGAGTTTAAAATCATAAATTCATTGCCAAATTCATTTTTAAAAAATTAATAATTTTTATAGTACCTGTTAGGTTTCCCACATGTTTCAAGGCACCTCACATGATGTATTTTTAAACTGAATGGCAATCATCCCAAGGACAAGACATGGAAGGAATAATTACCCAGAAAACTGTATAAACATTATCATTAGAAAG
Organism: Chiloscyllium plagiosum; assembly: GCF_004010195.1. Classification (NCBI taxonomy): domain Eukaryota; kingdom Metazoa; phylum Chordata; class Chondrichthyes; order Orectolobiformes; family Hemiscylliidae; genus Chiloscyllium; species Chiloscyllium plagiosum. Next base: position 108,634,246 of record NC_057715.1, on the reverse strand, counting down.
ATATAATCATTTTGTTTTATACTGCTGCTGTGAATTCCTGAGGGGATTTTATAACATCAAAGTTGCATGCAATTATACTTTGTTGTTATTGTTATAATGTTTAGTAATGTCTACTAATTGAACCACCTTTCATAGAAACATCATTGCACAATCCTATTAAAATGAGAGAAAAGCAAACTGTTGTAATCTCGATTTGGAGATGCCAGTGTTGGACTGGGGTGTACAAAGTTAAAAGTCACAACACCAGGTTATAGTCCAACAGGTTTAAAATTGGAAGCACACTAGCTTTCGGAGCATCACTCCATCAGGTGATAGTGGAGGGCTCAATCCTAACAGAATTTATAGCAAATATTTACAATGTGATGTAACTGAAATTATAAGTGGGTTCATGATCCGTAATCCTTTTAAGATCTTTCCTGCTTGCCTGCACTCCTGTAGAAACTTGATGTCTGTGTCGGTATGTGAAAGTGGAGAGGATCTCCAAGAAGATTGCACATATCAACACAGACATCAAGTTTCTACAGGAGTGCAGGAAAGATCCCAAAAGGATTACGGATCGTGAACCCACTTATAATTTCAGTTACATCACACTAAATTTTTGCTATAAATTCTGTGTTAGGATTGAGCCCTCCACTATCACCTGATGAAAGAGCGACGCTCCGAAAGCTAGTGTGCTTCCAATTAAACCTGTTGGACTATAACCTGGTGTTGTGAGATTCTCAACTTTGTTATAATCTCTGCTGATTGTATTACTGGGCAAACCAGATTCCAGAATGAAACCTGGCTTGATCGATCATGGGTATAATTTTTGCAGTTGACTACCATGGTTAGCCACTGAACATGGAATCCCAACAGTGTGGAAGCAGGCCATTCAGCCCTTCAAATCCACACTTACCCTCCAAAGTCCATCCTACCCAAATCCTGCAACGCTGCATTTCCAATAGCTAATCCACGGAGCATGCACACAATGGACAATTTTGATTAGAGAAAAAAACACTGCAGATTCTGGAATCCAAGGTAGACAAGCAGGAATCTGGGAGAACACAATTTAGCATAGCCAATCCAACTAACTTGCACATTTTTGGGCTGTGGGAGGAAACCAGAGCACCCAGACTCAGGGAGAATGTGCAAACTCCACATAGACAGTTGCCCAAGGGTGGAATGTAATCCAGATCCCTGGTACGGTGAGGCAGCAGTGCAAACCACTAAGCCACCTTGTCAGTCTGTGAAAGAAGAGAAGAAAAATATACAAAGCCACGTTTATGATGTTCTTAACATATACAGTAAAACCTGTTTCTCAATATAATCCTTTACAGATGTTCAATCCCAGAGAAATGTTACTTTTATTTCAATGCTTTAAATTTAAACTTAAACTAGATGGTTCAGATGATGTGATGGAGAGTTACAGATTAGCTAGGAAGGATTTAAGTAGAGAGTTAAGAGCAAAGAGAGGACATGAGCAGTCTTTAGCAGGTAGAATAATAGAGAACCTGAAAGCTATCTTATAGTTATGTGAGGAATAAAAGGATGACTAGGGCAGGAATAGGGCCAGTCAAAGACAGAAGTGGGAAGTTGTGTGGACCCTGTGGAGATCAGAGAGGTGCTAAACAAAGATTTCTCATCAGTTTTCATTCAGGAAAAGGAGAATATTGTAGAGGAGAAGAATGAGGTACGAGATATTAGACTAGAAAGGATTGAGGTTAGTAAGGAAGAAGTGTGATCAATTCTAGAAGGAATGAAAGTAGACAAGCCCCTGGGCCAGATGGGATTTATCCGAGAATTCTCTGGGAAGCTAGGGAGGTGGTGTTGGAGCCTTTGGCGTTGATCTTTGAGTCGTCATTGTCTGCAGGTTTTGCACCAGAGGACTGGAGGATTGCAAATGTTGTGCCCTTGTTCAAGAAGAGCAACAGAGATGACCCTGGTAATTATAGACCAGTGAACTTTATGTCTGTTGTAGAAACAGTTTTGGAAAAGATTATAAGAGATAGGATTAATTATTTAGCAAGCAACAATTTGATTGCAGGTAGTCAACATGGTTTCATCAAGGGCAGATCATGTCTCACAAACCTCAATGAGTTTGATGAAAAGGTGACCAAGCATGGAGATGAGGGTAGGGCAGTTGACGTGGTGTACATGGACTTCAGTAAAGCATTTGATAAGGTTCCACATGATAAACTGTTGGAGAAAATGTAGACGTATGTGATTGAGGGTAATTTAGCAGTTTGGATTAGAAACTGGCTTTCTGAAAGAAGACAGCGAGTGGTGGTTGATGGAAAATGTTCAGCCTGGAGTCCAGTTATAAGTGGTGTGCCACAAGGATCTGTTTTGGGACCACTGCTGTTTTTTTATAAATGACTTAGATGCAGGCATAGATGGATGGGTTAGCAGGCTTGCAGATGACATTAAAGTCGGTGGAGTAGTGGACAGTGTGGAAGAATGTTGCGGTTGCAGGGGGACTTGGATAATCTGCAGAATTCGGCTGAGTGGTGGCAAATGGAGTTCAATGCAGAAAAATGTGATGTGATTCACTTTGGGAAGAATAACGGGAAAGCAGAATACTGGGTTAATGGAAAAGATTCTTGGTAGTGTGGATTTGCAGAGGGATCTTGGAGTCCATGTACATAGATTCCTGAAGGTTACCACCCAGGTGGACAGTGCTGTTAAGGCATACGGTGTGTTAGGTTTTATTGGTAGAGGGATTGATATCTGGAACAGTAATGTCATGCTACAACTATACAAAACACTAGTGCAGTTGTACTTGGAATATTGTGTACAGTTCTGATCACCCCATTACAGGATGTGGAAGCATTGGAAAAGGTGCAGAGGAGATTTACCAGGATGTTGCCTGGTCTGGAGGGAAGGTCTTATGAGGAAAGGCTGAGAGACTAGAGTCTGTTCTCATTGGAAAGAAGAAGTCTAAGAGGAGATTGGATGGAGACATACAAGGGGATCAGAGGATTAGATAGGGTAGATCGTGGAAGTCTTTTTCCTAGGATAATGACGTCAGCTTGTATGAGGTGGCATGACTACAAATTGAGGGGTAATAGACTTAAGACAGCTGTCAGAGGCAGATTCTTTACTCAGAGCGGTAAGGGCTTGGAATGCCCTGTCTGCCAATGTAGTTAATACAGCCACATTAGGGGCATTTAAACAATCCTTGGATAAGCATATGGACATTGATGAGATAGTGTAGGGGGATGGGCTTAGATTAATTCACAGGTTGGCACAACATCAAGGGCTGAACGGCCTGTTCTGTGCTGTATTGTTTTATGTTCTATGACTCTCAATTCTCCTTCTTTGATTTCTGAAACACTTAAATCTTCTTTTCAAGTCTGCCAGCATGAACCTTCTCAATTCTGATGGCTTAAACTTCTTTTCACTTCTGAAAAATTCAAACTTCCATCCACATTCTCAGCAGTTGGAGTCTTCACTGACTAAAACCCCTCAAGTAGGGTAACATTTCTCCAGAACTGAAAGCATGATTCTTCTGCTCAGACATAAAAATGCCATGCATCCCTCTGTAGAACGATAGAGAGAGTAAGTGAAAAATGGAATATAACATGGAGAAATGTGAGGTTAAGCACCTTGGCAGGAAGGATAGAGGTGATGGCGAGTTTTGAGAAGATTTGTAGCTCAGGTTGAGGTTGTGCATGTAGGTTTGCTTGCTGAGCTGGAAGGTTCATTACAAGATATTTCGTCACCCTACTAGGTGACGCATCCAGAAACCCTACTCTCCCCTACATCAAAGGCATCTCAGAAATATACTCAGACCCCTTGGCATCATGGTAGCCCACCAACACTAAAACAGCAGCTAATGAACTTGAAAGCTCCTATACAGACAACAAGCAAAACAATGTTATTTACAAAATATTGTGCAAACACTACATTGGACAAACAGGCAGAACACTTGCTACCAGGATACATGAACATCAACTAGCCACAAAACAGCATGAACCTCTCTCACTAGTATCCTTATATTCAGATGAGGATGGACACCACTTCGACTGGGACAACACATCCATCCTAGGACAAGCCAACTGGAATGCTATCAACAAACACATCAAGTTAGACCCCATCTACCACTCCCTGAGAAAAAGAACAGGAAATTACATCACCACAGGAAATGATGTCATCACAGGAAATCACATCACCAACCCAAAGAAACCCAAACATATAAATAGAAAGCAGGAATTAACAGTGCTTCACCTGGAGGCCCACTGAAGATGTTACTTAGTAGGGTGACGAGACATCTGGAAATGAACCTTCCAGCTCAGCGAGCAAACCCACATGCAGAGGTGATGATTCTTTAAATAGGAAAAGACTGCGCAAAGCTACAGAACAGAGGGACTTGGGAGTCCCTTTCCATGAATCACAAATTTCACTGCATCAAATTTCAATACATAAAAGGGAGTAAAATATGATGTTGGCCTTAATTTAAAAGTAATGGCATATATTGGTCAGGAGCTTTGTTAAAACTATACAAGGTACCAGTCAGTCCTTAAATGGAAGAACATGAATGGTTTGGGGCCCTTTATCTAAGATAGATATATTAGCATTGGAGGCAATCCACAGAATTTTCCATGGACTGATACCATACATATCCTATGAGGATAGGTTAAATATATTGGGCTTGTACTCATTGGAATGTAGAAAATTGAGAGGTAACCTGATGAAATATTCTTAGAGGAATTGACAGGGTAGACATGGAAGTTTGTACCCCTTTGTAGGAGAGACTAGCACCAGAGGGTGTCATCTCAGATATAGGTCTCTCAATTTAAGACTGATGAAGAGGAATTTCTTCTCTTCGAGGATTGTGAATCTGTGGAATTCTTCACTAGATAAAGTTGTTGGGTTGGGTTGTCATGTACATTCAAGGCTAACAGAGACAGAGACATTCTTCATAATTAATTAGAATCAAAGATAGTGGGGAAAGCAGAGTTGAGGATTACTGGATCTGCCATGATCTCATTGAATATTGGAAGTAAAATATTCTAATAGGTATAGACAGAATAAATCCAAGGAGGATGCCCGTGATGACCAGAACCAAAGGTTATAGACTACAGATACAGGCTAAGTCAGTTAGAGCTGAGATGAGGAGAAATTTCTTCACCCAGAGATAGTGAGTCTGTGGAATCCCCTGCCACAGAATGTAGTTGAGACCAGATCATTGAATGTTTAAGGAGGAAATAAATATGGTCCTTAGGGCTCAAAGGGTATGGGGAGAAAGTAGGAATGGGTCCTAAGCTGGATGATCATATTGATTGGTAGAATAGGCTGAATGGCCTATTCCTGCTCCTATGTTTCTTTCATTCTCAAACCCCTTCAGTAAGGAAAGAGGCCACTCGATCCATTGAGTCTGCACCAACTGCCAAAGAACATCCCACCCAAGACCCACACCCTCCCCACATTTCCATGGCTAACCCACGTACCTGGACACTGGGTAATTTAGAATGGCCAAGGCACCTAATATGCACATCTTTGGACTGTGGGAGAAAACCCACTCAGACACAGGAAGAATGTGCAAACTCCACACAGACAGTTGTTCGAGGCTGGAATCAAACCTGGGACCCTAGTGTTGTGAGGCAGCAGAGCTAACCACTGTGCTGCCCAAAGCAAAGGCTCTTCCAGGATTTGATTAGATTCCCTACAGTGCGGGAACAGGTCCTTTGGCCCAACCAGTCCACACCAACCCTCCGAAGAGTAACCCATCCAGACCCATTTCCCTCTGACTAATGCACCTAACACTGTGGGCAATTTAGCATGGTCAATTCACCCTAACCTGCACAGCTTTGGACTGTGGGAGGAAACCTGAACACCCGGAGGGGACCCACACAGATATGGGGAGAATGTGCAAACTCCACACAGTCAGTCACCTGAGGCTGGAATCAAACCTGGGACCCTGGTGCTGTGAGGCAGCAGTGCTAACCACTGGGCCACCGTGCCACCCTTTAATTGGGCAAAGATCACTCACACCCTAAGCAAGGATCATACCCCTAGACCAACTCACCAGCTTCTAATTTGTCCCTTAAATATTCCCCACTTTTGCTTGTGTTGCTGGTCAGCTAAACAAGTGACATTATGGAATAAGAGAAGAGAGAACCAAGTTGCAGTATCATCCTCATTCTCCAGGCATGGGCCCCAACACAGACAGTAGCAACAGTTGCAAGTGGCACATCTCACTGTGGCTATTATTATTAGTTCTACCTCTTTCTCATTACTGGTTGTTCACTGTTGCTGAGGAATCTGCAATAAGAAGAGTCTGACTTTCTTCAGGATGCAGTTACACATGAGCAACTGTTCACACTCTGGAATGACAGCTGCGTCCATTGCTTGGCCAAATGATATTCACACCAGACAGACTTTAAAATTAAAATTGGTGATGACATGTGTGTACCACTGACACTTTCCTTTCACAAGAACGATATCACCATCAGAATTAAATACCAATTCTCCACATAAAAAAGCATGTTTAAGTTTTAAAGTTGTACCAGTATACCTTTGACACAGCAATTATAATTCACCAACTCAAATTGTCTTTGTGTTATTTACATTTATCTTTCAGGATTGTCAATCCCCATATCATACAGATAGGAAGCAGTGAATTGAGGATTGAGCACAACTGTTCTTTCAAAGGGCCAACATACGCAGAGCGGGCCACCTAGATTTCAAAGATTCTGTGTTTTGTTATGAAGGAGGAGATCATTGACAAACAAGCCCCACTACTCAACAAACCGTACCAAAGGTATAAGTCCTATCCCATGGTCAATTGTTTTTCCCTTCCTTGCTGTAAACTAAAACAAAATAGGCATTCACTTTTCTATAAGCTCAAAAATAATATGGGTAAACCTCATTTTGAAACAAGTGGCAAACTGGCTATCAAGGAACCAAAGAGCAAATTAAACTATATCTCCCTTAATCCAAAAACCCACATAAAACAACCCCATAAAGGCAGGAATCCCATCACCCTTTACTTACACATGCACAGTACATGACACTGACTCAGCTAGCACAGAGCCAGCTCCTGGAGTGAGCAGAACTCCTTACACACCTGTTTATATGTCAGCCAGGGCTCCCTGATTGAACCAGGTCAAACACCCCAATCAGTGAACTCATATTCAATGTGATCCACCTGGCTGACATCAATCCAATCACTACAACACACTTTCTTATAAGCAAACACATAGGAAAAAATATTCAAAAAGGAACAAAAGATACAACAACCCTGTAGGTCAAAGGGCAAATTCAGATAACACAAAATGGGTTGATTTCTCCTTTTGATTCCCAGTTTCATGTTGCAGTTGCAGAACAATGAAAAATCTTCGACAAGATTTCAGATCCAGCTGAGCAACAGTTTGGAATCCCAATATTTGAAACTGTATCAGGTTGTTGCAAACTACACCGTTGACAGAGACCATAAGACCAAAAGACATAGGAGCAGAAATTAGGCCATTTGGCCCATCAAGTCTGCTCTGCCATTCAACTATGGCTGATAGGTTTTTCAACCCCATTTTCCCGCTTTCTCCCCATATCCTTTGATACCCTTGGCAGTCAAGAACTTATCTTTCTCTGTTTTAGATACACTCAATGACCTGGCCTCCACAGCCTTCTGTGGCAATGAATTCCATAGATTCACCAATCTCTGGCTGAAGTAGTTTCCCCTGTTTTCAGCTCCAAGCTCTGACTCTTACTGACTAAGAAAACCAATGGCAGTCCTTGCGTACTTCTCCAGTGACTGTTCATAGATTCTAGATGTGAACTGGAAAACACACCCAGCACCTTAATCCAGGGTGCCACTACATTCATTAGAGTTTTGCAGATCTGTTTGCCCATCAATTAACACAATAGAACTCCACTCTTATCTCACTCTAAACACATTGCTCGACACTGCTTTCCAAAGTCACTATTTGTAAGTAGCAGATAGACAATTGTTGACTTTCCAATTCCAATCAATCCCATACATGATAAATCCTTTGCAAACCAGTAATCTGCAATTGTACATTTGTCAGTCCGCATAGTTCATAAGTATGTGCACTTCCAACAGTTTCCATCTGTTGGAGGATTGAGCAAAACTCCCCACCATCTAAATACTGGACAAGAGCCAGAATAATTTCAGTCCAGGCTTGTGGTTCAGCCTGGAATTCCAAGCTACACCTCCACCTTAAGGGAACAATCAATCAAACCTCACACTCTGGACCGGAACTACCTTTTACACCTCGCTGTACTCAGCACGGACAGTATGAGGCCAACTGAACATTCAACTTCAATCAAAATACATTCACAGATACTCTTAACTATCAGAAAGCCAATTCACATCAAAGAGAACACCAGTAACACAATGGTAAGTACAGGTTTGGGGCAAAGATGAGAGGCCCACAATCAGTATGATTACAGACCCCAATCTCACCTGAATCAGGTATTTTCCCTAGCAATAATCCTCACAGCTATCGCCAGGAGACAGATCCAGAGCAGCTTACCCAAATACTCCAAATGTGGCAATGCTCAGAAACATGCCAAATAGCTATTCCCCCACAGTGATCCTCAGAAGAGGAATTCCAACAGTTAATTCCAGCGATTATTTCTAAGAGTTATCTCTAGAAGAGGAAACTTGACAGCAAATTCCAAGAGCTCCCAACACAGGCCTGTTCTGTACTGGGGAACCAAGGCAATCAACCATGCTCAGCAGACCAAAGAACTGACAAACTCTGAAAGCCACAGACCTGACTGATATCACAAGGCCTCAGACACATCCAGAGGTAAAAGCCAGGCCCACAAAAACCACCAGAAAATAAAGACAACCAAGTACCCCCCTAACAGATCCACTACATGTCCTACAGCATCAGTGGACTCAACCCAGACTGAAGGCCTATTCTGTCCAAAGTCTTCAACCAGGCACCAGGTACATCAAGCAGGAGCAGCCAACTGTACTTTTTCTCAGATTAGTTTCCCTACAGTATGGAAACAGGCCCTTCAGCCCAAGAAGTACATACCAACACTCCAAACAGCAACCCACCCAAATGCATTCCCCTATATTTACCCCTGACTAATGCAACCATCACTATGGGCAATTTAGCATGGTCAATTCACCTGACCTGCACATCTTTGGATTGTGGGAGGAAACCGGAGCACACAAAGGAAACCCACACTTGGTGAATGTGCAAACTCCACACAGGCAATCACCTAAGGTGGGAATCAAACCCGGGTCCCTGGTGCTGTGAGGCAGCATTGCTAACCACTGAGCCACCATGCCATCCCAAATTGCAATTTCCCCAATGGTGAGCTTAAACTCCTGAGATCCCAAAGTTTCCGATCTAGCCAGCAGGGAATGGAAGGCGGGTGGTGACAATGCATGGGACTCCAAAGGTAGGGAGCCTGATTAAACTTTCTGTTTAGCTTCTAATGGTGTTTAATCTGTGTTTAATTTAAGTGTATTTAATTATTGTCCTCTGTATAGTTGTTAATTTCACTGTTTAGTGTTTTTACCTGTATTACTTGTATTACACTTACCTTTTGTATTTAAATAAACACAGAGATTCTTTTGCACTGAAACACCTGTCTACTGCCATCATCATTTCACATTCCTTAAATAAGTCCAGTGTCAGGACCAGGGATCTGAGGGTGACAAGAGCCCTTAGAATCAGCAAATTACTGCATGTAATCCAGAACCTTATACTATCCAGTTGAGTTTGACATCCACCTGAGCTGGTTGACAGCACCTGATCTAGCTACCACCTCCTCTAAAATGCATCATTGTCAGGCAAAACAAAATTGCAATGGAGTTTTGGTTTAATGCTACATTAGGATGGTTTTGTAAAGGCATCCATCTCTCACCCCACATAACCTGAAGATAAATTGCTCCCAATTGAGTCAAGCTACACTTCCAAATAGAACAGAGGTATCAAGATTTAGCCTGTGCTGTTTGTGGTACTGCCAATCATTCTCTGCTTGTGGAAATAGCTCCAAATATCAAGAGACGAACTTTTGCTTTGTCAAGTCATTAACAGGCTTAATTTCAAGTTGGATGCTGTTGGACAAGTTGATTTATTTACAGTGAGAAGTCAGGTATCGTTCAAACTGTGGTAAACAATTATGCGAATGCTTGACCTTGAGAGTACCTCAAAGTCTTCCACTAGTGTTGACAGGCCAGCTACAAAATGTGCTGAAAATGTGTTGCTGGAAAAGCGCAGCAGGTCAGGCAGCATCCAGGGAACAGGAGAATCGATGTTTCAGGCATAAGCCCTTCTTCAGGAATAAGAAGGGCTTATGCCCGAAACGTCGATTCTCCTGTTCCCTGGATGCTGCCTGACCTGCTGCGCTTTTCCAACAACACATTTTCAGCTCTGATCTCCAGCATCTGCAGACCTCACTTTCTCCTCCAGCTACAAAATGTATCTTGCAACAAATATTGAAAACAATTTTATGCATTTTTAGCCGGGGGCATGAAACCATGAAATACAGTAATTATATTTACTGCAACCCAAACCACAGACTATTTTACAAAGCTCATTGCTCAGGTCCCTTTCAAACTTCATCTTTTTTACATTAAGACAGAACAGATTGGACCATCAGCTTCTCTTCTAATATTGGAATGGAACTGGAATTCAAATGTCTCACTGCTCTCACTGTTCTTCTTGGTCAAGGGGTAATGTAACATATTTCTAGTGGCCCTGTATCACCATATGCAATTTACTTGTTCCACAATGATAATGTAGGAGAAGGTGAGGACTGCAGATGCTGGGGATCAGAGTTGAAGAGTGTGGCACTGGAAAAGCACAGCAGGTCAAGCAGCACCTGAGGAGCAGGAGAATCAATGTTTCAGGCGTAAGTCCTTCATCAAGTCCTTCACAATGATAATGTCCCTGGACTAGTAATCCTAAAGCTCATGCCTTGTGATCACAGGTTCAATTCCACCAGAGCAGGAATTAAACTCAAGGGACAGTAGAGATGGGAAGTAAATGCTGTCCATGCCAATGCCACCCACATTCCAGGAAAGAATTCAGAAAAGCTACCAGACTCAGATCTAGAAGTATTCTAATGAGATAAAAGGCAAACTATAGTGTTGTTGCAAGAACTGTTACTTCCTGTCAGATTCTCCTCTGTAGTTAGTGAGAACAAACTTGTTGATTTAAAACTCCCTTGGGCTTGCTTCTTTTTAAGCTCATGCTGTGCTGATAAATCAAAAAGAAAGTGCTACCAGCCAAACAACATTGAATTGCCTCCAACTCTAAAAGGCAAAGCTATTCTTAGCTTCATTCAGGGCCCTGAGGTTCAGCTCAAAGTTTGTTGAAGCGGGCCAGTGAAAGAAACAGCTGCATCGCTCCACCCGATTGTTTACCATCGGGAAGCCTACAACTTCAATACTCTCCTCCCCCACCAACGTCTAACCCAAATCTGGTGATATCAGCATTTATAGTTCTGCAAGGGAGCCTTCAACCAAAGCCTTCTCAGAAGTTTCCTTTTGAAATAGAATCTCTACAGGGCAGAAGCATGGCATTCAGCCCATTCAGCCCACACTGACCCCTTCAACCACCACTCTATAACCCTGCATTTCCCATAGCTAATCCACTTAACCTGCACATCTTCGAACTGTAGGAGGAAGCTAAGCATCCAGAAGAAACACATACTGAAACGGGGAGAAGGTGAAAATTCCTCACAGAAGTGGTGGTCACGTTTTCTACACAGAAACATTCAGTTTCTTAAGCCTGCCCCATCATCCTACTACAGTATCACTTTCGGAACATTAACTCAACCCGCTCTCCTTGACTCTGTAGACCTTAATAACCTTGTTTACCAAAAATTTGTCAATAAATTTAAATTGATCTCTCATCATTTTGGAGCAGAATGTTCCAGAATTCTAGTATTTTTTGGATGAAGGAGGCTGCTGTATTTTTAAGGTGACACCGTTGTTCCAGGTTTCCTCATGGGAGAAATTAGCTTCTTTCTCTCTCTCTCTCTCTCTCTCTCTGTCTTTCTCACTCACCTCAACAACTCCTTATCTTAGTTTAATCAATTCAGTTAGACCACCCACCCCTAAATCTTCTGTATTCAAGAATGTACAAGACTCTTTGCTGCACCCTCTCTTCACAATTTAACACTTTTCATACCGGTATCGTTGTTGGAAATCTGCTCCAACGCTAACAGGTGCTAATTCAGGTGTCTTGCCCAGAATGGAATAGAGCACTGAAAATCGTTCTAAACAGAGCTCTTTATATAAAAACAAAATAACTTCCACCCTTTTATTTTCTAGCTCCCTGTAAAGCCCAATATTCCATAAAGCTTTTAGTAACCTGGTCAACAGACTCTGATGGAACCCTAGTTAAGGATTAACCTTTTACCTGAACCTGAGGGGATATGATGTCTTATCTTTTTCACCTGCAGACAAAAACAAAGTCCGTTCCTAAATACATGTCGAAGGAAGTAAAGATATAGATCACAACTTAGATATGGTTGAGGCAAGATGGTGCCTCATATCTGGTGACACGATATGACACTTTTCACTATACTTTGTAACAAGATACACATGACAACAAATAAAACAAATCAAAAAATCATTTAGTCTATCTTGTCCATCATGGTGCTGGATTGATTCTCAACTGACATTTTAAAAAGTGAATTCTTTCAGGTGATGTAGGCTACCTTGGCTAGGCCTGCATTTCTTTTCCATCCTGAATTGTCCTTGGGTAGGTGGTGTTGAACTTCAAACCATTTTTGTTGCAACCATTACTTATTTGTAAATGAAGTGTATGGTTGCCAAGGGTTACTGGAATGAGCAGCCCCAAGGTCAAGCATTTGAATCTTATGCACAGCAAGTTGTGCAATTGAATTTAATAAGTGTGGCAATGAATTGTTTGGGAACTGAAAACAGAAATGACCATAAACCCGAATAGTTTATTAATGTCCTTCAGGAAAGGCTGATGAGGCTGGAGCTCTTTTTCCACGAAAAAGGAAGGCTGAGAGGCAGACTAATGGCAATCTTTACAATTATAAAGACGTGCTCAAAAAGAGTACTCCATCCTTTTCTCCATGTATTCCTCCCTTGCGTGACAGACAAAAGGCAGGGAACTGACTCAGACTTTAATTAATCAAAATCTACATTATTTAACACTTTAGGTATCAATACTCAATATCAAACATTCATTTGTTGCAACATTTACTTCTTAATTCATCTAATTTAAATTCAGCTTGAACTCACCTCATTTAACTTCATTTTACCTTCCTTTAACTTAATGCATAATTAACCCTAACTCTAACTTTAACTCAATAAGTTCGGCTTGAAACAAATACTACCCAGATTTGAGTAAGGTAGCCAATTTTGCTTTCAGTATAAATCTTACCTCACAGTTCTTGGTCTTCTTTGAAGATGACTTCAGGGCACATGCTTCGCTAATGTTGGTCTCGAGAGCTCAGTCTTGCAAATTCCTTTGTTTTGCAAACTTGTATCACGAAATACGTTGTTCCAGAAACTTCTCTGGCACTCAGCCAATGAATTGACCCATTCCTGATCATAATGTTTGATCCCAGCCAGTGGAGCTTACTGGTAAACAACTCACAAATGTTTATACAAGTTGTAAACAGCCACATTCCATATTTCATATAAGGTTTTATGGTGTCAGTGTGTCAAGCAGACCATCTCCCTTATTTGGGCAATACAGGAAACTGCCAGTCGCAGTTTACAGGACAGGTCCCAACATGCCCGGGCTGCAATTTTAACCGAGGTCAGAGATTAAACTAGCCTAATCAAAATTCCCAGCATGCTTGATTGTGACTCTTAACCAGCCTCATAGCCATTTCTGCTACTGGTCACCTGACATTTGATAAGTTCGATGCAGAAAAGATCTTACTATTTGCAGGTCAATCAAAAAACTGGGGGGCCTTGAATATTTAATATTAAATAGTCAATCATAAATCCCATCAGGAATTCAGGACAAATGTTTTTTTTTACCTGGAGAGTGTTTAGAATGTGGAATTTGCCTCTGTCTTACTGGTTGAGGCAAATAACATGGGTGCATTTAATGTGAAGCTGAGACGATGGAAAGATAATCTGGAAAATAAGAAGATGCAAAGTGGGAGACGAATTGTGTGGATCATAAATATTGGCATAAACTAATTGGGCCAAATACCCCAAGTCTGTGCTGCAGAACTAATGCTCTTCAGAGAAGGAAATCTATCCTGTCAGGCTTACAGATAACTCTAGTTAACCAGTATGAATGGAATTAATAGTTGCATCAGTGAATTCTTTGGAAAGCTGGTACCAAACCTACTGTGGCCATTCTGGGATTGATTGAACCAATTTAAGACTAATCTATTGACATTGAGACCCTCATTACAGAAAGGAGATCCTTCCCAACTCTAAGAGCTGATGACTGATCAGAGACTGTGTAGCTCTGTAGTACCATCAGCTGGAGATGGTTGGGCCCATGATATTCCCCAAAGAATTCTTGCAGAAAAATCCAGGATGTGTGGTGACTGATCTCCATATCCAGCTTCCTATGTTCCAATTGTGACTCCAACCAGAGGAGAACTTTCCCCTGTCTCTCAATGACTATAGCTTGCTCGGGCTCCGTGATGCCATACCTGATCACCTATGGCCTTGAAGTTAAGGGCAGTCACTCTCACTTCCCCTCTGACTGTAATGAGGTCAGGGGTTGATTGGTCCTGGGAAACCCAAAACTGGGCATCTCTGAACAGGTAGTTACTGAGCCAGCAATGATGGCCTTGTAGTATTATTGCTAGATTGGTGACCTAGAGACCAAGATAATATCCGAAGGAAACCTGTCCCTACCTGGTCTGGCCTTTGTGTGTCTCCAGACCAACAACAATGTGATTAACGTTTAACTGTCCACTGGGCAATTAGGGATGGGCAATAAATATTGGCTGAGCCAGCGATGCCCACAGTGCATAAATAAAAGTGACCTTTTATGTAGCATTCCTACAGTGTGTAAACAGGCCATTTGGCCTACACTGACCCTCTGAAAAGCATCCCACCCACACCAGCTCCCTACCCTATCTCTGCTTAATTCATTCATGAGATGCAAGCATAACTAGCTGGGCCAGCATTTACTGCCTGTCCCTAGTTGTCCTTGTGAAGGTCACAGTGAAATTCTGGAGTTTATTTGCTGGAGTTAAATCAATAACATTGTTTTGGAAAGGAGTTCCAGGATTTTGATCAAGCGATACTAAAGGAATTGCAGGGTATTCCCAAGTCATGCATCTTGGAAAGGAGCTTGCAGCTTGTAGTGTTCCCATGTATCTGCTATTGTTGTCCTTCTAGCTGGTTGTGGCCGGAGTTTTGGATGGTGCTGTTTCGGAACCTTGGGAGAATTTCTGTGGTACATCTTATCGGTCGTGTACACTGTCACTACTGTGCAAAGGGGAGTGAATGTTTGTGGATGTGATGCCAATATAAGTAGGCTGCTTGTTCCTGGATGTTGTCAAGCTTCCTGAATGTTGTTGGAGCCTGCACTCATCCAGGAAAATGGGAAATATTGCATCACACTCCTGAATTGTACCCTCTAGATAGTGGACAGATTTTGGAGAGTCAGGAGGTGAGTAACTCTGCAAAATTCAAAACTTTTGACCTGCTCTTGTACCCAATGTAAGTATATGGCTAATGCAGTTGAGTTTCTGATCAATGGAGACACAGGAGTTGATAAGGGGGGTGCCATTGAATTTCAAGGGACGATATTTAGATTCTCCCATGTGGAAGACAGTCATTGCCAGATACTAGTGTGGTGCAAACATTACTTGCCACTAATCATCTCAAACCTGTATATTGTCCAGGTTTTGTTGCATTTGGATGTGGTTAACTACATGATCTGAAGAGTTCCAAATGGTGCTGAACATTGTGTAGTCATCAGTTAACATCCCTATTCAGACCTTTGGATGGAAGGGAAGGTCATTTAAAAAGCAACTGAAAATAGTAGAGCCTAGACATTATCCTGGGAATGTCCTGCATTAATGTCCTGAAGCTGAGATAAGTGACCTGCAACAACTGTTAACAAACTTCCTTTTTGCTGTGCATGTACTAACTAGCAGACAGTTTTCCCCTGATTCTCATTGGCTCTAGTTTTGCTTGGCTCTGTGATGACATATTTAATGAAACATAGCCTTGATGTTCAGGACAGTCACTCTCATTTCGCCTATGGAGTTCAGCTCATTTAATCCAAGCTTGAACCAAGGCTGGAATAAAGTCAGGAGCTCAGTGGTCTTGACAAAATCCAAACTGAGCATCAGTGAGAATGTGCTTGCTAAGCAATTTTTTTTAAAAAAATCAGACATCAGATGTAGGCATGGCCTGATCAGCCAGCATTTATTGCCTATCCCTAATTGCCATTGACAAAATCATGGTGAAATGCAATGACCTTCCCTGCATCATAATTAGGGGGAATGTTTGCCAATAACTGCACAATGTTCCAACACCATTCCTAACTCCTCAGATACCGAATCAGACCATGTCTGAACGTAAGAAGATCTAGACAATGTCCAGGATTTGACTTCTAAGTGATAAGTAATATGCATGTCACACCAGTGCTATACAACAATCATCTCCAACAAGGGAGTGTTTAACCACTGTCCTTGATATTCATTGGCATTAACATCACTAAATCTTGCACTATCAACATCCTGAGGGTTACTATTGACCAGAAACTGAACTGGTCAAGACTAAAAATACCAATGAACTGCGGATACTGGAAATCTGAAACAAAAATAAGAATTGCTGGAGAAACTCAGCAAGTCTGGCAGCAACATAGTTCTGAAGAAGGGTCACTGGACCCAAAAGGTTGACTCTGCTTTCTCTCCACAGTTATCAACAGACCTGCTGAGTTTCTACAGCAATTATGATTGTTGACAGCAATATAACCGCTTTGGCTGCAAAAGTAGGTAACGGGCTAGGAGTTTTGCAGTGAGTCACACCTCCTGACTCTGTCCACCAGCTGCAAGGCACAGGTAGGAATGTGATGGAATACTTTTTTTTATTCATTTGTGGGACCTGGGCATTGCTGACTGGCCAGCATTATTAGCCCATCCCTATGTGTCTTTGAGAAGCTGGTGGCGAGCTGCCACCTTGAATGGCTGCAGTCCACTTGCTGTGGGTTGACTCACAATGCGAGTAGGGAGGGAATTCCAAGATTTTCCCCACTTGCCTAGATCTGTGCGGTTTCCAATAACAATCAGGAGCTTGACACTGTCTGAGTCAAAGCTGCTTGCTGACTTGTATCATGTACACTCATACCCTCCACCACCAATACTCAGTAGTGAAACCATGTACAAGGTGCACTGTACAAATTCACCAAGACTCCTTGGGCAGCATTTTCCAAACCCACAACCACTTTCATCTCAACGAACAAGGACAGCAGATACAGGGAAACACTGCTACCAATTTCCCCTCCAAGCCACACCCATCTGGTTTGGAAATATATCGCTGTTGCTTCAGTGTCACTAGGTCAAAATCCTGGAACTCCATTATACAAAAAAATTCTTACATGCAGCTGTGTGTTCAAATATAGTAAACGTATCAGCTGTATATCAGAAATATGCAAAGGGTTCAAGATTAGAACTTGCTCCATCCATAGAACCTCATAAGATTCTAAAAGGACTGTGTAAACACATGAGGGATGTTCCCAATGACCAGGGAGTCCAGAGCCAGTGGTCACAGTCTAAGGATACACGGTAGGGCACTTTGGACTGGATTAATGAGAAATTTCTTCACCCAGAGAGTGGTGAGCCTGTGGAATTCTCTGCCACAGAAAGCATTTAGTATTTTCAAGAAGGAGTTAGGTATTGGCTGTAGGGCTAAAGGGATCAAAGGATATGTGAGAAAGTGGGAACAGGGTACTGACTTCGATGGTTAGCAATCATCATATTGAATGATGGAGAAGATTTGAAGGACCAAACCATCCGCTCCTGTTCCTATATTCCATGTTTATAAATTTGTGGAGTTATTCAAGAATATTCATATTGATTAATCTTAGTTTTCATCTTCCTGAAAATTTCTTAGTCTTATCTTCTCCTAAGTGAGACCAAACTGTCCACATATTGCAGTAGTGGCTTCACCGGGCCCCTGCACAAACAAAATGTAGGAAGAACATCTTTACTCAGAAAGAGGATAGGGCATGTAACTCTTTACCACATGGTGTATTATGGATGTATTTAAAGGGAAGGAGAGTGAATAGTGAGGAAGGTTATGTGCAATGTATAAGGTTAAGTAGGGCATGAGGAGGCACAAGCAGAGCATGAACACTTAGACCACCTGGACTGAATGACCTCTATGTTGTGGATTCTGTGAAAAACAGTCTCAAGCACAGAAGGTCCTTCTCTTGAGTGCTTTGCCAAGTTACTCATAATGCTCACTTCTTTCATTTCTCAGTCAGTTGCTTGGCTACCAGTGACACAAATACAGCAATAGCCTATTTGCTGTTGAAACATGGAGCCTGAAGCAATAAATCAGGCTATAATTATGCAAAAGTAAAAAGAGAAACTGTGTTTCCTGGAACTCAAAAGGAAAGGGAACTTGGGTGATTGCAGGGGATTAGTTATTGTCTGGGAACAATACAAGGGCAAGTGCAATGGTGGCATGTACATTTGAGTGCACGACGCAACACATTGGTTTTTGTAACTTGCCTTCAGTCCTAGGTTTCCAGGAGGGATAACAAAAGAATCTGAAATACTTCACTCTATTTCTCCTTTCGATCTGAGTCCTCTTCCAGACAGTCTCTGTGTGGCAGAAGAGATTCCACTTGTAGCTACTGTGGTGATGGAAGTAAGTGAGAACCTGGGTCTACTGTGATGCGTAGCTCACTTCTTGAAATCGTATGCCCATCCTTCACTTTTCCTTGATGATCTGAGTCTGGACAAGATTTACCCCACACCGAACATCACTCAAACAGATTATCTGAGCATTGTTGATTGTGTGAGCTTGTTGTGCACAAATAGATTGTGCATTTGGTCGTTTCCAACAGTAGTGGACCCAGCACCGATCCTTGTGGCACTCCACTGGTCATAGACCTCCTGTTTGAAAAACAATCCTCCACCACCACCCTCTGTCATCTACCTTCGAGCCAGTTCTGTATCCAAATGGCTAGTTCTCCCTTTATTCCACGAGATCTAACCTTGCTAACCAGTGTCCCATGGGGAACCTTGTCGAATGCCTTACTAAAGTCCATATAGATCACATCTACTGCTCTGCCCTCATCAATCCTCTGTGCTACTTCTTCAAAAAACTCAGTCAAGTTCATGAGGCATGATTTCCCACAATATGGGGAAGAAAACAATTCAACAGATAGAAAAGGCATGTAAGAAAGGCACTATTACTATAATCATGGGGGACATCAGCATGCAGGTGGACTGGGGGAAAACCAGATTGGTAGCAGAACTCCAGAAAAGAAGTTTGTCAAAGGTCTATAAGATACTTTTTGGAGCAGCTCACCGGGATACAGACAATTCTGGATTTGGTGTGTAATGCGTAATCATCAAATCCTGGAGCAATCTTGATGGGTTAAATGGCCTAATTCTGCTCCAACATTATTATGAAATGGAATTCTACTGGTATGGTGGCTCTCACCTTCTGAAATCCACACATAAGCAGAATACTCCAGTCCCACATTACATTCCAGACACTGTAAAGATAAAGTCACCACAGTCCTATTGGACCATAGAGCTACTTTCTCAGTTGAGAGAGATGACTGGTGAGACTTAAACCGAGTTTCAATACACCTCAGGTGAGGGGAGAAGTTGAGAAGGAGGGATCTTCATGGAAACCTCATGTAAAGTCTCATCTCCAGCAAACTTGCCTCCATGAAACCCAAGTTCAGAGACCATCTAGAACTGGAGTAAAACTAACCCAACTGTTACATAGTTAGCCCATGATAGTTCTGGCCATCAATCATGATTTTTGCAACCTGTTATATTTTCAACATGGCTGTTTTTGCAGTGGTGAGGATTACACTGCATTGCAAACTAGCCATCCAGCCAACTGAGCTAACAAACCTTCACCCAAGCATTGTACCCAAGTGCTGACAGGGCTGGGTCTTATGTGACCCGTGGGGCATGTTCTGGCTGGAGGAGAATCTCCACAATAGATCGGGGTGGGGTGAAACTGGCTCAGCACCTTCCTGAGCTCTCTTCATGACCCTTAAGCTCACCCTTGATAAGTTAGTTGGGCAGATTGCCCTCCTGCTATTCTGAAACCTATAGTCAATTAAGCTCTCTCCAGAAGTACTGAAAATGTTAAGTTGAACATGAGGACCACATTTACTGCCGGATGGTAAAACTTGCTAAAGTTTGTCCCATGATCTTCCTATGGTTTTTGGAGCCTTTCACCTTTGAGAGCACCTTATTAAAATGTGAGAATCTGCAAACAAGCGAATCATTTGCTGGTTCTTTCACAACAAACACCTCATTAGTAATAACTCAGGAAATGCAAAGTTAAAGCAAAGAGGTAGCTAAGTTGCTCCTGGGGCTTTGACACCCAATTGCTCATGCCTCACATACGCTGCGTTCTTGGCGAGAGAAGAAACAGTTGAACTACCTGCCACAGGGCAGAACATGAAGTGCATGGAAATGTGTAGGCTCATCTCCAGCAAACTTCCCTCTGTGGCACCTAAGTGTAGAAATTCTATGCTTTTTTCTCACAGAGACCATGTATAATTGGAGTAAAACTAACCCAACTCTTACATAGAGTCAGAGAAATCTACAGCATGGAACAGGCCCTTCAGCCCAACTTGCCCATGCCATTCAATTTTCACAATTAAATTAGTCCCATTTGCCTGCATCCATATCCTTCCATATTTATCCCATCCATGTACCTGTCTAAAGTTTTGTTAATTGACAAATTTTTACCTTACTTCCACCACAATGTCTCACAGCCCATTCCAGACACTCACCACCTTCTGTATGAATAAACTGCCTCCTCCATCCCCGCTGGACCCTTTTGCATTTCTCCCCTCTCACCTTAACCCACGCCTCCTAGTTTTAAACTCCCCTACCATAGGGAAAAGCCATTGGCTATCTACCTTAATTAGCCCTTGGTAGTTCCAATCCTGAATTATGATATTTGCAACCTGTTATGTTTTCAACAAGGTTATGTTTGTAGTGGTGAGACAATTAATTTTTGACGCCTTTGGCAGTAACTTTTATTTTACAAAGAGAACGAGTTGACATAAAGCATTTGCATCATCAATAAGGTGCCTCTATCTATCAGTATGTGGGAAAGCACAGGCGATATAAGTATGATAGTTACATGAGCAGGTCAGGGGCTGGGAATTCTGCAATGAGTAACTCATCTCCTGACTCCCCATCGTTGTTCTGTCCCGGGTTTGGCCCTTGCTTTAGAACAACATCCACTAGTTCCCAAAAACATGTTTTCTTCAAGATTCAAAAGTTACAGCCTTTAATACGTAAGGGATGGTTTGCTGATATTTTTGCTTCAATCTTTCATGTTTAAGATATTTCAAGTGGATGTTGGGAAGATGTTTCAATTGGTAGGAGAGACTAGGACCTGAGGCACAGCCTTAGAGTAAAGAGAAGACCTTTTAGAATAGAGATAAAGAGCAACTTCTTCAGCCAGAGAGTGGGGAATCTCTGGAATTCACTGCCACTGAAGGCTGTGGAGGCCAAATCATTGAGTATATTTAAGACGGAGATAGACAGGTTCTTGATTGCAAAGGGGATCAAGTGTTAAGGGGAGAAAGTGGAAGAATGGGGTTGAGAAACTTATCGGCCATGATTGAATGGCGGAGCAAACTCAATGGGCTGAATGGCCTAACTTCTGCTCCTCTGTCTTATGGCTTTATGGACTTATGATCTCTCAATTTAGAATTAAGCTTAAAACAAATCTTCCATCCTGCAATGAAGAAATAAATGTTTAATGGCATTTATGGAATATCTGAAATAAACTACATTTGTAGAAAATGCATTTGCATAATTTTATTTCAAAAGCTTTATCTTTAAAATAACCTAACAAGTCATAGAGGTCCACAGTACATAAAAAGGCCCTTCAGTTTTTCAATACCTGACCCATAGACATGTATGCCTTGGTGTCACAAGTGTCCATCTAATTTTAAATGCTAAGACAATCTTTGACTCTAACCCTGAGCACGCAATAAATTCCAGATTTCAACCACCGTCTGGGTGAAAACATTTTTCCTCACATCCCTCTTTAAATCCCTTGCCCTATGCCTTAAACCTGGGTCCCTAAAATTCCAAGGTCCAAGAATACATGCTGAGGAATGCACTAAAACTCAGGGAATCTGCCACCAATGTGCAGTGAGATTAGATTAGATTACCTACAGTGTGGGAACAGGCCCTTCGGCCAAACCAGTCCACACTGACCCTCCAAAAAGTAACCCACTCAGACCCATTTCCCTCTGACTAATGCAACTAACATTATGGGCAATTTAGCATGGCCAATTCATCTGACCCACAGATCTTTGGACTGTGGGAGGAAACCCACGCAGACACGGGGAGAATGAGCAAACTCTACACAGATAGTCGCCCAAGGTTGGAATCAATGCTGGGACCCTGGTGCTGTGAGGCAGCAGCGCTAACCACTGAGCCATCGTGCCACCGAGTGGAGAAGGACCATTGTGTGAGCCTTCCTGTTGAAGTTAAATGGGGATCTGATCTAGTACCCCCTGTCAATTATGGAAAAGAATTCCAAACATCTATCACTCTTTTTGTGTAGAAGCGCTTCCTAGCATCTTTCCTAATGCAGAGCTTATGCCCGAAACATCAACTCTCCTGCTCCTCGGATACTGCCTGACCTGCTGTGCTTTTCCAGCACCACATTTCTTGACTTGTTTCCTAAATGGTCTGGCCTTATTCTCAGATTATTGTACAGGAACAAAGGTGTCTTTCTGCAATCATACAGGGTATCGGTGATGCCATACATGGAATATTGTGCGCAATTTTGGTCTCCTTCTCTGAGGAAGGATGTTCTTGCTCCAGAGTGCAGTGAAAGTTTACTAAGTTGATTCCTGGAATGGCAGAACTGAATTATGAGGACAGATTGAGTCAGTTAGAACTGCATTCATTGGTGTTTAAAAGAATGAAGGGGGAATCTCATAGAACCCTATAAAATTTTAACAGGACTAGACAGGTTAGGTGCAAAGGAGGATGTTCTTGACGGTTCATGGAGTCCAGAACCACGCATCATAGTTTAAGGATAAGGGGTAAGCCCTTTAGAACTGAGGTGAGGAGAAAGGTTTTCACCCAGTGAGTGATGATCCTGTGAAAGTTACAACCCCAGAAGGTGGATAAGGCCAAAACATTTTCTGTTTCACATTGGAGGTAGAAAGGATCTTGTGGTTATAGGGATGAAAGGATATGGGAGACGGGCAGTATTAAGGTATCGCATTTGATGGACACCATTATCATAATGAATGGCAGAGGAGTCAAATGGCCTACTCCTGCTCCTACCTTCTATGTTTCTGTGCCTCCTAGTTCTAGAAACCCTTGTTCCTGAGAGTCCTTGCTCCTTATCTCTAAGGGAAGCTCTTCAATTCCTCATGTACTGTAACACTCCATTATTTACACCTGTACATGGTAGATGCTCATATATAGCTCTCTTACATAGTGCCTGAGACCTCACTCTTCAAGTACTCAGTCTGAACTGGTGTCTTCTCTCCGTCTGACATCAAAATTATGTGATCAGTTCCATCAGCATCGTTTATAGAAATCTCACAATGTGGTGATGTTCATGTCCACTTATTTAACCTGGCTGCATTTCCCTACTGCCTATTTACACCTTCCTTCTAATTCTCACTCTAATGGTCATGTCTTGCCCAGTAAATTTAGATCTCCATCTGTTCTCTAAGCAGGTTGCTAACAAAATTTATCAATCTATTGTATGGTTTTACTTCTCCTAGCTAAATTCCCTCCTGCTTTCTCTGTAGAAGGAGAGGCATTTGAATAAATAGTTCCAGTACCTTGTCAAACAAAGAACAAATAAAATTTACAGCCCAGGAACAGGTCCTTTTGACCCTCCAAGCCTGAGCCGATCCAAATCTACTGTCTAAACCTGTCGCCCAATTCCTAAGCATCTGTGTCGCTCAACTCCTCACCTATTCATGCATCTGTCCAAGCGCATCTTAAATGAATTGACCATGCCTGCCTCTACCACCTCTGCTGGCAATGCATTCCAGGCACCTACCACCCCCTGTGTATACTTGCCACGTGTATTCCCCTTAAACTTTTTACCTCTCACCTTGAAAGCGTGACCTCTCATTATTGAATCCTTCACCATGGGAAAATGCTTATCTCTATCTACCTTGTCTATACCCTTCATGATTTTGTAGACCTCAATCAAGTTCCCCCCTCAATCTCCTTTTTTCTAATGAAAATAAACCTAACCTACTCAACCTTTCTTCATAACTAGCACCTTCCATA